>NC_091755.1:47962484-48262484 GCF_043380555.1 Nothobranchius furzeri | reverse complement strand
TGGTGCCAGCCAAGTCAACTGATATCCCGCGTCCCCACCCAGGAGCCGCCAATAACGCGACAACGGTCTGCTTCACAAAGGCTGTGTGTGTGTGTGTGTGTGTTCATGTGTCAAATGTCTGCTGGTGTTTGTCCTCGACGTGCACGCCAACCGGCTGACAGACAGAAAAGACATCAAGAAGAGTTCTTTAAGCAAATATTTCAGATGAAGATTTGGAGAAATAAAATTGCTGCAGCTGGGACATGATTCTCAGGACTATGACGTTCTTTCTACAGATGTTGTGTGCAGGAACGGCTGGAATCCATCCTTATTCACAGCTCTGAGTTCTGTTGAGAAGATAAAAGTGGATAAACAATTGCACTCAAGAGCGGCAGTGGCTGAGCAGGCCTGCGTAATGCGTGCCAAAGAGCCAAGGTCAAAGCAGAAGAACAAAACATCAGTAGAGCAAAACAAGGAAACAAAAACTAAGAGTGGAACTGTTCCTTCAGCAGAAGGTCACTGGTCATCAAGGATCCTCATCCTGAGAAACACGTGACAGCGCTTTGAAGTTTAGGAAGCAAAAAACATGCCTGAAAACCTGATTTTTCATCCTCTTCTGAATCAGCACTTGGTTTGGGGTGATTATCTGTTACAGGGACATTTTCCAGTGGGCAGCCTTGTTGGCCGTCGTGGTTTTCCTGCAGAAATTGTGTCATAACAAAAATCAGTTAAATATGTCATATAGGAGACGCCTACAGTGGTATTTCAGAAGTGAAACAAAGTTTATAGGATTTACAGAAAGTGTGTAATAGTTGTTTAACCCTCCCACTGAGGTCCACGTGGCAGGGGTGAGGTGGTGCTCACTCCTCACCCTGCCACGTGGACCTCAAGGGATAAACCATCAATCCTGCTCAATGGTCAACGTTCCTCGCGGGGTCACACCCATTAGGACAGTGGGAGGGTTAAACAAAATTAGGCAGGTGCATAAATTTGGCCACCCAAATAAAATAAATGTATTCAATATTCTGTAGATCCTCCTTTAGCAGAAGTAACAGCCTCTAAACGCTCCCTATAGCGTCCAACGAGAGTCCGGATTCTGGCTGAAGGTATCTTGGACCGTTCTTCTTCACGAAACATCTCTAGTTCATCCAGGACTGATGCTTTTGAGCATGGACAGCTCTCTTTGACTCACACCACAGATTTTTAATGATGTTCAGGTCTGAGAACTGAGTTGGCCATTCCAGAATGTTCTACTTGTTCCTCTGCATGACTGCCTTAGTACATTATGGCCGTTGTCTTGTTGAAAGATCCAGCCCCAGTGCAGCTTCAGCTTTATCACTGATTCCTGGACATTGGTCTCCAGAATCTGCTGATACTGAGTGGAGTCCATGCGTCCCTCAACTTCACCAAGACTCCTAGTGCCTGCCCTGGCCTCACAGCCCACAGCATGATGAATCACCGCCATGTTTTACTGTAGGTAGCAGGCGTTTTTCTTGGAATGCTGTGTTCTTTCTCCTTCTTGCATAACGCCCCTTGTTCTGCCCAAATAACTCAGTTTTAGCTTCATTCGTCCACAGCACCTTAGTAATGAAGCAGGCTTGTCCAGATGTGCTTTGGTGTACCTCAAACAGCTGTTTGTGCTGTGGGTGGAGAAAAGGCTTCTTCTGCATCACTCTCACATGCAGCATCTCCTTGTGTAAAGTGCACCGAATAGTTGAACGATGCACAGTGGCTCCATCTGCAGCAAGATGATGTTATAGGTCTTTGGTGCTGGTCTGTGGGTTGACTCTGACTGTTCTCGCCATTCTTCGCTTCTGTTGATCCCAGATTTTTCTTGGTCTGCCCTTTTGAACCTTGACTTGAACTGTGGTCTTCCACTTCCTCACTATGTTCCTAACTGTGGAAACAGACCGCTGAAACCTCTGAGACAGCGTTCTGCATCCTTCTCCTAAACCACAACGGTGAAAAATCTCCATTTTCAGCTCACGTGAAAGTTGTGTCAGACCCCCTCGTGGCTGCTCTTCAGGGAACGTTCAAAGAGGAAGGAAACACAAGTGGCCCATTAAATCATCTGTAACTGGATTCACCTGTGTGTGGAGGTCAAGGGTCACTGAGCTTACCAATCCTATTTGGAGCTCCAATAATTAGTTCTAAAGGTTTTGGAATCAATAAAAAGACAAACAGTGGCCATTTTTATGCACCTGCCTAATTATGTTTAAGCAGCAAAACAAAATCCAATAAACTTTGTTTCACTTCTCAAATATCGTTGTGTGTGTGTGTGTGTGTGTGTGTGTGTGTGTGTGTGTGTGTGTGTGTGTGTGTGTGTGTGTGTGTGTGTCTCCTATATGATATATTAAGTGAATTTTTTTATCACAACATTGATGATTACAGGAAAATCGTGAAGATTAACAAGGCTGCCCAAACTTTCACATCCCACTGTATTTGTTTCCAGTAGCTCTGCAGATGTCATTTACACTCCAGTCAAGAATGAAAGACTTTTAATTAGGTTTTTCACACTTATCACCTTCACAACGACACAGCAAAACCTTCTGAGCTCTCTCCAACCCACAGCGTTTTTAAACGATGACCCGTTTAATAAAACAAATTGGTAAAACTGACAAATAAATGGTCAAAAAATAACACCAAAAAGCTCAAATTTTACTTGACTTTAACACTTTTGCATTAACCATTTTGTATTTGCACCTCTGGGTTAAAATGTAGCTCAATGCAGATCAAACTTCTGCATGACAGTCCCCCCTAGTGGTGGGTGGTTAACATGATCTAATTTAAATGTGTGCATGCAGACCTCAGGTGATGCTATAGAGTGTATCCATGCAACAGCATGTATTTGCAGGCCTTTAAAACTTTACAGCAAGTTAAATATGAAGTTTTGCCGAGACGGACGGACGAAAGTAAGGAAGGAAGTTAAAGCGACCAACCGGAATTGAAATCAGACATCGAATCAGGTTTACTGTCCAAATGACTTGATGCAAACAGGTTTAAATATTAGAACACACATAAAATGATGCATGTAAGGCAAGCCATGGCAAACAGCTTCATTTGCATGTCGCATTTCGTACACAGAAGCAATTCTATGGGCTTTCTGTCATGTTCTGGTTTAACCTTTTGACCCAGGACGTACAGAATCACACTTGAGGGCCGTAGTAGGATGAAAACACTATATTTATTAAGGTAACTAAAGGGAAAGTGAGGCGTTGATGGGTTCAGGAAGGACTCGAAGCAGAGGGTTGTCAGTGACTTGAGGAGATTGCCGTACAGAGCTGGAGTATTGGAAACAGAGGCTTACAGTTCTTTGAGGAGGTTCAGGCTCAAGGGAGGGAGGGAGAGTGCCGTATCTCAGCGCCACCCACCTGTAAACAAAACACTCGAGAGTCTTTGAAGGAGACATCTCACCTCGGAGTGTGACACTTTCCATCAGCACAAACGTCGAAATAACATGACAGCACAATTAAAATACGCAAATTAACTTCTGACGCAGCTGAATTCATCAGTGTGCAGCATCGTTGCTAAAAGCAGCTTCACCCTGTTTGGTTCCGACCCGAGGTTCTACCAGCTGACTGCTTCCTCAGAGCCCTGCCGGTCGTACAGGAAGGAGATCCGACATTTTTCTGGCCCAACGCCACTGAGTGATTTATAAACTAGTAGAGGCACATTGAAATAAATTCTGTAGTTTACTGTAGTTTATTATTACCTTGTCAGTGCACGCCACTTGCACAGTAATATTTGCACATAAACAACAGCCGAGTGCAAAATTAGCAAAGATGAACGAAGAATCGAGCTCTTTCAGTGTTTTTCATCCCTTATTTGATTTTCTGCCTGTTTTAAAATGGAGTCGCTCGTTAAAATAACTCGAATACTTGAGAGTTTGTGATCATTATTTTTTAACTATAAAGGTTTCAACAGCTCACCAGGGACTTGTTCGCCAACATGACTTGTCTCGTTCTCTCAGATGGAGAAAAACCAACAAACATCAAAGCGCCCATGTTTCTACAACATTAAATAAATGAAATCCAAACTGCTTTGGTTTTTCTGCACGGCTCACAGAGAGAAGGGCTTGGAGTCTTCAGGTTCCCCTCGTGCTGCAGGTTTGTGCAGGAGCTCCAGTTTCCGACATGCATGCTACAATGGTGTGAGTGGGCGTGTCCTTACCTGTTGACTCCTGTTTTTCTCATGTTTTCTTAACACATTTTAGCAGAATTTTCATCTAAATCCATAACTAAACATCTGCTTTAATGGAAAATATCACAATCATGAGTGTGTCACCTTTTCTTGACACAAGCAATAACTAGCAGCGATTGGCAGCTGAGGAGAAACGGTGAAAGCTTGTTTTATTGAAACGTTTCTGCTTTAGAAAGAGGCCGATTCAATGATCTGTCTCATCGTTTTGCGGATCCCATGACTAATCGTTGCTATAAATCTGAACACTTCAACACCACATAAGATCAATTCTTTGTCAGCAATGGTCGTCATGGTGGTTGTCATGGTGACCTTTGCATGCTGCTCAGACACAGCAAAAAAGTAATAAGGCTAAGTGCTGCTTAGGATGCTTTTAAGCTCTGATTGAAACAAAGATGCTCAGCTTCACATGAACAACACGCCAGAGCACCCCAGCAGTGTAATGATTTAAATGACATGTTATTTAATGAGCCATAGGGTGTAGGATTCCATAGAAAATATGAAATCAGCCTTATGGATCTGTTGGGTTATTTTAACCAGAAGATTGGAACTTTTTATTGCAGGGATTATGTAACAGCTTCGTATTAACTCAGAGACAACAGAAGAGAGAGTCGAGTTTAAAAGTTTAAAGATTTATTACTAAACAAATTAAACTAGACTAACTTAAACACTAAATGTATGGTGTAACTAAGGTGGATGAGATGGAGAATGGTGTGATGTGGAATGTTGCTCAGAACCAGCAAATCCGAAGCTGCGATCAGTTCTGGTGGGAATTGAAGGTGATGTCTTCGCTAACACATTCGACGCCATCCCGTCGGCCTACATACCCTTGTGGAAGTCCCCGTTAGATCAGGAATGTCGAGGTCCAGCTTGACCTTCTCTGGAAACGAAGCCGGTAGGAAAAGCAGCGGTTGCCGACCAGACCAGTCTTGAGATACTTCCGGGTCACGACGGTTTGTTGGCATCTAGTGAGACCCAAACCTGGGTCGTGATGGTTCAGCTTTTATTCTGAAAGGAACCGTTGCAGCAGGTGAAACAGCAACAGATTTTATCCAGCTTGTCGTTGGTTCCTTCGGCTGAAGAGGAAAGTTACGGATTGGCCACTCCGACAACTTCTCTAGAACGCTTTGAACTGGTGTTAAAGATGGTGTGGGCATAGTTTTATATTTCAGATGTTTTGGTTTGTGGTCGAATGAAAAGATGACAGATTTACCAAACACCACCAAAACCACGCCTCCGTCAGAACTGGCAGATTCTGATTGGATCAGTAAAGCAATGTGTCATTGTCATGGTCTGCGTCTGTGTCTTCCTTCATGTGTCTCCTGATGTTTCTCCATCCCTCTCTAGATTCCCTTCTGTGTCTCATAGCGCCCTCATGTGTCTTTTGTCTGCGTCTCAGTTAAAGTGTCTTATGTTGTTACCCTTTAAAAATCATTCCTCCCAGGTCAGCTCCAGCCTCTTTGTCCTCAGCAGTGTTGGGAGTAACACCGTTTAAGTATAACGGCGTTTCTAACGGCGTTCTTTTATAGGTAACGGAATAATCTAATTAATTACTTTTCCCGCCGTTGCAACGCCGTTACCGTTACTGGGGATGGAAGGTTGTGCGTTACTATGTGCTTGTTGAACGTTGAGCAGCAGTGTGAGGCTTTCTGACCGCCACACTTCAGCTGCAGCCAGGGAGAGAGAGGTGTCGGTAACGCACTTACAAACACGATGATGATTGGTCGGGTGGGCGGGGACCCTCACGGTCTCAGTCACTGCATTCTGTAGACACAACGGGAATAACTCCGTTTAAAATAACCGCGTTAATAAAAATATTTCTTTTTGTAACGAGCAAACTAATTAATTACCGTCTTCTTTTATCAAAACGTCGTTCCTGTTACTGATAAGAAAATGCGTGCGTTAAGCAGCGCGGTGAGTTAAAGCTGTCATCAGCTGATCAGGAGCTAAAGAGGTAGATGTTTAAGAGCATCACGGCCCGTGAAGAACGAGGAAGACGTGATGAATAGTCTACGGCTGCAGACCCCCCGCAGATTTGTTGCTGCAGCAGCGAATCTGCGGGGGGTCTGCAGCCGTGCCCTTAGAGTGACAGCGGGACGTCCCGAAGGTCCGCTCACCTGTTAACCGCTCAGACGTCCTGATCTTCTGCCTTCCTAGATCATCCAGCTGTAACCTGTTCCTGATCATCTCTTTAATCCCGCTGTAACAATTCAATTCAATTCAAGTTTATTTATAAAGCGCCAAATCACGACAAGAGTCGTCTCAAGGCACTTCACATAATAACACATAATAAACATTCCAATTCACAGTTCATTAAGCCAATCAGAAATAATGTTTCCTATATAAGGAACCCGGCAAATTGCATCAAGTCACTGACTAGTGTCAGTGACTATACAGCAATCCTCATACTAAGCAAGCATGCAGCGACAGTGGAGAGGAAAACTCCCTTTTAACAGGAAGAAACCTCCAGAGAATCCTGGCTCAGTATAAGCAGCCATCCTCCACGACTCACTGGGGATAGAACACTGATGCATCTGTCTCAGACGTCATGGAGCTCAGGTGTTATTAGAACTACCTGTGTGTGTTTACCACCCAGCTTCAGCTCTTCTGTGGTTGGGTCTGACCCAAGTTAGTAAATGTAAGTCCTCCATCAGGCTTGTGCCTCTTCTAGTGTCATTTTAAAGGATTTTATTTATTTATTTATTTATTTATTTAACCATTACTAGATTAGCAGCATCAGAAATGCTAGTAAAAACGCACAATTATGTGAAGCTGGAAAAATTAGAATGTTGTGCAAAATTACATTTATTTCTGTACTTTAACTAGACTGAGAGACCATTTAAAGGCTCGGGAACCTTTACATGTGTTTCTATTTGCAATTTTAAAATTTAGCTGATTGGGTTCTTGTTAAATATCACACAGTGACCTTTAAATAGTCTAGATTCGTGTAATGTTCCTGTTAGTAGTTCCTCCTGTTAAGTGCTTGTTTGTTTAAATTATTCAGGTTTATATAAAACATTTGGACACACATTTTATTATGTTCCAGTCATTAGTCATTTATATTTTACTATTGTAGTAATTCTTGCATTCTTTAATGAAAAAAGTAACTACGTAGTTACTTTTGTTGGTAATTAGTTACTTTTATGATCTTGTAACTCAGTTAGTAACTGAGTTACTTTTTTGACAAAGTAATCAGTAACTATAACTAATTACTTTTTTAAAGTAACGTTCCCAACACTGGTCCTCAGCTCAGTGTGTGTGTGTGTGTGTGTGTGTGTGTGTGTGTGTGTGTGTGTGTATGCATGTCCATTCCCCAGTTCAGTGTATGTAGGTGTGAGTTTATGTGTGTCAGTGTGTGTATGTGTGAGTCCTTCCTTCAGTCTTTAGGTTTATTTTTTGTGTTTTAGGTTTATCTGTCCTCCTTTGGTTCTGTTTCCCCCATTTAGATAAATTATTGTCACCTGTCTTCCCTCCAGCCCTCACCCCACACACCTGCTGCCATTTCCCCTAACTACTCCTCCCTGTGTATTTAAGCCCTGTCTTGTCTCTGTCTTGTGTCGGTCCATTGTGGTAATTCTGTCAAGCCTTCTCTAGTCTCTAGCATTTTGAATCTCAGTCTTTTCTAGTCTTTAGTGTTTTTGTCTCTAGCTTAGTTATTGAACATTTTTGGACTTATTGGCTCCCTGCCTTTGGATCTATTTTGTTGTTCTGGGCTCATCCAAATAAAGGATATTTTCTTATATCACTTCCTGCCTCGAGTCATCTTGGGTTCCTGCATTTTGGGTCCTACCAACACCGCATTGTGACAGTCATGTCTTAACGCTACGTGAGATCAGTCCTAGTAGAAACATTTAAAGTCACATTACTTATAATATTCTATAGGATTATAATAAAGTAATTAATATTTTGATTTCACAGATTGGTCACATCTTATTATTGACTAACACTTTGTTTGATTAGCTTTATTAAAATAGAGTTCTTTGATTTATTAAAAGGAGAGAGTCCTTTTCTTCCTTCTGTTGAGCTGGAAAGGAAGCAGTTTATGGCAAATGCATGAGACCTTGAGGCCATATCTCATGCAGACTAGTTCTGTGTCAGAGGAGAGGGGAAAATGACTTTTGGTAGAAAACAGTCATTTCATTCTGTTACAGCAGGAAAAAGGACCCCCAGTGGGAAGAACATCAGTATTCAAGTTCTCCAGCATCTTTGGAGACTTGCATGTGAGCGACGGCAGGATGGGCGGAGAGATGAGTTACAACAACTTGGGGATTTGTTTGTAGTAAAGTAAGCATGGTTCTGGTCTGTTGTAAAGGAGAGGGAGCTGTGCTGAAAAGTGAAGGTCTCCTTTAATGTTTGGATCGTGACCTAAAGAATGAGACCCCGCGCCCGAGGGGCTTGAACGAGCTTTGCTGTCGGCTGGTCAGGCTCAGCGTTAGAGGTAAGTCGAGGAGTGCAGACACTTGGACACGTTTCAGATGAAGCTGCTGCGCCTCCTCATTAAAAAGCCGCACACTTTATTAGGATGTGTATTTCACATTTCCCCCTGGAGTTAACGAGGTTCGCTTTGGCTGGTGAACACCTTGGAAACTCCCAGGAGGAGTGCGAGAGAATTGCTGCAAGAAAAATGCCCTGGCTTCCCTCCTGGATCTGTTACATCCACCTCAGGTGGATGGATATTATTTGAATGAAGATCACCCTTTTTCCTTTGCATTACATACAACTCACCAATAATAATATCTAGAACAAGCTGACCATTAAACTAATATTAGGGTTTGTCCTGCTAAGATGTTACAGTCTGGGCTCCGTCTCCTTGATGAAAGTAACTCATTAGGATCCATCATATCAGTAATAAAGGTAAATGAGCGTTAAAGGGGCAACGTGTAGGAATTCTTCAGAGAAACGATCACATAACTAGGGATGAGCGAGTACACCACTATCTGTATCTGTAGCTGTACTCGGAGTGGGCGTGGCCTAACCCGGAAGTGGGTGTAGTTTAACTGGAAGTGGGTGTCGTTTAACCGGAAGTGGGTGTAGTTTAACCAGAAGTGGGTGTGGTTTAACCGGAAGTGGGTGTGGTTTACATCAATACATTATTTGAAGTCTGATCAGAAGTTGTTATGTGTATTGTTTATTTGAAAACTATTAACAGAGCAGCCTCAGAGTTGAGATTAAATGTTTTTGATCACAGTAGTAAAGGAACTATTACAGAATAAGTTTTTCAATAAAATCAGAACATTAATATTTAAGTGCATGAATTAAGAGAGAGAGAGAAGAAAATATCTTTTCTACAGCGCCTCTCATGATAAAAATCATGAGGCGCTTCACAAAAACAAAACATGTAAAATAGAAAAAAGAATTTGGAAAATGATTAAAATATATTTTAAATGAGCAAAAAATAGACAATTGTGATTTAAAAATGTAAAGAAAGAGAGAGAGTGAATAGGAAAGAGGGAGTGGATCCTGAGGAAGAGGAGAGAGAGAGAGAGAGAGAGAGAGAGGGAAAAAAAACCCGACCGGAGCGGAGGCATTGACTGACGCAGCACGAGCCGTTTTCAGCTCTGTCTTGTCAAATGCACCACGTACGTTATGAAAAAAGTAACTTTAAATAACTTTAAAGTCACTTTAAAAAGATGCAAACTGAAGAAAACATAGGGAGTACTGAAGAAACGTGAACAGTGAAGCAAGCACAGAGAGGTCCGTTACTGTCTGTGTGTGTGTGCGTGGATGGACCGGATGCAGACTGAGCTGTGAGCTCCGGCTGCAGAGTTTTGTGTGTAGGGAGGGGCGGGCGCTCTATTTGACTGGCCAATCACAGAGCGTGAAGACAGTCAGTTACCCAATGAGGATTTTCCTTCAGCACGATTACGGATATTTACGAGTTTTACTCGTTTCATGCTCGTATTCGTCAAAAATGCTTTATCCGTACCGGATACTCGTCTGAAACGAGTATCCGGCTCATCCCTACACATAACTGTGTAATGTGTCAACCATGTTGGAAGGAAGGTTGTATTGAAACTGATTTCATTGTCAGACGGCTGGGGGGTTGTCAGTTTTTCTCCTTTCAAAAAACAAAAGAGGGAGACATCACTCTAGTCAGTGAGACCACGAGGCTGCCGAGTCGTCGCCAAAATCACTCTGCAGCGCTGGCATTTGTTCGACACCGGCAGGCAAAAAGCTTCATTTGTTGAAATATCCTGCAGGGAACAGGAGCGACCCAGAAGTCATTTCCTGTACCTCTAAGAAGCCACGGCATCTTTTTACTTTAATATCGGGTGAAGAAGACTAGAGGCTAACGTTGAGCTAACAATGTTAACGGTGAGTTAGAAGCAAATGGTCGACTCTAAAATGTTCTGCAGCTACTTTTTGAGTAACCAACAACTGGATAAGACAGTGAAATTAATGAGTCAATGGCGGCGCTTTACTTCCTTTAATGAGTCGATCAGAACAACCACACTTCCTGTAATATCACAGGCATACTATCGTTGTAAGTTTAGTAAGCACTGCCTGCTGTAAAACACCCAAGAGTGCTAACTCCAGATATAACAATGTGTTTATCTACTTATCAACTTACTGCGTATGACTCATCTCAGCTTTTCATCCAGAATCGTGCGGCACTGATCTGTAACTGGCAACAGCCATGAAACGCCCAGAACAGGTGATAAAATGAGCTGCAGGAACCACATTTGACCACAAGATGCCCTCGTTATTTTGTTTTTACATATTGCACCTTTAGGCACTGAAACATTTCCTGAAACTGCAGCTTTTGGCCTTGAAATGCTCTCTGAAATCTTCTATGTTGGTGAAAATCTGCTTTTACGTGGAGGTGACTGCATGAACGCAGTGACAGAGAAACTGTTTGCCTCAAACATGCTTAATTTTTACAGTTAAAAGCCTAAATGCTGTATGAATATTTCATTACCAGCACTGTGTGTCAGAAAAGTTAGGAGAAGGATGATGAGATCTGGAGTTATAGTGGCTTAGAAACGTTAAACACCAACACAAAAGCCCACGCTGAAGATAAACAATAGGAGAGTAAAAGATATGCCGTGTTGAGGTGAGAAGACAGCTGGATGGCTACTTGATGCCTGCCACCATGTGGATCCACCAGTTGGCCTGTACAGTCCAGCCAAGCTGCTCACACGCCGAGATTTGTTGGAGAAAATGCTCCTTGGCCTCCGCCTCGTTCTGTTCCTCCTGGAGAGCCTCCCGCAGGTAGCGCATGTCCTCGGCAGCACTCAGCTCGGGGATTCCGGTCAGCAGCATGAGGGAGAAGAGAGTGACCAGCAGGCGAGAGTGGGAGCGCAGCAGGAGGTACGCTTCAGAGCAAGTATCCTAAAAACAGTAGAAGAAGAAATAGGGTGTGTTGCAGCATCAGTTCTGTCAGCGCCCTTTGGGGCAACTGTGGCTACGCTGCCAATAATATCAGGCTCTCTTACCCTGAATCGTTGAAAGTTGAGGCTGTTTCGACCTTTAACCCTGCCCATCACATACAGGAAGTCAGGTGTGAGGACAAATGGTGCTCGCTCCCTGTTCACACCTAGAAAGCTCTTTCTGTTCCCCAGGATGTGCCCGAAGTCGATGTGAAACAAATTTCCTGTGTGGAAGACAACAAAAGCATGCCTAAGCCTCATGTCCGCATTTTGCCTCTTTAGTTTTTAGTACAGTTTCTATTTGCCATTTTGTGAGATTGAACGTTAAATAAAACAGTTTATTTTATGCTGGATTGAAGGAGGATCTGTGTTGCATACCCTGGTCCGTGATCATGATGTTGTCATTGTGTCGGTCTCCTATTCCCAGAACGTAGGTGGCCACGCAGTAGCCCGCACAGGACTTCACAAACCTCTCCACAGTCTTATAGTGCTGCAGCCAAACAACAACAGAAAAGCTCCATAACGCGTGTCAACAATAACAACAATTATTCAGACCTCTTGAGTAAAATAATACATCGCTGTGATAGAAAATACACTCAAAATACCACAAATAAGGGAATTTTCGCATTCCATCAGCCTCAAAGCAGCACGCCATTAGCAGAACATCACAATAAAGTAAAAAATAATTTTGTAACGTGATGAAGGAGCTATTCCTCCAAGGTTATTTACCTTCTCTCCACAGATGCCTCTGACACAGTACTAAGTGCATGAGACTGCCTCAAGGTCATGCATTTGTTTCTAAATCTCTTTCCAGCAAGAGAAGAATGAAGATAAAGGACTCTTTCCTTTTAATAAATCAAAGAACTCTATTTTTAATTAAGCTAATCAAACAAAGTGTTAGTCAATAATATAATGTTGACAGATCTGTGAAATAACAATGTTATGATTAATATGCTTTAATAAGTAATATGACTTTAATCTAGCTACACTAGACACGCTGACTACACATAATGTAAACGCACGACACATTGCTGTTGCTGATCCAATCAGAACCTTCCTTTCTGAAGCGTGGCATAGTCTCTGTGGTGTTTATAAATCTGCCAACTTTGATAATCAAAACATCCAGATTAATAAAACCAGTCCCCACGCCATCTTAGTTCAGTTCTCAAGATCTCACTGGAGTTCACCGCATGCTAAGAGAAGTATCGGACCGGCCACCCGGACTTCCTTTTAAAGCAAAGAACCAACAAGCTGGATAAAATCTGTTGCACTTTACCAACAAGCAATGGTTCCTTTCAGAATAAAAGCTGAACTCACTGACCCTCTGGCTCCATCTGACGCCATGAACCACCTGTCGCTTTTTACCTGGAGACAATCCAAAGACTAGTCTGTCGTACTGCTGACGCTGTTTCACCGGCTCCGGTACCAAAAGGGGGGGTCCGAGGACCTGGCATTCTGGATCTGTACCAAGGTCTCAACAAGGGTATGTGTGGAGCGACAACATGACGTCTCATGTGTTTATGAAACTCCGATCAAACTCTGATCATAGCTAGAAGCAAAACATCACAACATCATTCAGACTTGCTTCTCCGGATATGAGAGTTCTGATTACATCACTCACACACACCATCCATCTCACGTCTCATTCACACCAGATCCATCCATCACTTAGAGTAGAGTTAGTCTTGTTTAAATTTGTTTAAATTGTTTAGAAATAAATCATCTTAAACGTTTTAAAGGACTCTCTCTTCTCTTGTCTCTCAGTTAATACAAAGTGTTGCATAATTCCTGCAATAAAAAGTTCCAATCTTCTGGTTAAATAACCCAGTGGTCCGTAAGATTGATTTCATATTTACTTTGGAATCTTATGTCTTACGGGTCCTTAATTAAATGTAAATTAACTTCTTTTAAAATTTCCAGTAGTCAAATATGAGCACATGGGTGGGTTTGTGTCACATTTGGAGACTTTGATTATGCAAAACAATTGATTTGTTTAATACAATAAATGCGTTAAAGCCAAAAAAGTAATCATGTTAATATACTGACTGTTTAATGACACAACTGCTTGCCATTTAACAACTTCTGATGGTTTAAAGGAAGCATGTGACCTTTTTATTAAGCTACAATAGTTTTATGGTCGATACAAAACATGTTCATGAGGTTTTTATGCTCAGAATCCATCTCACTTAAAGCGCTCTCTGCAGTTTCATTCCTGACATTTTCAGCACCTTCCAGAATGAGCCGCTTCAGGGCGCTGTTGATTTAAAGCAACCCTAAGGAGGTTTTAACACTTTAAGCTATTAATTCCAATGTGGGTTTAGTGATTCTTGAGGTAGAAACTTCACATCTTCACATCTGACAGCACTCTGAAGCTCTCTGCTGACCAGAAACCGCAGTTCAGTCAATTCAGTTTACTTATAAAGCGCTGATTCACAGCAAGAGTCGTATCAAGGCGCTTTACAAAGTAAACACTCCAGTTGACCCTAACTAACAGTACATTATTTCTGTTGGTTTGGTACCTACTTGAAACTTAACAAGAGCTCTCTGCCTGCTTTGTGGCTGTTAGCTGTTTACTCTGCTAGCAGTTAGTTTTGTTGGTTTACCGACCATCGACCAAAAGCACAAGAAGATGAAGATTTTTATTTGTTGGCTTTATGGCGAAGCGTGGAAGTAAACACAAGAGAATAATGACTTTGGAGGCAAAACAAGCTAACACCAGAATGAACATCAACGCGGGGGAACGTATTTAGTGTCGCTTTAAGAAAACAAACTGGCCACACCCACCCAGGCTGCTATGAGCTGAGAAGCTCTGATATCTATATGGGACTCGGAGAAAAGTTTCTGCTCCTCCAGCTTCTATGCTAATTTCTCTGTTTGTGACATCACAAACTGGGACTTTTAAAAACTGCTCATTTTAGGTACATAGTATTTCTTAAAGTAACGCACAGATAGAAAACAGATGGATGCATTTTTTTCAAGTTTGGAGAGTTTTTAACGCCAGTAGAGATCCACATTTCAGCGCAAAGAATGAAAAAGTGAGTTCAGTGTGTCCCTCTTTAATTATTCATGTTTCAAGCTTCTTTTTGACTTTCTGATGTAAAATCATCTTCATAGTTTCCAATGTTCTAACAAAATCATTCCCTTACAGTCTTTCATTTCAGTCACAATACTCATAGATTATGCCCTCTGAGAATAAACTAAACTAAAATAAACTAAAATATAATTAAATTAAATTAATTAAATTAAATTAAATTAAATTTTATTAAAATTAAATTAAATTAAATGACATAAAATAAAATAAAATAAATTAAAACTAAATAAAACTCAATAAAACTAAACTAAGTACAATAAAATAAATAAATTTAAATTTAATTTAATTAAAACTAAGCTAAATAAAATATAATAAAATTAAATTAATTCTTCGTCTTCGTCTTCCTCCGCTTATCCGGGTCCGGGTCGCGGGGGCAGCATCCCAACTCGGAAGCTCCAGACCGTCCTCTCCCCGGCCACCTCCACCAGCTCCTCCGGCAGGACCCCAAGGCGTTCCCGGACCAGATTGGAGATGTAACCTCTCCAACGTGTCCTGGGTCGACCCGGGGGCCTTCTGCCGGCAGGACATGCCCGAAACACCTCCCCGGGGAGGCGTCCAGGAGGCATCCTGACCAGATGCCCAAACCACCTCAACTGGCTCCTTTCGATCCGGAGGAGCAGCGGTTCTACTCCGAGTCCCTCCCGAATGTCCGAGCTCCTCACCCTATCTCTAAGGCTGAGCCCGGCCACCCTACGGAGGAAACTCATTTCGGCCGCTTGTATCCGCGATCTCGTTCTTTCGGTCATTACCCAAAGCTCATGACCATAGGTGAGGATTGGGACGTAGATCGACCGGTAAATCGAGAGCCTGGCTTTCTGGCTCAGCTCCCTCTTCCCCACGACAGATCGGCTCAGCGTCCGCATCACTGCAGACGCCGAACCAATCCGCCTGTCGATCTCCCGATCCCTCCTACCCTCACTCGTGAACAAGATCCCGAGATACTTAAACTCCTCCACTTGAGGTAGGACCTCTCCCCCGACCCGGGGGACCCACCACCCGCAGGAGGAACATGAAGGGTCCGGTGCAATGCGAATCGGGTGGCAGACCAAGGCGGGAGCCTTGGCGGTCCAATCCCCGGACAAGAAACTAAATTAATTTAAATTTAATTAAATACAATTAAATTAAATTACATTAAATTAAATAGATGTCACAGAACCTCCAACTAATCAGAGCAGACTAGACTTTATGATAACTCAAAATTAAAACTTTTGCACATGCCAGGGTTAATGGAGGCAACACCTTTTTGTTAGATTAGGTAGAAGACACTTTTATCAAAATTTGCTCCACCACAGGGAAACAGCTCTAATTATAATACCCTTTAATTCCTGCCAATGTAATGCCTGGTATGACTGTGCTTGATTCTCCTATCAAATGTGCATTTATGTGTCTTTACTCACTATTTCCTGGAGTGGACACTTGGACTTGAGCCACTCAAAGAGAGCATCATTTCTAAAGGCTGCTGTTGTTCCTCCATGGCTTTTCTGGACGGCAGCTATGGTTGCAGCGTTCCTCACAATTTCAATCATGCCTTTTCAGAGAAACAGAATGAAAGGGAGCAGTCTGGGTCAGTTTTAACAAATCTCTTCAATCATCAAGACCTTGGCAGTGGAAATTAGTCCTGAAAGTTCCTCTTCTGTAAAACTCCAACAAATCTTTCACAATGCTGGCTCTTAAGCGTATTTATTTCCATTTATTTCAGCTTTCAGACTGAGACTGTTGCTGTACTTTGGCGCAGCAACATCAGGACCAGTTAAAACCTTTCAAACATCAACAACAGGAACAGGAACAACATCAAGGTCGGTTCTGCTTCAGCTTCTGATTCATGTTTACAAAGCAAAACGCCCGCAGCAAACAGAAAGGATCGTGCTGGTACCTATGTTCTGTCCTGTGGAGATGCAGCCGTATGGAATCAGATTTAAATCCAGAGATTTTTCCTGCCAGATGGAGTTCATCACCGCCAGTGTCTAAAGAAAACAGCACAACTTTCCTTTATTTAAACATTAGTAAAGTAGAAGATGAAGGTCGGAATGATCGGAGTGACCTGAATGACCAGCATGTCCTGTCTGAGGTCGTCCCCCTCCTTGAAGATGATTCCGACGGGCGCGGAGGAGGTGGGCGACGGCATTGGAGAAAACTCCAGCCACAGAGGCTTCTTCTTGGAGGCCATCACTTTGCATTTGTCCAGCTGCCTCAGGAGGATTTAAAAAACACTTTAGAGTCCCTCAACCCAGATCCCCTGCAGGTTTTAATCTCACTGCTTCATTAGGATTCTGGTTGCAGAGAAAGTGGTGGAGGAAACAGACGGGAAGACTAGAACGTCTGTCTGTTTTCTTTCTTTTTAACACCAGGAACTTCTTACAGGGTCGATTGCGTTGTTATAGGAGAGAAACTGGAGAAATACCAGTGTTATAATTAAAGATATTAAAGTTATCTTAAAGAATTGACCTCTTTCTGCTGCATGAGGCCACAAATGTTGTTTTAAATTGGGTGCTAAGTTGCTCACCAGACAGAAAAAAGGGAATATTTTGTTATTCAACACAAAGTCGCCCAAGTCTCCCTTCAAGCACAAAGGGATGCTTGAAGCAGGACCTACCAGGATGGTTCCTACTCTAACGCGAGGGTCAAAGGGCAGCAGGAACTCGTTAGGCAGATTGCTGTTTCTTAAGAGCTCCTGTAGCTTGTGAGGAGCTGAAACAAGAAAACATAGGACATCGATAAATAAATGGCTTCAATGCGGGAGACCTCGATTATAAACCCTTAATAGTCCACAACAAGAAAACCAATGAATATTTATTATTATTAGTAGTAGTAGTAGGCCTTATGATCATTGATCATAAGGCCTGTTGGAAATCACACATCACTTATGTGAGGGGAAAGTTAGCATGGGGCGTTGGTGTCTTAGTAAAACATTTTCTGGATAGGAAGACATTATATATGTTATATTGTGCTTTACTATTACCATACATGAGTTATTGTGTAGAGGTTTGGGAAAACACATATAAAAGTAATATTCAGACTATAATCATAATGCAGAAAAGGGCTATTAGACTAATAAATCAGGAGGGGTATAGGACTCACACAAACGCACTCTTTATTAAGCTTTAAAATTCCAGGACCTGGTCAAGTTTTAAACAGCGCAAATAATATATAAGGCAAGGAAAGGGATGATCCCTATTGAAATAAGTAAATGGTTCTTAGAAAGAGAAGGGAGGTATAATTTTAGAGGGAAGTGGAATTTAAAAGTACAAAGAGTACGAGCAACATTGAAATGGATGTCTATTTCAATAGCGGGCGTTAAATTCTGGAATGAGTTAACAGAAGAAATAAAGGTCAGTAGTGATATAAACCAGTTTAAAATAAAACTCAAAAAAGAAATGTTAAATAAGTATAAGAATGAAGAAAATGCAATTAACCCAGGACGGCATGCAAACTGATGTTTAATCTCTTCTACAAATTAGCAAATATAAATATAGTTCTAGTTGAACATGAGAATTATTGTATTTTATTTTTTTTGAAGGCACTGTAAATGTTTTGCTGTTCAAATTGAGATGATGAGGATGTAAACCTGAGGGGGTGGGGCTAAATAAGTATACACTTCTCCCTACTCCTTTTCAAACAACTGCATGGAATGATTTTATGAAATGTTGGTGAATGTATACGTTTGAAATAAAATGAACTGAACTGAAATTGTTATTATTATTATTATTATTATTAATGGTGTTTGTTGTTGCAGCCCCATCAGGTTTTATTGTTAATTGGACTTTTACGGCGTGTTAATACAAATACATAACACACACAGTTTAAACATGAAAGCTTTACTGTTTGAACGCATTAATGATGTGGCTCGTTGTGACTTATAACACAGAGACATTCTGATTAGGCATGAGAAATAAATATAAGATCCCTATGTGTAAATATGTTGCTCCTGACATGAAGACGATATTTGAACAACAAAATCAGCACAACTTCATGTCTGAAATGTAAACAATAAACATCTGGATCTATTTTCTGGTAAGTTCTGCACGTTTCTATAACGAAGAACTACAGATTTGTTCCAGAATGTCAAGAAGCACCTTGTGAGAATTAAACATTTTTTCAAAGCTTCCTGTTATTATAATTAATTCAATTGTCAGGAACAAGATGGAACATTTTTTAATTTGCATACGATCAGCGCCTGTTTTTGTTTGATTGATTATAAATGTGTTTTTAAACTGAATAAGTGGATTTGTGCACAAACACGTTGGCTGGCTAAGAAAACAACTTTCATCATCTGTTAGATGTACAGAAGAGACTTACTCAACAGGAGTTGTGCCTTTCTTCTGAATTATAACTGGTTGGAAGTGCCCAAGAAGTTTCTTCATTCTTATTCTGACTGGAAAAAGTCACGAAACTTTCACAAAATACATTTGGATCAAACATAAGAGCTAAACTAAATTTCCCTTTTTATAAAGCCTCCATATGATGAAGAAATTCTAACCAGAAAAACATTGTCTAATCCTGTTTTAACCACCGTTTTACGGGCTTCTTGTCACGGTCTGCCTTAATCATCCTTAAAGGAGACCGGGCATTCTTCAGTTTTGTGTCACAGGTGGGCGTGTCAGTGAGCTCCAGCTGATCCTGATCTCGCTAATCAGAGGGCCAGGGGATTTAAGGAGCGGAGTGACACAACTCCAGCGCCGGTCGATACTCTCACCAAGGTTAACTTCCAGCCTGGTCTAGATTCCTGTATTCCTGTAAAATTCTCCCATAAGATCCTGTTGTTCTTGTCTCCAGTTACCTCACCTTGAATCACCCACCTATGCCTGGAGTTGTACTCGAGGTCACGTCGTTCAGGATCCTCTGGCCTCCGCTCACCTCTGCCCGCCTGTCTTCCAACCTACATCTTGGACACCTACTACCGTCTCCAGCTCATCTCCACCTCATCCGTCGGTTCAGCCGCCTCTTCACCACTAGACCTGACCCAGTTCACCATCACCGAACCCTGGTCTCTGACCGTAAGAATTACTTCCCCCAAAAGCAATATCATTTCTCTTGGTTCTCTGGTTCTGCCATACTCTCACGTTTGTTATCTCTCGCTGTAGATACCAGTTCCTTCCTGTTCCTGTTTTGGAGCAGCGCCTTTAGTTCTCCCTTTTCATCTTTTAAATAAATATTTTATTTTTTTACTTTTATCTGGGGGCTGCACAGTGGTTAGTGCTGTTGCCTTGTAGCAAGGAGGTCCTGGGTTCGTTTCCCAGCCTGGGATCTTTCTGCATGGAGTTTGCATGTTCTCCCTGTGCATGCGTGGGTTCTCTCCGGGTACTCCGGCTTCCTCCCACAGTCCAAAAACATGACTGTTAGGTTGATTGGTCTGTCTAAATTGTCCTTAGGTGTGTGTGTGTGTGTGCATGACTGTTTGTCCTGTGTGTCTGTGTTGCCCTGCGATCGACTGGCTCTCTGTCCAGGGTGTACCCCGCCTGATTGCCCGTTGACTGCTGGAGATAGGCACCAGCCCCCACCCCCCCGCGACCCTACGTGGACAAAGCGGGTTCAGAAGATGGATGGATGGACTTTTGTTATCTGCGTGTGGTTCTTCATGTCCTGGGTGAAACTGGTTACCCACAACTTGACACTACTTGACATTTCAAACCAAATAAAAATGTCCTTCAGCTGTTTAAAAATTCCCATTCTGTAGCTGAGTAATGTAATAACCTCCATTAACGTCTAAAACTCTTTCTGCTGCACTGAAAGAGCTCCCTTTGATGAGGCCTCTTGAGCAAAATGACTTCCCGTTCGTGATTCTTTTCATCCGTCTGAAAAGCTGTCAGCGATTTAATTCTCCTCTGTCCAAACCCGTGTCATTAGATCTGTAACTGGGCTGTTTTTTTTAACACTGACTCCAGATAACTAGCTTTGTTTTTGAGCATTTGTGCTCATTGTGATCATTCATGCTCTCATTCAGGAAATAAAACTTCTGTTATCAAAAACAAACTCTAAAGGATGCAAACTACTGCACGCTTTACGCCTTTTTTCCTTTGAAACTTCATTTTTCTTAAAATGGAAACACAAACATTAACCAGAAAATAAAACTCAGGCTGGAGTTTGAAGGACATTCAGAATGAGCAGAGCTGGAACGCTCTGCTCAGTACGGATAATTTAATAGGTGCACTGTAAAAAAAGAGAGCCTCAAAAAGTTGTTTCAATTTATTTTTCTCTATTTCACCTAAGTCTCCCTGTTAAGTTTTAATTGTTAAACTCAATTTTGTGCGTTTTGATATTGGAAACTTAAAATTGCTTGTTATTTCAACAAATGATTATGTTTTTCTCATTCTCGTGCGCTCAGTCAACTTAAAACTGCAATTTATAGATTAAAAAATGACCCCGCCCACTGTGAAAGCTGCAGTGGGTGAGGTGCATTGTGGGTAGTCATGTTCTTAGTTATTTTGTTCTAATTTGAGATGTTTATGCACATTTATTGTGGGCGGTTGTGTTGTTCTTAGTTTTGCTTTGTTTAGTGTTCCAAAGGTGGAGTTATTTGTTGTCATGTTGGCACCGAAAGTGCGGAGGACAGTCATAGGAATAAGAACGTTGTGCCATTTCACTCCGCTGCAAAAAATTAAGTTGTAGATCTCGCTAAATGCTCAGGACTCAGCTCCCTGTGTTGTGTATGAGGCGTGAGTTAGCCGGGGTTTTTCAGTGTTGTTGTTAGCTTCCTGTTGGCCTGTATTGGCATGACAGCTGACGTTTTGATAACACAAGTTCAAACACTTAATCCATTTGTTCAGTTAACAAAAACTTTTAATTTGAATGGACAACCATACGTGTCTAACTCAAATTTATCAGTTAACATAATGTTGAATAGTGTGTATGTTTAACAAGACAAAAATGATTTTTCCACTTTGTAATCTAATAAGATTTGTTGTTTCGACTCACAATATAATATTCTAACAAAGCATAGTTGTTGGTGATGATATTTGTACAACTTGACATATAGAGTTGAAAGAAAGTGTTAGTTTAAGTTGATATGACTCAAGTTTTTAAGTTATTTTGGCCTACAATTTATTACAGCACTGTAAAATGAAAAAGTTGATCCATCTTGAAAAATTGCTTCAATTGGTAACAAGCAATTTAATTAAGTTTATCCAACTTAAATTATTAGTACAATTTTAATAATTTCGGTTGGATAAACTTAATTAAATTGCTTGTTACTAATTGAAGCAATTCAATTAGGTTGATTAAACTATTCTCTTTTTTCAGTGAGTTTGTGCTCCAGCTTCACCACTAACAAGAAACTTCCAGGATCTGTTAAAAGATTGTTAAAATAAAGAATTAATCGACTAAAATACAGACTGCTTTCATTTTCCTGCTAAGTTTTACATCATTTAGTCCTCTGATTATTTTACCCTATGAACGTCTCTCACCTGTGGAAGGGAGGTCCGTTTTATCGGGATAAAGCCTCTTAGTGATTACAGCCACCTCCTGCAGAGCCTCCACAGCCTGGACCTGACGGGTGAAGTCATCGATCATGGCCTGACCACATCCCAGCAGGTACGCCTCCAGAATGACCGCCATGCGCTGGCGAAAGTATGGGCACCCCGCCACCTCGCTGCGGACATACCAAAAGAAGAAGTGGCCGATTCTCTTGCTCTGCGGGGAAGCACGAGCCATAATTTAGATTATAAAAGCAAACACGCAGAATCTACTGTAAGTATGTTTGTTTCACCCCAGAATAACGGACTCACCCGGAGAGTTCGTTGGATTAGGTATCGAGCCAGAAAACTGTCGTGATAAGGTTCCACTTTCAGGGTCTGTAAAAGTAACAAAGGTTTTATGACTCTCAACAAGACGACTTACAAAAACACAAGAGAACATGCCGCCATGATGGCGCTGATGAGCTTCTACAGCGCGAGATGTCAGACCTCACAGGAAAACAAGTGAATCTAATGCATTAGCACTGTTGATACACTTCATGAGAAGAAGGCTTTTCTTTCATTATTCTGAAGAGCATCCTCACGGGTGAGCTGTCACCACCTTTAGATGCAGATCTCAGTGAAACAACATCAGAATCTTCTTCATCCACGGTGACTTTTGCTCACATGGACACTACCTACCTGCACCAGCTGCAGCAGATACTTCAGCACATCATCGTTGGACAGACTCTCCAGCTTCTGAACAGCTAGTCTTCTGACCATCTCGTCTGTAAAATCCATACTTAGCAGCTCCAGGGCCACAGTTACATCCAGTTCACCGGGATCCCAGTTTCCCAGAAGCCAGTGGACGTCCTCCACCACTCGACGGTCCATCCAGTTAATACTGCGCAAGAACTGGGGCAAGTTGGAGGCGTACTGGATGCTCTCCTCTCTGAACCTTTTGAGACAAGCCCTCTTTTTGCTGAGGACTGAAGATGTGGATCTGAGAGCTACCGTGTCTGTGTCTGATCCTTGAGATTCCTCCTGCTGATGAGCAGAATCTGTGCTGGAGGTCACTGGGGTGGAGG
The DNA here is from genome assembly GCF_043380555.1 of Nothobranchius furzeri. Lineage (NCBI taxonomy): Eukaryota > Metazoa > Chordata > Actinopteri > Cyprinodontiformes > Nothobranchiidae > Nothobranchius > Nothobranchius furzeri. The sequence goes on along the minus strand of NC_091755.1, from coordinate 48,239,371 downwards.
TGGACGGTGCATACATAGGGGGAGTGGATTTGTCTTGGAATAGGCTGGAGGTGGAACTGGAGGCGCCATCATTCTGGCTGAGGGTGTTTGGCAGAACCACGGGGAAGCTGTAGCGGTCTAAGAGGAAGCTGATGGCCATGGACTCAGACCTGTCAGGGTTTGTAGCAGAGGACAACTTGTCTGCTTGGTAGGTGATGGCCTCATCGTCCTGATCCGGATAGGGCCACATATGCAGGGTGTAGGGACCCTGACTGAGGACAGACCTGCAACAGTAAATCATGAGTAATGCTGAAGCTATTCTTAAACTTTCGTTAAGACCTTTAAGGAGAATATTACAAATCTAAATAAGTTGCTTGTGAATACAAGAAGCTAAAAAGGATTTAAACAGAAGAAAGCAGAAAACCAGGTTAGGTGGAAGAAGTTTCTCCAATAAAATCTACTTTATAGAATAAGCAGCATCTGAACATTTATGCTCCACAGTCAGAAACGGGATTTTCTTAATCTAAGGTGAGGCTAGGGCCGGGCGTTGTGGTTATGATGCCAATAGAAGAGGTCGGTAACCGGTTCATTTTAAATTCACGGCAGAAAAAAGACGGCAGCGGTATTGTAGATGCTATGAAAGACCTCCACAGAGACGGAGGGACCATGCTGAGTGCCTCGCTCACTTTTTCAACTCCGCCTACTGGTTACTCGCATATTGCAGCTTAAAAATGCCCCACGTCAATTTCGAGGGACGCGCAGTAACGATGATTCAAATCAACGCAAGTTACGTGAGGCAGCCATTTAAAGGGCAGGTATATTCCCAGCCTTAGCTGCAGCAGGCTAAGCTACACTAGCATTAGCTGTTAGCAGCGCGTCTGACTGCTGCTGAGCGTTGTAGCTCTTCTTTTATCACAGGTCTGTCACCCATTCTCATATGTCTGTCTAGGAAAAGTTATTTTAAAGATGAATCGCTATCCTTTCGTCGCCCAGCCGCAGGCTCAGGGGGCCAGGGGTCTGCAACCTGCTGCACCGGAGCCACGAGGGGCTCTTTAGATCTTCCACATGACTCTGTGTAACTCTGACTGAAAACACCAACGGTAAAACATTTAGGTTTAACCCTCCCAGTGTCCTAATGGGTGTGACCCATCGACATATAAATATTGGACAATGGGTTTCCATAGGCTCCAATAACACGTTTTTGAAGAAAAATGGGAGGTGGCCACCACCGCCATTTTGACCGTGTCACAGGTTCCGTCAAGCCCAGACAATTCCACAAAAGGGAAGAGAGGTGGAGCTGAGGGTGGGGCTGTAAGGCTGGGATCGACTGACGACACCCGGTCGAACTAGCTACAAGCCAACCTGAAGCTAATCCAACGCTAACGCGGATGTGGGATTTAAGCTAACGGAGGTAGATACCTAGCTACAACCGGAGTTAACTGTGCACAACACCAGAGCTTCTGAGTCAGAGATACGCTGGGCTGACCGCCAAGTAAAACCGGGTGGAACACAGAGGTCTCCGAGACCTCCACAAGCCGCAGCTGCACAGCAGACAAGCGCCGCTGCGATCTGAGATGCGCAGAGCTGCCGCTGGGGAGAACCTGGTGGAAAGGTTTCCATCCCAGAGCTCCACAAGCCGACAGCCAGCTCAGCAGTCAGAAGCCACGATCAGACAGAGATGCGCCGAGCTGCGGGGAGGGGAGAACGGGTGGAAAACAACGGTCTCCCGAGAGCTCCACAAGCCGATAGTCGGAACCCAGCTCCACCAACATGTTATATTTCAACCCATTTTCTAAAGTGCAGCATTATGTTAAATGCACTGGGTTTTACCCTATTACATTTAAATTTCATGGTGAAACAGTACATGTTAAAATCTAAGCTCAGCTCGGCAGTGACCTAAAATACATAAATATAATTTTACTTACAGAAAAAAATGAAGTGGAGACTCCTTGGACGCTCTATTGGTGCAATTATTGCCACAGCAAGTCATTTTGTCCAACAATTGCACAAAAAATATCCAAACAAGAATACACAAACAACACAACTAACGGTCTAAGTTGAGAGACTGAAACTGACGAAACAGTTTTCAGGCGAGGCCAAGGCTCAGGCTGAGGCCTTTCCACGGAGCTAGCTCTGTGGTAACGTGGGTCTGATGCTCATTAATTATACCGAATTTTAGGCTTTTAATACACTTAAACAGAAGAGTGAGAAAAAGATTCACCCCCCTCAGAGTTGTCATGAGTGTAAACTAGATCATTTAAACAGAAAACATGTTTTGGAACCAGGTTGTAAACATGTTTATTTCTGCTGTGAAATTGGTATTTTTAACATGAGAGTCAATGAGGATTTGCTCGCTTCTGACACCAGCCCCTAGTGGATGAGGGTGGAACTGCAATTTATTTCACTTCCACATTGGACTCAATTTCTGTCCTGCATTGTGGGGGTTTGGTGTGACCCCATGAGCAAAGTGGGCCATTGAGCAGGGCTGATGGTTTATCCCTTGAGGTCCACGTGGCAGGGGTGAGGAGTGAGCACCACCTCACCCCTGCCACGTGGACCTCAAGGGATAAACCATCAACCCTGCTCAATGGCCCACCTTCCTCGCGGGGTCACCCATTAGGACAGTGGGAGGGTTAAGCAGCTTTTAAATGTTCTTGAATTATCTGTGTAGAATTTCTACAACAGATTTTCACATTTTCTGCAAAAATCAACATCACATAGAGAAATATCCGGCTAGATTTGGCTAAAGTTTGACTTCTTTTGTCTTAATATGAAAACTATGGCACGGTACGCTAGAAAAATGCTCCTGTTCTGAGAGGTCCACTTAAAATACTGATGCTAACCCTTTAAAGAGGGCAGTAGCTGGGCATGGGACTGGATGTGGCGGGTTTCTGATGAAGGTACTAATCCTGATGTTTAGGGGTTAACACTTGTGAATAAATCAGCCCATCCCAGGGGAATCAGGCCCAATTGTGAATTTATTGTAAATGAAAAATGTACAAAAATGATACTGCACTGAAATAAACATATTTTTTCTATGTGGGTTTATAAACAACATTAGGACAACGTTTCACCTTCTTAGAAAAAACGACTGAATGAAACACTCACATGTTTCCTGGAGCATTTAGTAACAAGAATGCTAAAATCTTCCCAGATGGAGGGCTAATTAGCATAAATAGGATTTAATTGACTGAACATAGCAGAGCCGTAGCATCGCCATGGCAATTTGAGTCTTGTAATTCGTGCAACACATTAATAAAGCGAGCACATCTCGCAGGAGAAAGGAGAACATTTAAAAAGAAAAGAGAAAATCAAATGAACTGAACTTCCATAACTGAATATTATGATCATTTTTTCCAGGAAGCTAAAATCAAGCTCTGAATGTGTTTGTGAATGAAACCTCTGAGTCAGAGATGACTAACTCTGACCCTGCAGGGCCACCGTCCTGTGGTGTCAATCATCGGGTGATTAGCAAGCTTCTGCAGAGCTTGCTGACCTGCTGAACAGCTGATTGAACCATTGGAGCAGGATAGGGGCCCTCGAGAATCAGGGTTGGACACCACTGTGAAGCTCAGCTCACCTGTGATCAATGAGAAGAAGGTTGACAAAGTAGAGCACCTTTCCTTTTCCTTTCTGAGCCTCTGCTGGCCTGCTGGCCGAGAGCGTTGGTGGCTTTGAGTCTCTGATGGTAGAAGCCTTCGAGTCTCGGTTGGTTGCTGGCTTTGTGTCCTTGGTTGTTGGGGACACGTCACCAGCGCTTGCATTAATGGTGAAACCCAGCTTGACTCCACGTGGCAGGTCCCTGAGGAGAACATCAAAGTCCAACCATTCGTTCCACAGCACCTCATCTGCAAAAAGCTTGGGGACGGAGGACACTGTGGAGAGGACCTTGCTGCCGTAGAGTATGGATGCTTCCACGTAGATCGACTGAGGATGTTTATTTGGCAGCTTTGGGATGTCGAAGCCAAGCAGCTTGACTCTGAGCCACCTGTTGCAGTCCCACAAGGATATCATGAAGATGTCATCCAAGTCCTTCCCCTTGAAGCTAAGATCATCATGGGAACTGAACTGACCGCTGAACCCATCGACAAGCGGCCAGTCAACAAACTTGACGGTTTCAGCCACCAGGTGTGAGACAGGAAGCACAGAAAGGTGGAGGTCTTGGTTGGTTTCCAGACAATGTCGAACCCAGAGGAACTCCATTAGGGCGCAGTCGCCGGAAAAAAACTCCTCCCTTCCTGTGACTTTCAGCACCAGATCCTCAGAAGCATCATACTCCACCCCATTGTCCGCCGTAACTCTTCTAAAAACCTTAAGCAGAACTTTGGGTGTGGCATCAAAGTCCACCTGGACGCTGAAGCTGATTCTCTTCAGGTAGTGGAGGGTGATGGAAAACTTCCTTTCCAGCCAGTCCTCCAGCTCATTTGGGACGGGGGCGGACGTCACCCAGGGCTCCGTGGTGTACGACGTGTCATCTCGGGTCTTCAGCTCTTGTCGTCGCGGAGATGCCAGTTTTCTGCGGGTGAACGTTAGTTCACCGAGTCTGTCTGACGCCTCTCTCTCCAGGTCGTGTCCAATCAGGTAGGTCAGCCACTGCTGCTGCCTGATCTTTTCCTCTGGATCAGTTGCCACCTGTGGTTTCACAACTATGTTTGCTGTCAGACACTGAGAATCCTCACGAGACCATGGAACATCTAAGGTCCTGACAATCTGACAGTTGTCGTAGGCCTCATACCAGTCCTCCCCCCTGGCATACAGCAGGGAGTATTTCTCTGGATCCAGTATTGCTAATGGGTCTAGATGGGAGTTCTGTTGTTGTGCCTGAAGGCAAACAGACAAATGTTTGAATATTTAGATTAAAGAGAAGCCAACAGTTCTGCAATTAGCCTGATTTTGTTTCCTCGTGAAAGCACTGAGCTACCTGATGGGAAGTTACTTCTTCAGCTGAGTTTTTCTCTGCAGCAGGTCGTATTTTATAACTATTGAGTAAAATTAGGTATGAGTACAAACAGCTCAAAGAGATGTTTTGAAGTGTAAATAATCAGCATGTTCATCCTTCTAGATTGTTCCATACCATACCATACCATAGTTTATTTATATAGCACGTTTAAAACGCAGCATGGGAGCTGCCCTAAGTGCTGCAGAGGCTAAAACAAAACGTGGCCATTCTAAGAAACTAAAACAGATGATAAAAACACCGATCAAAAGCAGATAAAACATGATGAATACTAAGAACACAATAAAACAATAAAACGAGTCACTGTCTAAAAGCCACATCGTAGAAGTGGGTCTTTAAACGAGATTTAAAAATCACCAATGATGGAGCCTGCCGAACTACGATGGGTAGAGAGTTCCACAGGTTTGGGGCAGCATGCACAAATGCTCGTTCACCCCGCAATTTGTATCGCATCCGGGGCGTGCACAGCAGCAGGAGGTCAGCTGACCTCAACATGCGCATGGGCACATAGGGAGTGAGCAGGTCAGAGAGATAGGGAGGTGCCAGGTTGTTGAGTGCTTTAAATACAAAGTTCATAAACTTAAACTGTACTCTGAAAATGAAAGGGAGCCAGTGAAGATGTACCAGGACAGGGTTAATATGGCTACATCAGTGTGTAGTCGTCAAGAACCTGGCAGCAGCGTTCTGGGCGACCTGCAGCCGATTCAGGGCAGAGACCGGAGCACCAACTAGGAGGGCGTTTGCATAGTCCAGGCGAGAGGTAATGAAAGCATGGATGACTGACTCCAAATGCCTCCGTTTCAAGATTTGTCTGAGGCGAGTCAGGCGGCGAAGCTGATAAAAGCAAGACCTCACTATGGAGTTTATCTGTGGGGCCATTGTGAGTTCAGCATCCAGCTTTACCCCGAGACTTGTCACACACTGTTTGGGGTTGAGGGTTAAAAGGTCACAAATAGGGTGAGAGCCATGGTGGTTACGGGGGTCAAAAACAATAAACTCAGTCTTCCTTTCATTTAACTTTAAGAAGTTGGATGCCAGCCAGCCCTTCACGTCATCTAAACATGCAGCCAATTGCGAGCCCGCATTCTTCTCATCCATTTCTACATATAGTTGACAGTCTAAAAGCCTAATAGTTTATTTCCAAACTAACATTAACTTCAACTGGTCCAGAAGTCAGCAGCCCGTATCATCACCAGAACCCCTTCCTTTCACCACATCACCCCAGTTCTCCAGCAGCTTCACTGGCTTCCAGTTCAATTCAGGTCCTCAAGATTCTCCTCCACTCCTTCAAAGCCATCCACAACCTCTCTCCTCCACATACTTCAGACGTTATAAGTATTACCACCCCCTCCCGTTCCCTCAGACCGTCTTCCTCCCTCCATCTTGCTGTTAATTCTGCCTGTCTCACTACCACGGGGAGCAGAGCTTTCAGCCGCTCTGCTCCCCGTCTCTGGAACTCACTCCCCCCAGACATCAGAAATATTGACAGTTTCACCCTCTTCAAATCCAGACTCAAGACACACCTGTTCAAATCTGCCTACGACTTCTGATTTTATTTGAATTGTTTTATTTATGTTCTTTTCTTCATTGTGTTTTATGTATTTTTCCTATCAAGTGCCTTTGGGTGTCCTGAAAGGCACTTTTAAATAAAATGTATTATTATTATTATTATTAACAGTCTGAATGAAGCCTAGTCCAACGTGCATTGCTGCCATCTCCAATCTCCATCTCTCATCAGCAGAAATTCTTTTTATTTCTCATGAATTCTCTGTAAACGAGCTGCACAGCAGCAAGCACTTCTATAAATGTCAGAAGAGGTTAGTTATGAATGCAGGTGGGCATTAACAGGAGGCAGAGCAGCAGGCAAAAGAGCTGCTTAATGTGAATAATGGTGGGGAGATGAGGATCTGACAAAGTCAAGCACAAACAGATGGTTTAAATGCATGAGGGTAATCGGGGATCAGATAGGGCAGGTGAGTTCAATAAACAATGAGGGGAGACAGGACAGGAGAAGGAGCACATCCTGACTAAGGCCTAGTCCACACGTAGCCGGGTTTTTTTTAAACGAATATCCGCCCCTCCAAAAACTTGCATCCACACCACCTCGTTTAAAAAACTCTGTCCACACGTACCCGGATAAATACGTTGTTAAGGACATGCCAGACCTGTAGGCGGCAGTACTTCCCCCGTTCTTAACCTCGTCCTTCGTCTGTGGTCTTCCGCAAGGAGCAGAAATTCCGCTTGCGAAAACAAACAAGCAAAAAGCGTTTGGACAATTGATAAAGCGAGCGCAGCTCTGAGGGCATCCATGCTGTCGGCTAGTGTAAACACAGGTCGCACACGTGATGTCAGCATTTTTTTGTCGCGGAAAGTGACGTTGCGGACCTTAAAACTCCAGTTTTGTCTGTCCACACGCAGACACCCAAAACGGAGAAAACGCAGATCTTCACTTTGGCCGGAGTTTTTAAAAAGATCCGTTTTCGTGTGAAAAAACTCCGTTTTCATGTGGATGACAGGCCAAAACGTAGAAAAATATCTACGTTTTGGCAGATCCCTGCCTACGTGTGGACAGGGCCTAAATATCTGCAGAAATAACTAATGCATCTGAAAAAGCTTGTATGCATAATAATATTTCGTTTTAAAAGGACATTTGTATGATTTTCTGTACTTTTTTGAAAATATTTTAGTGTTAAAATGTCTTTCGGTTGTTTGTTTTTTTCCCTTGCACTCATGCCTCTGTGTATGAAATGAGATTTAAATAAAGCTGCTTTAGCTTTGGTGGTGGAGTTATTGGTTTCTCTCTTTGTGTTTCCTGGTCGTTGTTGCCTCAGCTCCCCTGATTAGCTCTGCCTCTGCCACCCTCAGCTGTCACCTGTAATCACTCACCTGCATGCCCTCAGTAATCAAGTCTCCCACTTTCTGTTTCTCACTTTGTTCTCTGATCCTCTGTTAGCTGTTTTTGTTGATGCTCCTGTTTGATTTATTCTTGCACCTTAAGTTTGTTTTTGGTTAATTCTCCTTTTTTTACCTTTTTCTGTCGCTGCTGATTTCGTGTTTGCCATCTTGGGTCTTGGTTCAGCTGCACATCACAGTCGGTCCATTACATCCTTACTGATGAGTTAAAAGCAGCGTGTCTGATTTGGCCCAAGCTGAACACTGTGTGAATTTTTTTTTGGACACTTTTACATCCATGTTTATTTTGCATCAATTCTAATTGTAACTTGTAAAGAAAATGCCTTATCTGGCCCAAAATGGTAAACAATTTAGCAGCTTTTAAAGCTTAATACTGATTATAAGTTTAAGGTTTTGCAGTTTCCAAAAGAAATGAAAATGATCCCCGATCACGTTACTAGACTCCAGACAGCGGAAAACAGGACGGAAGTCCCCCACCACAGCGTCATTCATGAGGCTTTGTTGTCTCACAGAGCACTGTAAAAAACTGAGCTTCTTCCGGTCATTGAAAGCCACATTTTACATCATGCAGCCGCTCTCGTCCTCCAAATGGATCACGGTATGCTGAACTTTGACAGAGCTAAACTTTTACTGGTATTAAAGGGACTTTACGGACTTTTGAATTTTTATGCTCACGATTGCCCCCTCAGGCCAAAAGCGTAATGGCAGCTTCAATAGTAGGCTTGTGCATGAGGCATGCATGCTGTACGTGCACACTCCTTAACGAAAATAACAGCTGAGACAGTCCCTTGTGTGTGTGTGTGGGGGGGGGACAGAGGACAGGAGAATGCGCAGCTAATTAATAAAATAATTTGGTTCTGTACCTTTCTCTTCAGCACAGCCGACAAAGGTTTATGATGGGTCAGTCCTCCTGCATGCTCAGATCATTCCCTTCCCTTGCTTGAAAAATTGTTCCAAAATGAAAGTTGAACCCACATCTTTTTTATCTGTGAATTCAATGCTGTTCGGCGAGTCTCAAATAAAAATTTGGGCATCTTACTGTAAAAAAATATACCATTAATGTAAAAAAGAAACTCTAAATAAACTATGTTTACACCCAGAATCAAACCCAGGTCTTTGGCACAAAAGTTCCACGTCTTACCAGGTGAGCTAAAGCACCAGTAACATATTTTGTATCTGTAACATTTATATCCTTGATGACAGCTGAAACAACGATCAAAGAACGGTTCGGAGCGAAAATGGCTATTTTGTTGCTAATTTGCAGGAAATATCTAGAAGAAAGTTCTACAGAAAGTAGCTAAGGGTCCTCAGAAATGTAGCTAGCTTTGTCACTAGGCGTTAGAAACAGCGACAAAGTGGCACTGCCTCTCTCTCTGCTGCTAAAGCTACGGATAGCAAATGCTACGGGCTATGCCTGAGCGTGAACGCACATGAAGCAGCCTGCTCGACCCGAGCATCTCTCTTTTTCTGTGATTTTACAGAAAAACAGGCAATCACAGTAAAAATGCCAGGGCTCATTCTACAGGACCAGGGCATTGCAGGAGAATGTATGAAGAAGACATTTATTATTTCTATACATGTTTTGGCTGTCAGACTTCCATAATGTCCCTTTAATGTTACTGGGGACGCTTTTTGGCGCTGAACAGTGACATCACTCACTGCCGAGGCAGTCACGACATGCTGATGTCAGTGCAAAGTCCTGAAAGGGCTGATTTTGCATGGAGACATGGGCCATCACACGTCTCATGTTATGTTATATTTAGCGCACAACACTTTTATTCATGCACACGTCTTTTTGTCTTACGCCACATTTTGTGGCTATTTTGTTGACTCCATTTACACTGAAGGGATTCTCACATGAGGAGGTCCAGCATCGCCACCCTGCTTAGACCTTTCGGCCTCCTTCACCTGTACAGATAATTTTCTGGATGCACCCCTGCGTTGCAGAGCTTTAGCATGGATTCAGATGTAAGAAAGGTCCCGCTTGGGGTTCACGTACCTTCATACAGATGCGTAGCCGCAGCTGGTAGATGCTGCACTGAGCAGGGAGGGTGACTGTCACCGACTTGTGATTTCCACTGAAGTTTTCAGGTCCGCCTGTCTGCAGGGAACCCGTCGCAGGCTGAAGCTCGCAGATAAACACCAGGTTGTTCTCAAAGTGACTGTGAGTCGCTGTTCCTGACAGACTGTTTGCAGAATTTAAGCTAATTTTCCGCTTCGGTACGACTTCTAAATCCATCGGTGTTTCTTTAAAAACCTGAACAGAAGTCAGATATGCAGGAATGGATCAAAAAGGATGAACTAGAGCGTTAGGAAAGCATGTGCTTTTTAAAAAGGAGAGAATCGTAAAAGCATTGGTGTTGAGTCCATGTGAGCGTCCACTGTTCTGACTGCCTGAGATCGTCTCTTTCTTTTTTGTGACTCCTGAAACTTCCTCATTCTTCCTCATACACATAAACACAAACGCATCATTTACAGACACTGTTACAGCTGACTTCCTCCTTCTCTTTGTGCTCTCAGATAAAATCCTGCAGCAACGATTTTACGGCTGATGCTGTAAGGGGGCACAGAGATTACTGGACTTGTTATGGAAAGAAGAGGGAAGCGAGAACTTCAGTATTTCTGCTGAAACTGGTTGGAACTAAATGAAGCTCTACATCTTACTACAGCACAACAAACCTGTTTGAGCGGTTTGGCTTCCTTTTCTGTGAAGGAACGTTGGAACGTGGTTGCGCTGCAATTCTTCTGCCGAAATGTTTTTATAACAGTCTCGAGTTTTTAAAGAGAAAAATCAAAGCCATAACTGAAAATCCTGCAATACCACATTCCTAAAGACGCAGCTATTCCTGTTGATATGGCAGAGTTGAATGCAAGAAGCAGTAAAAGTTTATTTATATAGCGCCAAAACACAGCAAGAGTCGTCTCAAGGCACTGCACAAAGTAAACAATCCCACTGAACCTACTAGTGCTCTGAGTTCAGTTCATTATGACGATTTGTTAAAAGTTTCTTATATAAGGTGTAATGATAAGGTTATGTTGTAAATACTCCTAGACGGTAGGGGGAGCCAGTGGGGACGGAGATGACCCGCGGTCTTGGACAGTAATGGCGAAGCTTGGTTGTTGCATGTGAGCCTGAGTTCGATAAAGTACCTTCTCTTCAAGTAATGGTGTCATTATTGAGAACCCACAACAAGATAAGAAACGAGACATGGTGTCAGAAGTTGATCTTGAAGAAAGGTGACGGACAACTATATAGCTGTACCGACGGATCAGCGTGGCAGTGAACGTGGTGTAGCTAACTCGCCGAGGGGGAAGAAGGAAAAAAGAGACCTAGCGACGTGAGCATGGAAGGCTTACACCCACCACCGATTCTTCAGTTGACTGGAATTGTGGCTGAAAATCGGAGAAGATTTAAGCAACGTTTCACGTTGTACCTGTCAGCAATTGGACTCGACGAGGCAAGTGATGAAAAGCAAGCGTCAGTGTTTTTGCATGTAGTGGGTGATGAGGCGCTGGAAGTTTATAATAACTTCACGTTTCCTGATGGTGACGGAATGAAGCTGGATGAAATAATGGAGAAGTTTGAGGCTTACTGCATACCTAAGAGAAATGTGACGTTTGAGAGGCACAGATTCTTCATATGTGTACAGAAGACAGGGGAGACAATAGATCAGCACGTCACAGAGCTGCAGGACAGGAGTAAAACATGTGAGTTTGGAGGACTGACAGACTCTTTGATAAAAGACAGATGTGTGTGTGGGACCCCAAACAACGGGTTGAGAGAGAGGCTACTGAGAGGAAAATCTTGACCTGGAAAAAGCATTAACACTGTGCAGAGCAGCTGAAACAGTGAGGGCACAAGCCAAAGAACTGCTGAGTGACAGCTGCAGAGTGGATGCTGCAAAAAAGAACACACACAGGGTCAAAAAAGAGAGTGCTGCTGCTGAAGTGAAACTGCAATTGAAATCGCCAGCGAACAGGGACAGAAAGGAAAAGACTTGTGGTCGCTGCGGGATGCAACATCCTCCTAAAAAAATGTCCGGCATATGGGAAAAGATGCAATATTTGTAACAAAAAAAAACATTATGCTAGGTGCTGCAAAGTTCCAACCCAAAAACAAAGTTCAGTTCATACTGTGGATGAAGACGACACAGAGGAACTCTACGTAGCTGCAGTGACAGACAATAAAACAGGAGGAAAGGACTGGATAATGACTCTCAAAGTAAATGACACACTCATGAAAGTCAAGCTGGATACTGGAGCTCAAGTGAATGTCATATCTGAAGCAGAGTTCAAGAGAATCAGACCTAGACCCAAAATGCATGCTACGTCGGTGAAAGTGAGTGGATATTCAGGCTCAGAAATACCTGTAAAAGTAAAATGCATGGTTAAAGTGACACACAAGGAAGAGGAGCACACGCTAACGTTCACTGTGGTGCCAAAGAATGTGCAGCCCATACTAGGGTTACATGCCTGTGAGAGTCTGAAACTAGTGAAAAGAGTGCTCGTCGTGGAAACTGATGATGACATGGACTATAATGAGTTGATGAAGGAATGTGGTGACCTGTTTCAGGGACTTGGTTGCCTTGCTGGAGAACACACAATCAGAGTTGATGAAAGGGTTAAACCAGTCATTCATCCGTGCCGCAAAGTACCATTTGCTCTACAAAAGCCACTAAAAGCCGAGTTGGACAGGATGGAAAACCTGGGAGTGATTGAAAATGTTGATGAACCAACGGAGTGGGTGAGTTCTCTTGTTATTGTGGAGAAAAAGACGGGAAAGCTCAGGGTTTGCGTGGATCCTAGAGACCTGAATAGAGCAATAAGGAGAGAACATTTCAAACTGCCTACAAGAGTAGAGATCATGTCACAGTTTGCAAAAGCGAAGTACTTTAGCAAGCTAGACGCTTCATCAGGATTTTGGCAACTGAAGCTGGACGAAGCAAGTTCGAAACTGTGCACGTTCAACAGCCCATTTGGCAGGTACAGATTCAGGCGACTGCCGTTTGGCCTTGCCTCAGCACCGGAAGTGTATCACAAGACAATACACATGATCTATGAACACCTGGAAGGAGTCGACACGTCAATGGATGACATCACTGTGTGGGGTAGCACAAAAGCTGAACATGACCTGAGACTGAGAAATGTTCTTGAAGCAACCAGAAGAGCCAATCTGAAGCTGAATAAGGAGATATGTCAGCTGGGCGCGAACGAACTGACATTCGTTGGAGATATTCTGAGCAGTGAAGGCATCAGACCAGATCCTCAAAAGGCGGCTGCAATTGAAAACATGCCGAGGCCGAAATGCAAGAAAGATGTGCAGAGATTTAATGGCATGGTGAATTACATGGGGAAATTCATACCCAATCTCTCGGAAAAGATGGCGCCACTGAGACAGCTAACGGAAAAGAGCCTCGAATGGGAGTGGAATCATGAACACGAGAAAGCATGGCGTGACTTGAAAGATTTGCTTACGAAGGAACCAGTTCTGACATTTTATGATCCAATGAGGCCTATTAAGATCTCATCAGATGCATCACAGAGCGGGCTTGGAGCTGTTCTGTTGCAGAAGTATGATGAGTGGCAGCCTGTTGCCTATGCATCGCGATCCATGACAGATGCAGAGACGAGATATGCACAGATTGAAAAAGAACTGCTAAGCATAACATACGCCTGTGAGAGATTTCACCAGTTTGTGTCCGGGCAGGCCGTCAGTGTTGAAACTGATCACAAGCCGCTGATAGCATTGTTCAAAAAACCACTAAATGACTGTCCGCTGAGAATCCAAAAAATGATGATCCGGCTGCAACGTTACACACTAGACGTGATGTACACGCCTGGCAAGCTGATGTACACAGCTGACACATTATCCAGAGCTGTTGATCCAAATGTGCCAGCAAACACCACGATGGATGATGATGTGAGAGCATATGTGAGCATGGTCACAGGTGCACTTCCCTTTGCAGGAGGGAAGATGGAGCTCATAAGAACAGAGACAAGCAAAGATGGAACATTACAAGCACTGTGCAAGACTATCGTAGATGGATGGCCCAGCTGTAAGCAAAGCTGCTCACCTGTTCTTCAAGAGTATTGGAACTGCAGAGCAGAATTGTCTGTAGTGGATGATGTGGTGTTCAAGGGAAGTAAAATTGTTATCCCAAAGAGCCTGCGAAGAGAGATGCTCAAAAAGATACATGCAGGGCATCTAGACATGGAAAAATGTAAAAGGAGAGCACGTGAGGTGATGTACTGGCCACGGATTAATCAGGACGTGACAAATGAAGTGTCGAGCTGTTCAACATGTCTGACATATCAAGCAAGCAATCCTGCTGAGCCACTAAAGCCACACCCATTGCCAGACCGACCATATCAGAAGGTGGGGGCAGACCTCTTTGTGTCTGGAGGAAAGACTATATTGTGGTCACAGACTACTACTCTTTGTATCCAGAAGTATGTAAACTGCAAACAACAACAGCAGAGGCTGTAATCACCTCTATGAAAGCCGTGTTTGCACGACATGGGGTGCCAAGTGAAGTGTTCACAGACAATGGACCACAATTCTCCAATATGAGGTTTGGACAGTTTGCCAAAGAATGGGACTTTGTTCACACGACGTCAAGCCCGCATTACCCGCAGTCTAATGGACTAGTGGAAAAGTCCGCCCAAATAGTGAAGAGGCTGATGAGTAAGATGACAGTGGTGCTGACTTCTACCAAAGTCTGCTTGTATACCGCACAACGCCACTTGAGTGTGGTATGTCGCCAGCTCAGCTGCGTATGGGACGACGCCTGAGATCAAACTTGCCCATTCAGGATAATCTGCTTAAAACACGTGAGGGAAACGGCGTGAAGAAGTTTAAGGAGCAACAAAAAGTGAAGCAGAAGTTCTACTATGATAGAGGAACAAAGAATTTGCCTGAACTGCATGCTGGGGATCAGGTGAGATTCAAAGACAAAACCAGCACATGGGCGCAGAAAGCGACAGTTCTACGGAATGATCAACCTCGATCATTCATCATTCAGACTGAAGACGGAGCTGTGCTGGGAAGAAATCGCAGAGATCTTCTTAAGGGACCAGTGGTAGTGGAGCAGAGGTTGGAGGCTGCTGATCAACCACAACACACAAATGAGACACTGTCACCTGTAACATCTGCACATGCACATGTACAAACACCGAGAAGATCTGTCAGACAAGTGAAGCCACCTATGAGACTGACTGAACAGCTGTAATGTGTTGACGTGTGGTTTGGAAGATGATGTTACGTTATCTCTGTAAGTTTCACCGTGTTTGGTTCTTGGGGTTGAATGGGTCATAACTGTTGAAAGCTAGTTATGTTGTTAACATTACTTTACCAAAGCCTGGTTTAACTAATAACACATAATTAGAGGCTGGTTATGTTTGTGTAAGTCAGTATGTTAACTTATTGTTTTAAAAAAGAAAAAAGGAAGATGTAATGATAACATGTCTGTGAAGGTTCTCAGTCATCCAGGTCATTGTAGTCTAAGGAGCTTTGAAAGAAAAGCGTCTGGACTTCTTTGAGTTGCTTGAAGACGCTTGAACAGCAAATCATTATTTGCTTAGGATCATGGGTTATGTTGTTAATACTCCTAGACGGTAGGGGGAGCCAGGGGGACGGAGATGACCCGCGGTCTGGGACAGTAATGGCGAAGCTTGGTTGTTGCATGTGAGCCTGAGTTCGATAAAGTACCTTCTCTTCAAGTAATGGTGTCATTATTGAGAACCCACAACAAGATAAGAAACGAGACATAAGGAACCCAGCAGATTGCAATCCCCATCCACAGCAAGCATGTAGGGACAGTGGAGAGGAAAACTCCCCCTCAGTCAGTATTTCCCAACCCCGGTCCTCACAGTACACTGACCCGCATGATTTACGTCGGCCCCTCAGGAGGACGCCAAGTGCTGCAGATACCTGTTAATCGCGTATTTATTTAAGTCAGGTGTGTGGCAGCAGTGAAACACTGGTGTTTACAAGGGCAACATGGAAAACATGGAGTACAGTGTGCCCTGAGGATCAGGGTGTCACACCCTGTCCTGTCTCCCTGTTTTGGTTCAGCCTTGTGTCTCGTTAATTGCTCCCACCGGCCTCTCGTTTTCTCAATCACCCAAGCTCCCTACCCTCCTGTATTTAAACCCCTTCAGTTCTCTGTAGTTTGTTGGATCATTGTTTCATTGTCCTGCGTGCCTCTTATTAAAGACTTGTCAAACGTTCTTACCTGTCTGCCTGGTTTCCTCACCCGCGTTGGATCCTCACTTCATCTCCGCTCCATTCGCCGGCACGTGTGACACAGGGTTGGGGATCTGAGCAGCCTACTGTCACCACTCACTGGGCGTTTTAGGAGACAGCGCAGACGTGCTACATGTCCGCATTCAGACTACTTTATATACTTAATTATATATATATATATATATATATTTTTTTTTTTTCCATTAGAATGTGGTCACAGTCCTTAATGTTAGACCTCTTGTGGGTAAGACTGCAGTGCTGCACATCACATATGAATCATATCAAGTGAGACGGACTGAAAAAGTCGCACTGCAGGAAGAACCTGATGGGAAGATCTGTGACATCGTTAAAGACTTCCTCGTCCAGAGGGTTGCCAGAGTCCAGCTCTGGAGCCGGGCTTGTGGTTGGAGCTGTGTGCAAGTGCCCAGACTTGGGCCCTGGCTGTGGAGCTGTGGAGCTGTGGAGCTGCGCTTCAGCATAGGGTACAGGACAGGTGCAGACTGGTCTACATGTGTTTGTAGATGGAGACGACTTGTGATTGTGTCCCCTGAAGCTTCTAGTGGGCTGTGTTCTGATTGGTTGATCGAAAGTTTTCACAATAAAAGATTTATTGTAAAGATGACTCAGTTGACCAAAACCCAAATGTCCTGGCTTTTGATTTTTTTTTAAATGCAGGAAACAGCAGACAACATCATAATTTTTTCATGTTTTTAACCCTCCCACTGTCCTATTGACCCTACCAGGAAAGTTGACCTTTGAGCAGGGTTGAGGTCCGTGTGGCAGGGGTGAGGTGGAGCTCACTCCCGACTCCAGGGATAAACTTGCTCAAAGGTCAACTTTCCTGCTGGGGTCACCCAATAGGACAGTGGGAGGGTTAAATGATTTATTGTTTTGTTTTTTCAGTAAACTTTATTCTCAGTGTTCGTTGTTTCAACACTAAAATCTTAATTCTCTGAATGTTTGAAAGAAACATTTAATGGACAATAATTTTAATCAAGGCAATGCAAACACACACACACACACACACGCACGCGCTCACACAATGTCTTTTTTGCAGCAAAAATATTTTAAAAGCAAACCTAAACTTTTAAGCTCTTATTTTGAAAATTGACAGAAAAATAGATGTGATTTCGTTCAATTATGGGCTAACATGGTCATATATTACATGTTTATATGTACACAAATAAACAAAATAAACGTTTGACAATCATCCCAAAAGCGTGCATAGCTGATGTCACAACATTCACTTCAAGTCACATAAAACGGGACAATTAGAGAGTTTTACAAGCAAACTTCTGTCACATCGCAGCAAAATTAAAGTAACGGTTGTCTCGGAGTGGTTTGACATCAGAATCCAGAGTCTCACGTTCATGTTGTGCGTCGGAGGCAAGCCACGTTGCATCGCGGCACTCGTTTGCATCAGAAAGTGTTCAATATTTGTGCAGTGCGTGATTATCAAAAATTTTGTTGTAAACAGACAAAACAGCCTTTTGTTGGCTTTTCCTGATTTCCGCTGCTATAACAATTTAGCACATTTCGAGATCAGACTATTAATTTTACGCACGGTGCACGTGCGACTAAACCAAGCCTAAGCCGCCTCAGCCAGGTACTGATGCTGCGCAACGTTCCTGAGCCGCATCGCGTCTCTTGGAGGCTCGTGCATGATTCTGTTCTCTGCGCGCCTCCGCCACAGTTTGGCCATCGCTTTGCGAATCTCCGCGTTCCTCAGTCCATACACCAGCGGGTTTACGCACGGTGGCACCAAAAGCATGACGAGCAGGGACACGTGAAACACCGCCGCGATACCCGACGGGGTGCAGCCCGAGTTAAACCACGAGGAGTGCTTCCTCCCATCGGTTCCCTTGAACTCCCACAGCGCGTCCGAGGCGACCTTAAAGAGCAGCGGCAGCAGCTGCAGGAACAGCATCCCGCAGTAAAACATCACCGTCTTGCGCGCTGCGTTGTTCACCTCGTTGAAAGGCACCACTGCGTTGCTCGCGTTCTGGTACATCCTGAAGTAGGAGAAGGTGTGGGCCAGCAAGCACATCAGCAGAGTGATGCTGCCAAACGCTTTGCGAAAGAGGGAATGAGCGCGAGGGAAGCCCAGGTGCTGCTCCATCGTGTCCGGCTCACACATCAGTCCCATGGTGTATGGCTCAGTCTCCACTTCCCTTCCTTTGTACAGCAGCATGCTCGTGCTGACGAGACCCATGGACACTGAATAAACCCAGACTGCCAGCACAGCTGTCCGAACCCTCTCCTCTGTAACAATCACGGTGTACTTGAGCGCAAAACACACGTATAAGTAGCGCTCCAGAGCCATGGAGGTGATGCTGGTGAGGCTACAGAAAACAGTGACCGTGCCCACAAAGTTCTGAATGTAACACCAGGAGCCAAACGCCATGGCTTGGTGCCGGACCAGTGAGTAGATGACCGCCGACGCAAAGGTGAGTGTCTGCAGGACATCACTCACAATCAGGTTCTTACAGAGGACAAAGCGCGGCTGCCAGGAGAGGTCCTCAGACTCCTCGATGTTAAACAGAATCAGCAGGTTCAGCACTAAAGAACAGATACTCAGAGCAATAAAAACAACGATCAGAACCGGAGCCGCGGCTCCAAACGGCATCAATGAGTAGAAAATGTGTTCAGCATCAGCAGAGTCCATCCGCGCCATTACGCGCGCCTCCGTCTGGTTGTCCTGGCTGAACCAGCCGCACTCTGAGGTGATGTTGGAGGCCTCCGCCACCGGGATCACGGTCATGTTTGACATTTTGATCCAAAACAATTCAAAAGACTGCAGGACATGCATCCGACCGCCGCGCGCTGAACGCCGTCCTCACCATTCTGCGTGTTTTCATCGCAGCGTTTCCGTTAGACCTTGATGACCTGCACCAACAGCCCGCCCATAATAAACCTTCACGCAGGCGCCCACTAACACAGTAGAAAGGAATTAATGGAGAAAATGGAACAAAAATTGCAATTATGTCACATTTGAAAATGATTATTTAAGTTTTTAAACCACTTTGGTGCCTCTGAGAATAAAGAAAAACGGACTCAAACAGCAAAAATCGATCAGAAAAAAACATTGTTGAAAAAGCTCAGATCATAATGATTCTGTTTGCAGCACCGATACCAATTTCTGGTTCTTGGACAGCTCAGAACTGCTGATGATACAAACTTTTCTCAAAGAACTATAACAAAAATACTTGTTTTGGTGAAGGTTCTCAGTCGTGTCATCCAAACGGTTCAGATGACGGCAACTGGACGTCTCTGTGGTTTCTTGAAGACGTTTTGGCCTCTCATCATTCACTTCTGTCAATTCTGATTTAGAGCTCATAAGCTGTAGCTGTCTATTGTTGTTTAACGAGCAGAAACTACTCTGAGTACCCCTCCCCTCTGATGAGTCATTAGCCTCTATAGTGAGGGAGTCGTGCTAATTAGATACAGGAAGGTGTGGCCTGAACTGCTTAGGAATGAAATACTTCATAAAACTTTGATTGTCATCTTTCCTTAACACTGTAAAAAAATCATTCAACGCATTTAAATAAACACTTTGAGCTTTAGTCCCTTCAGTCAAAAAATAATTAATCAATTTTACAGGAAAAATCTTTTGATGAGTTAATTTTACTTGAATAAATTTAAACTCATCAGGGTCAGTGTCACGTTGAGGGGATGGTTAGGACCCAAAATGCAGATTACCCAGACGACAAGAGGCAGGAGTTGATATAAAGTAAAAATCCTTTTATTGCAGGATGAACAAAAGTCTATCCAAAAGGCAGCGAGCCAAAAATCCAAAAGTCCTGACATCCAGGATGCTCACATGGAGCACAAAAGCTGAAAACTAGAACTAAAGCTCACTTAGAACACAAAAACCTGAGACAAGACACAAAGCTCACACAGAGCACCAAAAACAACGCTGCCAAACAACAATGGACCGACAAGACACTGAGACAAGACAGGGCTTAAATACACTGGGGCATAATGGGAGGCAGATGAGCTGCAGGTGTGTTGGGAGAGGACCAGGTGAAAGTGATAATCAGGGAGGAAACTCACATGACCTAAGAGTAAAACCTAAAAACAAGAAAAGCAACCACACAACTAATATTCTAAAGGGAAGGAAAACTACAAAGACCGGTGGGACAAAACAGACTAAAGAGACTAATAAAATGAAAAGCTAGGGGCAGCAGTAGCTCAGGTGGTAGAGCGGGTTGCCTCATGATCGGAGGGTCATGGGTTCGATTCCAGCTCCCGCCAGGGGTATCCTGCTGTTGTGTCCTTGGGCAAGACACTTCACCCAACTTGCCTGTGTTAGTGGTGGTCAGAGGGGCCGACGGCGCCAAATGGCAGCCTCGCCTCTGTCAGACCGCCCCAGGGTGTCTGTGGCTACGTAGTAAGTAGCTTACCATCACTAGCAGTGTGTGAATGTGAGTGTGTGAAAGCGTCTTTGGGTGTCTAGAAAAGTGCTATATAAGTTCAATGCATTATTATTATTATTATTAAAAGCTGAAACTATAAACACTGCAGAGGGGTGACTGGAGAAGACTAAAGGAACACAGGACCTGAGATCTGGAGGGCTGAAGACCAGGGGACACATGAGGAACAAAACGGGACACAGACACCGACCATGACAGTCAGCAGACGTCAGAAAACTATTTGACATTTCACAGTAAACCTCAAATAGAAACTTTGAAACTCCTGAAGCTTACTAAATAGTTTATTAGGACTGTTTTAATGTAAAACTCAAACCTTTTCAGGCGCAGGTGTGTACAAGACTCTTATTGTGAAAAACTGCTGCTGCGTAAATAGCCAAAAGATGACACCTGGTTGCTAAAGTTTATTTAGCAAAAACAAGCCCATATGCCTCAATGTTTGTTCAACTGTTCAGATGTCATCTTTAATTTATTTAGATATTTTAAAGCTTAGTTTTGATGGAGAGGGTCTGAACCATAGCTGAAGATTTTTACTTTTCACGGTTCTTTATCTGTTCTCAGGTTGCCACATTGCAGCCCTGAGGGAAGGGAGGGGTTAGAAGAAAGGAGGAAACCAGAAGGGCAGGGAAAGGGAACAGAGCACGGACATAGTTCTGGGGGGGACAGAGGGGACATGTCTCCCCCCACTTTTTCCAAAGTACATTTTTGTCCCCTGCACTTTTTAATTCAATTCAAATTCAAAGATACTTTATTAATCCCAGAGGGAAATTAGAGTTTCAGTACACACAATTCTGAGATCAGACATACGTACATAGGCAAAGACACATGACAAGAATTGGTGACTGTGGTCATTCGCAACCCGAGTCGCTCTACCTTAATAGAGATCAGAGGGGTTACATGAGGATTGGTTCAGGTGGAGGAAAAAAAGGCACTTCAGAGTTACCCTCCACAGGGAGGGCAGCTTTGCTCTGCAAAAAAAAACAACACCTCAGACAGACATCCAACAGACTTCAGACATTACACAACATAAGTGTCCACTAGGTGGGGTGGTGGGTTGGGGACTCTCCCCACTTCAGTTCCTACAGCCATGATAAGCAGTGCACGTCACCTCAGTCTGGATAGAGGGAGGAGGTTGTTGAGGTTTGGAGGGCACAGTGACTCCTGGAACGATTCAGCAGCCTTCACAGCCCGCAGTCCCACCCAGGCTGGGATAGGGAGACAGAGTTGCCATGACGACGGCAGCATTCCATATTTCTTCTGAGGGGTAGTATTCGTTGCAGCCTCACAGGCTCAAGGGCACCTGATTCAGATAAGAAATTGTTTTGGGACCAGACAGAGATAATTTCCTCTCTGTCTTAAAGTTCTGTTGGTCCTCAACCCCTCTAAATCCAATAATGGCGTAAATTAATCTATCCCAATCCGTGCTGACCCGTCCACTTTCTCCTTGATGGCATCCATCTGTTGTGCCAATGCATGGATCTCAGCCAAAGTTCCAAGCTTACGACTCATCTAGACAATTATATGAGTCTGTGCATTCACAGCGCGGTGTAATCCATCCCTGAGCTCCGGGAAAGAGCCAATATTCCTCGACAGCTCGTTAATTTTCCGGTAAGCCAGGAAGCCTCCCAGGCCAAAGAGCTGGAAACCTGACACCAACACCACGAATATCCAGACGTCTTCAGAATCCTCTACAGACAGCTGAGATAAGCAAATCAGGTTCCACTGTTTCCAGGAGTCCATGATATACCCAGCTGGCTCTGTCCCAGAGGGGCACCCGGGAGCCCTTTCTCTCGTTCTCATCGTTGAAAAAATTTTGTCAATCGCGTTGAGAGACCAACTGACCAGGTCCATTTTAGTCATTTCAGTTTCCAGTTTCCAGAAAAAATGCAGAAGCAGCCGTGCACCCAAAGACAGACAAAGAGCCTTGAGGGTAGGATAGGGAGGAGAGGAGGAAAAAAGCGACTGTACTCTCCAAGAGCCGGACGAATCCCAAAACAATATTACGCTACATTAAATACACTGGTGGAGCACAACGACCAAGCAGAAAACAGCCGTTTATGTTGAAGCCCGCTTCCCATTAGAACCGTCCATATGCTCTGCTGTTGCTAACGTGTGATTGGCTGTTCCTGCCACCTGTGTACTTGACAGTTCCTGCATCCCACAAAAGAGCCTCCATGCTACAGTTTGTACATATTTTTTGTAAAGACGCCCCCCCCCCAACCCCCCCCCCCCCCCAGTTCTCTTGCCGGTTGTGTCCCCCTACTTCTAAAGTCACAACTACTTCCATGAGACAGAGGAACGTTCAGAAGCTGAAGGGAGCGGAGCAAAGGCCTCCCTCCAGCCTTAGAGTGTGTACGTCTGCTGCTTGAGTGAGATGAAGGAAAAACAGAAGACGAAAACATTTCATATCAAACTGTCGTGATCTTTGTTTAATAATTCAACCCCCACCCCCACCCCCCACCCCCACCACCCCACCCCACACACACACACACACCACGACCATCACGTTTGTCTCTCACACGGTTAGGGGAGGGAAGCCCTGTGGAAAATATTTGGACTGGGCAGAGCATCAGCTGGTGCTGTCACTCAGGCCCGATGGAGGGCGATGACATCATTTAGGCAGCGTGGAGCTGAACTAGCACTGCGGTGCTCTGGAGAAGGTGGGTGATGACTGAGGAGGTGGAGGGGATGTTGCTGCTGTGAGAACCCGGGTGGGTTCGGCCCACTCTTGTTCATCATCTCTAATAGTTTAACTCTTGCTGAAGGAACACGCTGGTGCCTGTTGACTTTCATCTACATCTATACATGCAGCACATACTCCATGCTCTGTCTGTAGCCCTGACTGTGTTGTTCTTGCTAGCATCAGTTAGCCCTGGTAGCCGTGGGACTGAATCCAAAACTGAAGCAGTTCTATAGACTGTAAAAGTTTTCTTGGTTTGGTGCGTCATGCACACTCGCGTCGTCTTAGACTCGTTTTCTGAGATCCAAGCTGGTCCTAAAAGGAACTGACATCAAAATGTTGTTGGAAAAAGTAAATAATCATCTTCAGTCTGTGCATCTGCATGCTTCAAACGCAGTAAAAACGATGACACTTTGGCTGCATGTTGGACTAGATCGTGCTTTTCATCCGTTTGATGCCCAGAGTTGGCTCATTTGTTGCACTTTGTTGTGCAAAAGTGCCCCAAATGTTTAAGTTGAACCAAAATGGACTAAATTATACTTGAAATATGAAGAGTATTAGCCTGGCTGCACTCAGACACGGTCACTTACAAATGTAAGGTACTTGGTCCTTTTTTAATTGTCATCAAATAGCTGATCTCCTCTTTTTATCTTCTCCATATTCAGATTATTCATTAACATTTCCCCTTCCAAGTGGCAATCGTGGCCTCCGCTCAAAAGAAGCTTTCGGGAAAAACAGATGCTCCTTAAAGCACCTCTTCAGCTGAATAACGGTGTTTAAAACATGGAAGTGAGAGGTTTACGAGCGGACTGGCTGAGACACTCTCCAAGGTGCAGGAGGGCGTCAGTCCGTGCAGTTATGGGCCGTCCTGAAGTGTCCAGCTGATCTTTGGCCGAGATAACCTCCAACTGCCTGGCAGGTGTTTTAAATGAATGTCAAAGAGCTTGTCTGTTATCTAAAAATGGGGACTGGGGCGGGGGCCACACAAGGGGGTGTCCATCAGGAGATTGTGACAACGCACGGACTAAAGTTGGATCTGATTGGCCTGCTTTAATCCGTGGAGCATTCTGTGGCCCAATCCTGGCGGATGTCAGCACAATCGTGCTCGGAAGACAGGATACTTATAGAGCAGAACAAACAGTAGAACAGTTCTACCTGATCTGTGCAGAAGGGGGACGTTCCTTAACGCAGAACAACCCGCCGCCATGGTAAGAACCCCAAAGCTGGGAAGGATGGAACTGTCTGAATGATAACGTTGGATTAGGTTTCTCCTGAAAAGGATCAACTCACAGAGGAGGGAGTTTGTCCTGCTGGGAAACGTTGGATTGCATCTGGTGCTTTTTGTTTCTTTGGTTAACCCACGGATGAAGCTGCTAACCAGATGCTGACAATTCTAACTAACCCGTCCCATCTTTGGGTCTGCCTTGGAGCCCCGATTTGTTTCCTGACTGACTAGAGCTGGAGGTTGTGAAGCGGAAGAAACAGCTGAGAAAAGCGCCCCGTCTTTTCCACCGGTTCTAATTTAGGACGGTCACCTTGAGAAAATCCCTCCCAAATCCTCCCCCGAGTCTCGCCTTAAAAATAGACTCAAAGTAAACTAATGGCTGAGTTTGTGTGACCTAACACAGTCCAACCGCTTTATGGGCTGAACAAGAAATCAGTCACTGCTGAAAATCTTCAGTTTTTTTTAACTAAAACAAAAAGCTAATTATGATGATGATGATGATGATTATTATTATTATTATTGCTATTATTATGATGATTATTATTATTGTTATTGTTATCATTATTGTTATTATTATTATAATAATTATTATTAATAATATTAGGAATATTATTATTGTTATTATTATTGTCATAATAATAATAATAATAATTATTATTATTGTTGTTATTATTGTTATTATCATTAATTTTTTATTGTTATTATTATTATTATTATTATTATTATTATTATTATTATTATTATTATTATTATGAATATGAATATTATTGGTTTCGCACATTTTTTAGAATTTTTTGTTCAGGGTTAGGGTTTCTTCATGTGAACGGGACCATTGGGATAAAATGAGCTACTTGGCAGTCGAAGGGATGAAAAAGCCTTTCATGTTTGCTTTGCAGAAAAATAGAAAAATGTGATGCAATAAAAATAACCAGTGGAAAAAGTCACGTTTTAATGTGTAGAAAGAGGTGTCGGGTAGGTGGACATTCTTCATTTAAAATAACTTTAATAAATAACATTTCCGTAGATCTTTCTCACTTAACGGTGACAAAACACCTGATGTTGTCTTTAAATGTCTGTTTTGTGTTTCCTAGTTTTGGCGCTCCGCTTCAGGAACCGCCTCCAGCAGCTGGTGGAGGATTAACTTTGACATCTAATTTAAACGAACCTATTTCCAAACCTTGGCTGTTACTTCAACAATAGCTCTGTCTCACACAACCCCGAAAATCACCTTTTTAAATGTGCTTAACTTGCTTAAGGGCCAGTGATAGAAACTGTTTTCATTTGTTTTTGTTGTTTCCCACCTCACAGTATAGCAAAGTGCAGCTAATGAGTTGGTTTCTTGTCTGTATTTAAAACTCTAATTTCCTGTAATTTCTCTCTTTCTTCCCATTCTTCTGACCTCCTCCTCAGCCCACTGACGCCCAAACCGACGCCCGCTCCTTCCTGACGGAGGAGATGATATCCGGTAAGTTTCTGCCCTAACCCTACATAACTCACGTCAGGGTTCCTGTTACACGTGCGGCAGGGCTAAACCCATACGGGTTGCACAACCCACAAATACAACCATTGTCTCTAATCTCATGATGACGGGATGAAGGGCTGACGAGTCGTGTGTCGGATAATATCGGCCTGCCATCATCATGGCCCGATGTCAGCATTAAAGTGTAATATCTGAAATTATCAGCACAGGTTTTTGCACTTTTGATGACACAAACGTTACATGCCATGCATTCAGATACGTCTCCTCTCACTCAGATTATGACAGATCAGAGGGAAAACGTTTGTGATGTTTTCATTCGTTTGCCACAACTTAAATTGAAGTAGTTGTGAAATTTTAATTTGCCTGATAAGTGACGGGATGCGATGTTACCTAAAATCCTTCTGCTTTTCTTTTCTTTAGGGGAAAGGAACACATTTTGGTATCGGTTCACTTCGGTTTAGGAAAATCCTCGGTCCTAAATGTTAAAAAACAAAGGGTTTCATGTTAGACTGTGGTCAGAAACGAGATGCGCTCCTGTCGCTCTGCGTGAGAAAGGTGGAGCAGGTGTTCCATATGCTCACGCGTCAGCAGCTGCAGCTGAGAAAAGGCCTCGCTTTCTCAGAAAACCGAGAGAAAAACATCATCTGTCACTTTGCAGAAGAGTCTCAGTAGAGAGCGACTCGTGGTTCAGAAACTGATGTTGCGTTAGATAAACTGCTTTAAGAGCTCAATATATTATTCAGAATCAGAAGTTTTTATTGCCATATGTGTGCCAAGTCACAACATTAGGAAGCTGCTGCAGTATTTGGTGCAGAAGGTAAGAAAGAAAAAATTAATTAATTAATTAATTAATTAATTAATTAAGAGATAAGCAAATATAGGAAGTAATAAAACACTCATGATAAAATTATTCATGTAAAAAGTGGCAAGAATTACAGAAGCAGCTATCTACCCCGTGTAGGTACTAATCTGAGTGTTTTTCAAGAACAGCATCGGGTCATGTGACTGGGACCAATCGACTTGAGTGGGCTGCCCTAGGATTTTCGTTCAAAAGTCCAACTGCAGAGGGGAAGAAACTGGTTTTGTGGTGAGAGGTTCTGGTCCGAATGGATCTGAGCCTTCTGCCAGATGGGAGCGAGTCGAAGAGACCGTGTCCAGGGTGACACGAGTCAGCTGTTATCCGACCTGCACGCCTCAATGTCCTAGAGGTGTACAGATCCTGTATGGAGGGGAGTTTGCAGCCAGTGACCTTCTCTGCAGAGCGCACGACACGCTGCAGCCTCTTCTTTTCCCTGGTGGTAGCTCCCGCGTACCACACGGTGATGGAGGAGGTGAGGATGGACCGATGATAGCGGTGTAGAACCGCCTCATCGACTGTGGTGATAGGTTGAATTTCTTCAACTGCCTCAGGAAGTACATCCTCTGCTGGGCCTTTTTTCTGATGGTGGTGATGGTGGGCTCCCATTTGAGGTCCTGGGTGATGGTGGTGCCCAGGAAGCGACACGAGTCCACCATCATGATGGGAGTGTCGGACAGGTTTGGGGAGGGGGGGGGTTGCCTAAAGTCCACAACAACCTCCGCTGTCTTCTGGGTGTTTAGCACCAGGTTGTTGTGGCTGCACCAGGACTCCAGCCGTTCAGCCTCCATTCTGTAAGCGTACTCATCCCCATCAGAGATGAGTCCGCTGATGGTGGTGTCGTCAGCAAACTTCATTAGTTTGACAGACTCATGCTTGGAGGTGCAGCTGTTGGTGTACAGGGAGAAGAGCACTCAACCTGTGACCAATAAGCTGTGATACTCTATTTAAATATAGAATATCAACCTGCTTGGTCTTTATTGTATTTAATCAGAAGATTCTAGGATTCTTTGCTCATTAGGGGATCGTACACACTTCATTTTGATTCAAGAAACAGTCAGGTTCATAAACAAAACATGAATTTATTTTACAAACAATTAAAACTTGACAAATTGTGAGTGGATGGAGCTAAAAGGTGGTGTCTGGAACCTATGTGTAGCTATAATGTAGTCAGAACTTCCGTATCTCGGAGAGCTGAGTTCTGGATATAAAAGAATTTGGTTTGTGTTAAGCTATGAAGTTAAATCTTATCAAAACCCACATCCAGACACTATCTGTGTGTCTACATTACCCAGATTCAGAGACCCTCTTGGTGGCTGGCACCGGAGGGCTGTAGAGTACCGAGGTACCGATCCTTTCAGTCCAGAGATGTCTCGGGTCACGACAGACGGACAAAGCCGAGCATCTTAAAAATAACTCTGAAGGAGTTTTGCGTCAGCTTTGTTCTGCAGGTACTGTCTTGTTGCATCAGCTTCGCAGGCGCGAGAAAGGTTTCAAAAGGTTTTTACGACGTGTCGAAATCTTTACTGGTTAAAGAGGTTCTGCTCCAGATGGCCGGTCTGAAGCTTTTCTCTAGAACCCTCCAACTGACCTAAAACCAGACTAATCTGGTTTTAATGTCATGATGTTATGAATTGGTAGCCAGCCAAACATTGACAAGTTTGAGGAATATTACCAAGAATCTCAGAAACACGCCTTCTTTCATTCGGAGGCTCTGAACTGGGTCAAAGGTTAATTATGTGTCATGCGTTTAACTTTTACCTTACTTTGTCCTTGTGTGAGTGCAAATGTGATGACCTCGTCAAGTAAACATGCTAAACATATATCATCAAAAACATTTCATTATATTATAATTATTATAAGTAATAAATTAACCAAAGAATAATAATTCATTGCAGTAATTAAACACGGTTATAATGAACCTTAATGATTATTTGTGACCATTGTAATTGACAGTAAACAAGTTTATTGCACTGATTCTTTTAATCTTGGATATGTCCTCTTCCTGCTGTGAATGGGATAGCAGTCAGACACGGCTGACAGTTGCAGATTAAAGGGATGGTACGTGCAGACTTTCAGTCTCCTGTGAGGGAAAATATTGTAGATTGGAGTCGTAGCCACGGTAAGTTGACCCGGCTGTGGATCTGACCTGTGGGTAGCGATGGGTACCGAATTCGGTACTTTTTAAGGTACCGACCGAATTCCATTGAACCGTAAGAGCACCGATTCACTTAATTTGAAACGGTGCCTCGTTTCGGTACCCGTCCTTCATAACGAGAACTTGCCTAGACAGCTGTGCATGCGCAAGAGCGTTATGTGGTCGGTCGCTGCGAGCCAGTTGTTAACAGAGCAGCATTGTAGAAAGAACGCACGCTAAAGCTTGGGTCCACTTCACTAAATGTGATGCGTAACTGGGTGATGATGAAACCAGCGACAACGATCTAAGTGAGACATCCTCATCTTAATCTGCTCCGGTAGGTAATTAAAATGTTTAAGATAATGTTAGCTTGATATGTTAGCTTCCGTTCCGCTAATGGTGCGTTCGCTTTCTCCTTGGAATTCCAAATTTCCGGCTAGAAGAACATGAACGCGCTCTAAAGTTTGGCTTCACTTTACTAAATGCGACGGGTGATTGGGTGAAGATGAAACCAGCGACAACGATCTAAGTGTGATGCATCATCGTTTTAATCTGCTCCAGCAGCTAAATAAACTGTTTAAGATAACGTTAGCTTGATATGTTAGCTTCCATTGCCACCATTGTTATCAGCTAATGGTGTGTTCGCTTTCTCCTCAGAAATTCTAAATTCCCAGTAGGAAAAATCAAATAAAAAAGGACGGCAAAAGGAATGAAGATACACAGTAAATTTAGTTCACAGTAAAGATGTTTGCTTCAGTTTAATTATCAGCTTATAGAACTACAAGGACGATGTTAAGATACAAACAGTTGTATGTTATTTATCGTGATATTTATCAAATATGGTTAAATATTGAGAAAAATATATATTTTATTATAAAAGAGAATTAAAATATTAAACACTCAAAAGTATCTAAAATTGGTACCGTTAAGTACCGGTATCGATTCCTAGGTACCAGGAATTAGTACCGAATCGATTCAAATGTCAAAGGTACCCATCCCTACCCGTGTGTCTCAAAATCAGGCCATTTTCGTGACGTTACATCCCTTTACAAGGTCACGGTGGTCCAGAGAAACCACCAGGCGTTGTAACGTTACACTGATCAGCTCCACGGGATGACACCGAGCCCAGAAGTAGTATTATCCAGTATTTGTAAAAATGAGAATAAAGATGAGAGAAATCGTGAATTAGTTTGGCTTTTCCTCCCTTAGAGTTCAAGGCCGCCTTCGACATGTTTGACACGGATGGAGGCGGTGACATCAGCACCAAGGAGCTGGGCACTGTGATGAGGATGTTGGGCCAGAATCCATCAAGAGAGGAGTTGGACGCCATCATCGAGGAGGTGGATGAAGATGGTAAACCTTTTACATCCAGCTTAGATTACAGCCTAACACCACACAATTATCGACATATGAAATCGAGTATTGCATCCTTTTCTTGTCCTGCCTCATTTTTACAGTTGCGTGTGCAATAAAAACAAACATTTTGGGGGGTTAAAGGTAAAAAGCAAAACAGCCTCATCGTTTACACAGTTTTTCGCTAACGCTGCAGCGCTGACATTTATAATTTGCCACCAGCAGGCAAAAAGCTCCAGAGTTGTTTAGAAACTGAAGCCAGTAAACAGGAGTGGCCCAGAAGTTACAAGAAGCCACATCATCTTTTTGTTTTACTCTATTATTGGATGAAGCAGGCTAGAGGCTAATGTTGAGCTAACAATGCTAACAGTGAATTAGAATCAAATTGTGTTTTTCTTCCTTTAATGTGTCGTTCAGAACTACGACAGCAAGCTAACAGCAAGATGGCAAACAACCACGCTTCTAGTAATGCCGTAGAAATATTATCGTATTACCATAATAAGTCTCCTCCTTGAACCGTCACCTTATCGTGGTGGAGGAGTTTGAGTGCCCTAATGATCCTAGGAGCTATGTTGCCTGGGGCACTTAGTGCCCCTGGTAGGGTCTCCCATGGCAAATTGGTCTTAGGTGAAGGGTGAGACAAAGAACGGTTCGAAGGATCTTTCATGGCGGTGAAAACGAAGAGTCGGAGTACCCGGCCCGGAGGGTTACCGGGGTCCCACCCTGGAGCCAGGCCTGGGGTTGGGGCCCGTGAGCGAGCGCTTGGTGGCCGGGCTTTCGCCCATGGGGCCCGGCCGGGCCCAGCCCGAACCGGATACATGGGCTCGTCCAACTGTGGACCCACCACCCGCAGGAGGAACATGAAGGGTCCGGTGCAATGTGAATCGGGTGGCAGACCAAGGCGGGAGCCTTGGCGGTCCAATCCCCGGACAAGGAAACTAGTTTTTGGGACATGGAACGTCACCTCGCTGGCGGGGAAGGAGCCGGAGCTTGTGGCAGAGGTTGAGCGGTACCGGCTAGATATAGTCGGACTCACCTCGACACATTGCATTGGCTCTGGAACCCGAGACCTGGAGAGGGGTTGGACACTCTACTTTGCTGGAGTTGCTCCGGGTGAGAGGCGGAGGGCTGGGGTTGGCTTTTTGTTAGCCCCGAGACTCTCTGCCTGTGTGTTGGGGTTTACCCCGGGGGACAAGAGGGTAGCTTCCTTGCGCCTTCGGGTCGGGGAACGGGTCCTGACTGTTGTTTGTGCGTATGGGCCAAATATCAGTTCAGAGTACCCACCCTTTTTGGAATCCCTGGGACGAGTGCTAGATAGTGCTCCATCAGGGGACTCCATTGTCCTGCTGGGGGACTTCAATGCTCACGTGGGCAATGACAGCTTGACCTGGAGGGGTGTGATTGGGAGGAACGGCCCACCTGATCAGAACTCGAGCGGTGTTTTGTTATTGGACTTCTGTGCAAGCCGCAGTTTGGCCATAACGAACACCATGTTCGAACATAAGGATGCCCACCGGTACACTTGGTACCAGGGCAGCCTAGGTCACAGGTCGATGATAGATTTTGTAGTCGTATCATCTGACCTGCGACCGTATGTTTTGGACACCCGAGTGAAGAGAGGGGCGGAGCTGTCAACTGATCACCACCTG
Source organism: Nothobranchius furzeri (assembly GCF_043380555.1). NCBI lineage: Eukaryota > Metazoa > Chordata > Actinopteri > Cyprinodontiformes > Nothobranchiidae > Nothobranchius > Nothobranchius furzeri. The sequence goes on along the minus strand of NC_091755.1, from coordinate 48,207,467 downwards.
GTGGTGAGTTGGATCAGATGGCAAGGGAACATGCCGCGTAGACCTGGCAGACCCAAACGCATAGTGAGGGTCTGCTGGGAACGCCTGGCAGAAGAACCTGTCAAGACGGTCTTCAACTCCCACCTCCGGCAGAGCTTTGACCACGTCCCGAGAGCAGTGGGGGACATTGAGTCCGAGTGGGCCTTGTTCCACTCTGCGATTGTCGAGGCGGCTGTTGCTAGCTGTGGTCGTAAGGTGGCCGGTGCCAGTCGTGGTGGCAACCCCCGTACCCGCTGGTGGACACCAGAGGTTCGGGGAGCCGTCAGGCTGAAGAAGGAGGCCTACAGGGCGTGGCTGGTCTGTGGGTCTCCGGAGGCAGCAGACAGGTACCGGATAGCCAAGCGGGGTGCAGCAGTGGCAGTTGCCGAGGCAAAATCTCGGGCGTGGGAGGAGTTTGGTGAGGCCATGGAGAAAGACTATCGATCGGCTCCAAAGAGGTTCTGGCAAACTGTCCGGCGCCTCAGGAGAGGAAGGCAGCAACTCGCTCACACTGTTTACAGTGGGGATGGGGAGCTGCTGACGTCAACTGAGGCTATAGTAGGATGGTGGAAGGAATACTTTGAGGAGCTCCTCAATCCCACCAATGCGCATTCCGAGGAGGAACCAGAGCTGGGAGGCCTGGGGATGGACTGTCCGATCTCGGGGGCAGAAGTTGCTGAGGTAGTCAAACAACTACACAGCGGCGGAGCCCCGGGGGCGGATGAGGTTCGTCCTGGGTATCTCAAGGCTATGGATGTTGTAGGGCTGTCATGGTTGACACGTCTCTACAACATTGCGTGGTCATCAGGGGCAGTTCCTAGGGAGTGGCAGACCGGGGTGGTGGTCCCCATCTTTAAGAAGGGTGACCTGAGGGTGTGTTCCAACTATAGGGGGATCACACTCCTCAGCCTCCCTGGAAAGGTCTACTCCAAGGTACTGGAGAGGAGGGTCCGATCGATAGTTGAATCTCAGATAGAGGAGGAGCAATGTGGTTTTCGTCCTGGCCGTGGAACTGTGGACCAGCTCTATACCCTTGCAAGGGTGATGGAGGGGGCATGGGAGTTCATCCAGCTCTGACCTTCAGCTCTTGCTGGGTAGGTTCGCGGCCGAATGTGAAGCGGCTGGGATGAGGATCAGCACCTCCAAATCTGAGACCATGGTTCTCGACCGGAAAAGGGTGGCTTGCCACCTCCGGGTCGGGGGAGAGGTCCTACCTCAAGTGGAGGAGTTTAAGTATCTCGGGGTCTTGTTCACGAGTGAGGGTAGGAGGGATCGGGAGATCGACAGGCGGATTGGTTCGGCGTCTGCAGTGATGCGGACGCTGAGCCGATCTGTCGTGGGGAAGAGGGAGCTGAGCCAGAAAGCCAGGCTCTCGATTTACCGGTCGATCTACGTCCCAATCCTCACCTATGGTCATGAGCTTTGGGTAATGACCGAAAGAACGAGATCGCGGATACAAGCGGCCGAAATGAGTTTCCTCCGTAGGGTGGCCGGGCTCAGCCTTAGAGATAGGGTGAGGAGCTCGGACATTCGGGAGGGACTCGGAGTAGAACCGCTGCTCCTCCGGATCGAAAGGAGCCAGTTGAGGTGGTTTGGGCATCTGGTCAGGATGCCTCCTGGACGCCTCCCTGGGGAGGTGTTTCGGGCATGTCCTGCCGGCAGAAGGCCCCCGGGTCGACCCAGGACACGTTGGAGAAGTTACATCTCCAATCTGGTCCGGGAACGCCTTGGGGTCCTGCCGGAGGAGCTGGTGGACAAGGCCGGGGAGAGGACGGCCTGGAGCTCCCTAGTTGGGATGCTGCCCCCGCGACCCGGACCCGGATAAGCGGAGGAAGACGAGACGAGACGAGACGAGACCATAATAAGTGTAGTAAGTGCTCCCTATCATAAAACAAGAGTGTTAACATCGGATCTACTCATCAACCTACTGTGTATGACTCATATCTGGTTGTTATCTATAATCTTCTGGTGCTGATCCGTAGAGCCTAGTTTATCCTTCTCTGTCCTACTGACACACCAACGGAGGAGAAGGAAAGCATCTCTGTCAATTTGTGTGTGTGTGTGTGTGTGTGTGTGTGTGTGTGTGTGTGTGTGTGTGTGTGTGTGTGTGTGTGTGTGTGTGTGTGTGTGTGTGTGTGTGTGTGTGTGTGTGTGTGTGTGTGTGTGTGTGTGTGTGTGTGAACGTGCTAGCGGAGATGTTTAAGCTAGGCTTAACTGGCAACAGCCATGAAACTCAGAACGGGAGTGAGATAGTAACAAAAGTTGACCGCTAATGTCTTACTTACTTCGTTCTTACATGTTGCACCTTAAAATCATGACAACCAAGTTAAACATGAACTATTTTTGCTTCCACATTCTAAAATAACCAGAATATGCATTTTATGAAAAAACAAGATTGACATTATAGCCGAGTATTTTTTGGTAGAGATGGGACTCTGACAGACTCTTTTCCGCCTAAGGGAGCGGCACCATCGACTTCGAGGAGTTCTTGGTTATGATGGTCCAACAGCTGAAGGAGGACCAGGCTGGAAAGAGTGAAGAGGAACTTTCAGAATGCTTCCGTATTTTTGACAAGTACGAAACTCCACACTGATGTAAAACTGGGCTGCAAATATGACTTAGCCATCGCTTCATTAACATTTCACCAAAACTTATAATTGAAAAAGGTTTTTTTTAAGTCTTAAGCCTTTAACTTCCAAGCCACGGAACACAGTAATAGCACTTTCTTTCTTGTAATTCAAAATTGTAAAATAGTAAAATTCACAGTTTTCTACGTTTTCAGAAAACCTTTGTAAGGATTTTTGATGTTTGCTGATTTGATTTTGATGCCCAAAATTATTTTGGATGCCAATATTACAATATATGAGAAGTGTAAAGAGAATTGAGATCAGAAGAAATGTTAAATCTCCTGCTAGTGGTTTATTATTATCACCAAGGTAACCGCATACACACGTCTTCCACTTCCTGACAGTACCCAGGCCAGCGTTGTCCAATTCCTGCTCCAACACACCTGATTCAGCAGCTCATCAATTTTAGGTTAAAATTAAACCTCAAACTGTGTGAAATTGAAATTGTTTGTGACATCATCGCACACGTTTGAACAATTCCATATAAATCTTCTAAAAACATAAAGAAACGTTAAACTGGAGCTCAGAAACATCAGAAATATGAAACTTTTAACTGTAACAGATGAATAATGAGCCAACGTTTAAGCGCCGGCCTTCTCAAAATAAACCATTCGACTTTTATGGGGCAGCAGTAGCTCAGGTGGTAGAGCGGGTTGCCTCATGATCGGAGGGTCATGGGTTCGATTCCAGCTCCGCTAGAGGTATTCTGCTGTTGTGTCCTTGGGCAAGACACTTCACCCAGCTTGCCTGCGTTGGAGGTGGTCAGAGGGGCCGATGGCACCAAATAGCAGCCTTGCCTCTGTTAGACCGCCCCAGGGTGGCTGTGGCTACGTAGTAGCTCACCATCACATGAAAGTGTCTTTGAGTGTCCTAAACAAGCGCTATATAAGTTTGATGTATTATTATTTACTTCTGTAGTAGATGACTCGGCTGTCGTAAATGAACATGTCACATAAGTGGATAACTTATATGTGGCGCCTTCTGCCTCGAGCTTATTTGAGGGCTCGTTTTATTTTTACACTAAAGTCAGAGGAGTTTGTTTAAATTTGGTGAAATGACAGAAATGGTAAACTAGCTACTGTTTTGTTTTCCCACATCTGCAGAAACGGAGACGGCTTTATAGACCGGGAGGAGTTCGGAGACATCCTCCATCTCACCGGAGAGCAGGTCTCAGAGGAAGACATTGATGAGATGTTTGGCGAATCGGACTCAAACAAAGATGGAAAGATTGATTTTGATGGTGAGGTGGCGTTTGTAATTAGTAACAGTGTGGGGGGGGGAGGGTGGAGTCAAACTGGGGAGGTTTTGTTTTCACTAAGAGCTTCGGCTCAGATTTGATATCGTGTCCATGAAGCTTCGAATAAACATGACCTAGACCTGTTGTTCGTTAGCCAGCTTAATGGCTAAATGTAAAATTGGACTGGTCAGCAGAACTAAAGGAGCACTTTCCAGTGGGGTCAGTTTCATGGGTGGTATAGGAGGAGACACCTGTCTCACCTGTGTCCGTCCTACTGCACCAGCATGGCACATGCTGTCGTCAGAAGGTTTGCCGCGTCTCCCTAAAGGAGATTCCAGGAGGCAGGCAGTTACTAGCAGAGCTAACAGGGCAGTCAGAACTGGTTTCTGCTCCTTACACAGGGAACGTTCCGGAATGCTGGGAAAATCCAGAGTCTGGATGAATTATTGAGTTCCTGGACATGGTGCTTCAGGCAGCATCATAGAGCCTTTGGGGTAAACTGGCCAATCAGGATGCAGCTCATTCAACATTCATGTACAGGCCAAGTGGGCGGGGCAAACCTTTCCATTGTAGGGCTTCTGGGTCGTTGTGAGCCCCAACAGAGTCTTGTGCGTTAAAGAGGCTTAAAGAAAAGTTTCAGTTAAATAAAATGTTACAGGACCCCTTTAAGTTTCATCCTTTAGCTCCTAACCCCTTCTATGTCAGGATGAATATCCAGCAGCAGAGCTGATGTGTTCCTTTACATCAGCATACGTGTAATCTGCCGACAAACATCAAACCGGATTAAGGATTAAAACAGTGTAAATAAGAAAGGTTTGGATCAGTCCAAATAAAAATAACATGTTTCTTGTACGAGGCAGATTTTCTTAAACTATTTAGATGAAGTTGTTTTACAGAAGAAATCAGATTTACTAATAATATCTCATCACAGATCTGAAGAAGGGAAAAGGGAGATTCTTCTAGGGCTGCGCAGTGGCGCAGTGGTTAGAGCTGTTAACTTGCAGCGAGAAGGTTCTGGGTTCGCTTCCCAGCCTGGGATCTTTCTGCATGGAGTTTGCGTGCTCTCCCTGTGCATGCTTGGGTTCTCTCCAGGTACTCCGACAGTCATCCTGTTACCATGGTAACAGAGTCAAAGGTCCGGTCGACGGGGCACAAAGAGGAGGCTTATGGGCCGGACCGGCCCGCGGGCTGCCTGCTAAGCGCCGCTGTTCTAGATGTTTCTATGTGGAGAATCATTTTTACTCCAAAGCGCACAAACGACCCTTCAAGGCGACGAGCGTTAACATTGTGATATTTATCATTTTTACCTAACCCACCAGCTTCAGCGACGTGCTGTGAGTGTTACCTAATTAAAACGGGTGGACTGTTTAAATGACATCTTTTTATTTGTCCCTTCAGAGTTTCTGAAGATGATGGAGAACGTCCAGTAAGGAGACCAGCGGCATTCCTGTGAGATCCTTCCTCAGACAGCAAACCAACCGTGTGATAAAACCACAAAAGTGACGCATCAGTCAAAGAAAATGGATGTAAATGAAACTCCTTCTCCTCCGTCGGTCATGAAGCCCGGGGGCTTGGCTGGGATATTTATAAACCCACGTTCAGACCTTTTAAGACGAAGACGCACTCCCAGCTGTCCTGTTGGCAGCTGCCGTTTCCCCAGAAATGCTGCTAGCTCCGCCCCCATCCTGCTGAGTCTCTGCTGTGATCTTTGCTCTTTGAATAAAACAAGCTTCTTCCTAAACTCGCTCTTTGTGTTCAATGAGTCTGCATGCATGACAAACAGGTTTTCTCCAGCACACGTGATCAATTCTCCTGCCCCACCGAGCTGCTACATCTGGTGAAACTTCAGGAACCATCTCTGGGTCGTCCACCTGCCTCATAGCGGTGTGTTAATGCCCGTCACAAAGCCGTCTCCTAGCAAAGCAATCAGTGGCTCAGAGGGCAAAGCTAAGCAGCTCAGACCAGGAAGTCACAAATTTACTCTCCTGTTGGAGAAGCGCTGGTCTGCCACTAGGCAGATCACCTCCACGCTCAAAAGGAAAACCCTCCCCTTTCTTCGTGGGTGCACAACTTCTACACGTCCCAATTAAACCCTCCTCCTCAGGAAACCTCTGCCAAACTTGGAGCATCAGGTCGTGTGAATGGGGCGAGCCAGAACCAGGATTCATGGGTTCTGGTGCTCCACAGGGAAGTGGGCTCGGGCCCTGATGCGTTTCTTCTCTCAGTTTAGAGTTTCACACACAGATCGGCTCTTCATCCTCACAAAACGCAGAACCACCTTAGAACCAATGATCAACGAGCGAGCACAGAGGCGCCTTCTGTGCGTTGACTGTTGATGAACGGCCTTAAGATCCCTGGATTTGTCTGTTTTTGTGACTGAATGATTACTTTAGGGTGGTTTTAACCCCGAAAGAACAGAGGTTGAAGAACTTTTCCCTAAAACAACGTGATCTATGATTTTCTTGATTTCATCCAGGAAACGTCTGAGTTCAGTTTAAATTTAGAAGATAATCCTTGAATGAGAAGCAAAATACCTTCAAAAGCACAAAGGAAGCCCCACCCCCCACCCCCCGGTGGTCACGTGCATCTTCTAGTGTTTTCAACGTTTACCAAGAACGCAAAAGTGGCTAAAACCTTCTCTTCACTCGTTCCACATTCTGATCCACACAGCTTGGAGCACCTAGAGCGTCCCTCTCCAAGGTGTGATTGGCTTGCCCCGGTCCCAGATCCCTAAATGTTCAGGATACTAAATCTGGAGTCCTGTGAGCAGCGGTGGGTGGGGCCTAGGTGTCCAGTTTAAAGTGAGTCTGAATCTTGTCTTGATGTCTAGTCTCTCTGTTGGGGTGTACACGGATTGACCACTCCTTCGGGCCGTTCTTTTACTCTTGGATATTTTGGGGGGAACGCTAATCCGCAAACATGGTAAGAGAAATGAGAAGAAAATGACGAAGATGAGCTTTTATCTGTGAGCCAGGCGCTTGTCCACTGAGAGAGGAGGGCAATTAAGCGTTAACCCATGCTGAGAAAGCCAGTTTGTGATTGTGTAAATGTAAAAATCGTAGCTGGACCGTAGATCCCTTCGGATCAGAGCTTCATTTGCTGACTTTATTTTATTTGGTCATTTCTATTAACTCTTCCCTCCAATATGCTGCAATCAGACAGAGATCTATGCTGCTAGAGTTTAACTGATGTCTTCTAAATGCATATTTATGTAAAAATCAGTTAGCAGATACTCTGAGTAACACGCTGCATGTTGATGAAAGTCTGGATTCTGCTTATGGCTTCAAATTCCAGAGGATTGGATGTCTGCAGGCCTTTTAGAGGGAGCCTAATGAGTTGAGCCGGAAATAGCCGGACTAATTTTCACCGCGGCTGAAACTGAGACACGTTGGGCTGCAACACAAGACTTTGAAATAAAAAATAACGTTTCTGTTGAATTTTACTTTAATTCAACCGTATTGTCTTTGGTGATTGATTTATTCTACATTTCTGATCGTATCTGATTGTTTTTGTGAACTTATCTCGCTTGAGTCAACCATTTAGTCAACCCCAACTGTTCATAAACATCTTTTTCTTTCATTTTTTAATGTAGATTTTTATTTATGTCTGAGAACTTCTCATCCATTTGTCCTAATTAGCTTTAGCTGGTGACAGTCTGCTTCTACCACAGCACTAGCATTAGCAGTGGATCATACAGCACGCTCACTGGTTTATTATAATCACAAATTAATGATTAGTGGCAGGATTTCAATGAAATGTGTGCTTTTTCCACCGTAAACGTGACAATCTGCCCTGTGGCTGTGAGCTGAGTAAGTGGGACCCGCCTGGAGGAAGTCTGTAATGAGGTGACACCTGTTTCTGTTTCCAGACCGACGCGCAACAAGAGGCCCGCTCCTACCTGAGCGAGGAGATGCTGGCTGGTGAGTTCAGGGACATGTTGTGATGGAGAGCCAATTATTTCCACCTGACTGAGTTTGTAGTCGGTTGTTGTTAAATGAGCTCTGTGAATCAAGTCGTGTCGTTCTTTTTATTTTTATTCTGTCTGACAGTGAAATTCCTTAATTTAAAGAGCAAGTCACCCCCTAACAGAGTCTTAATCCTCCACTCTACTCCCTGTTTGAGAAACGCAACAAATGCTGTTGCCTGGCAGAACAAGAGGGCAGAGTCACTAACCAATACACGCGCGCACACACACAGGCTCACAATGACACTGTGACATCATAATGTACCAGCGAACATCATAGTGTACCTCTTAGCCAATGGCATGACAGATTTAAATTCAGATGCAGTGCAGAGTTTTTGCCTGAAGAGGGCGCAACACTGATAGTTTTAGGCACAATATTTAAATTTGAACTAAGATGCACTCAAATGTCAAACTACTGACTGCAGCACGATTAGACACTCGTTTATAACGTTTATCAGCAAAAAATAGCTGCTTTGATGCAGGCTTGCTCTTTAAGATGGAAGAGTTGGATTATATGTGTGAACTTAGTCAATATGGCGACATATTTGTTATGGATGTTGTTCCCATGGTTACAGGTGTCCCACTTCAATAATAGGACCGATTAAATATCAGAAACAGAGCAACACATACACTTTAGGCTAACTTTGAGCAGAAAAACACGTTTTTGTTGTTTTATTTCTCCAGAGTTCAAAGCCGCCTTTGACCTGTTTGACACCGACGGTGGCGGTGACATCAGCACCAAGGAGTTGGGTACGGTGATGAGGATGTTGGGCCAGAACCCGACGAGAGAGGAGTTGGACGAAATCATCGAGGAGGTCGATGAGGACGGTGAGCAGGAGGAAACGGGGTGTCTGTTTCTGATCCAGCACAAGCACCGGCTGTGCGTAAAAGCACTTTTGCGCACTTTGCATTTTAAACGGTCTGATTAGCTCAGAGGAAAGAGAAAGTTACAATGAAGCTGATGGAGAACGTTTCTGGTAAATCATTTCGTGATAAATGTTTGTAAGAGTCCCAGTGCGCGCCTGCGTAAAACTGCGTAAACGCAAGTTAAACAGGGCTGACAGTAGAAACGCAACCATGTGGTTTCCTGTTGACCCCCAGGTAGCGGCACCATCGACTTCGAGGAGTTCTTGGTCATGATGGTGAGGCTGCTCAAGGAGGACCAGGCCGGCAAGAGCGAGGAAGAGTTGGCAGAGTGCTTCCGTGTGTTTGACAAGTACGTCATTCTGCGGCTGCGCGAGCCAGAACCTGGCCACCTGCTCTCTGGGTTCGTTGTGCAAATCAAGTAAAAATCTGCTCGTCCTAACAGGAACGGAGACGGCTACATCGACAGAGAGGAATTCGCCCAAATAATCCGCAGCAGCGGCGAGCCCGTCACAGAGGACGAGGTTGATGAGCTGATGAAGGATGGAGACAAAAACTCCGACGGCATGCTGGACTTTGATGGTGCGTGCGTAAAGATGAGGCTCTGATGGCGTGATCTGATAAAATGTTGCTTCATGAATGCATTAATTACTCCTGTCATTTAACGAGTCTCCAGACAATTTAAGGGGTTTTGAGATAACGGATACTGGGATTCGCACGTTCTTGTGTTTAAGCTGCACTTCCTATCTTCTCATACGGAAAATATGAAGTCGCACAAACACTGAGATTTCACTCAGTTTGTCATCCTCCACTACTTTCCCTTTCATTGTGTCTTCCAGAATTCCTCAAGATGATGGAGAACGTGCAGTAAATCAAACAGGACTTTTGGACATTCCTCCACCCTCCTGTGAGACCTCTGTCTGAACACATCTGCACCAACCTTCGCCCTGCCTCCACCTCTCTGACCCGAATAAGCACCCACACACTCCCCTTGTTGTCCACCTGGTTCACTGCCTTACCTCTCCATCCTTGTAGCCTTGCAGACATCCTCAGCAGGGCACCTGGTGGGGGTCGCCGGCTGAGCTGACTCCCTCTGAAGGCAGACAGCAGGCTACCGATGCTGTGCTGACACTGGACCCCGCCACCGGACAGCAAAGCTGCAATGAGGAAATTCAGTCAACACCTTCTGCTGATTGCTAGGCTTGGTGTCTTCATCGACCCCCCTCTTTGTGAAGTTCTGATCCAGATGTAGTCTAGATAGAAGGGCAGCCTGTGACCTGCTGCTTAGACCAATTAATTCAATTTCTTCACTGTAAAAAGAAGCTTGAAAAGAATAAATGAACTAACACCTGCTCACTTGTAGTCGGTCTGTCATATTTATGGTCTGTGTAAAAAGTACTTTGTTTTTGAGGAATTTAAATAAAATGCCTTTGTTTCTTCATTTTGTCACCAGATTTTGTGTTATCCAAACACACACTTAAGTCTCATCTGGTGTGAGGAGAACCCAGACTTGGTGTTTGGTCCGTTTCTGGGTTCAGATTGAGAGACCATGAAGGTTAATTCTCAGTTCAGATACATAAATGTTTATTATTTAAAGAATCAGTTGATCTAAATACAAGAGAAAATAAAAACGACGTCCAGTTGTCCTGAGGTTGGTGTGATGTTACGCTCCAGCAGCTCTTCAAAGCTGTTCTTTTATTTGTGTTTGTTTGAACTCAAAGAAATCTTCATAAACTAGAACATCTGCACGTTTGTGAGCCAGCCAGGGTCACAAACATGCAGGTGTGAAATGAACCTCGAAGCCTGGATTGGACCTTTTTCTTCATATGAGACAACACTGAAGTCCAGCAAATATATAAATAACAGATCTGACTATTTCTGGGTTAAAGGTTTCTGAAAAACACTCTGATTGGTTGTACTTCAACACTTGATGGCTGTTGACGCACACTTCAAAGGAAGCGTTTAGATCCTTTGAAGTGTTCTGTGGAAATGTTATGAGCGATTAACTGTAGATATATCTTTGAATGGCATAACTGGTTAGTTCTGATTGAACAGATGAGTGAACATTATTACAAAATGCTTTAACCCTTTGATGCATGAATTATGAAATCTTCAACCATGATTTTTTTCATTCGTCTTTAGGTGTGAATGAAACAAATTTCAACAAATATATATTTTTTTTATAATTTACAAATAATTTATTACATGTCCACCTCAGTGGGCAGCGTGCATTCTGAGCATGAAACATGTTGGCTTGACTTACTGAAGTCCAAATGGAGGGGCTCAAATGCCATCAAGTCTTCAACAGCTGTGCTTTGTGCAAAAACAAATAAATAACAATTTTGAGTACCTGTCCACTGTAGTGACCATTATGCATCAAAGGGTTAACACTCACAATTATGAAATCCCAGCCAGATGTGCCACAGCAGGTCATCTCTTCTGCAGACAGCAACAAAGTTAGGAAACTAACGACATACGGGTACATTTAAGGTGTAAAAACTCTAATTTTAAACTGCAGAAACACCTGATATACCACAAAAGTCTCTCCAATCCAAACAGCAGGAAAGATAATGAAATGTTAATTTATTCACGCAGTTTCCATGGAAACACTTAAAAAAACCTTAACAATCCTTTCCAACACGTTGGCAGAAAGTTTCATTCTTCAATGTAAATAACAGATGTTGGTTTTCCTGTTGGTGTTGGGACTTATTTGAAACAAACTAACTTTATTTGAGAGTTTCCGATGACTTGACAGTGTAAACATGTCATTAAAACAGTCAGTTCTGTTATTCAAGTGAGAACCACTAAAAAATACACAAACCAGTTAGCAGGAAGCGACAAACAAACGCGAGTTCATTAGGAGCCGTAATTGGCTTCATCAAAAGCTTTCCGGGCTCTCTTCAGCTCCTCGTTCATGGTCAGGAGGTCTTTGACTCTGGCGAACTTTCTGGGATCCTTGCGAATTAGAAAAACGATGTCCTCCACCTGGACGCGGCCCTGGCGCCCGATAGACATGGCTTTGTGGGTCATTTCCGTGATGAACTCGATCACCAGATCCTCCAGAATATCCACAGACTCCGTGTACGGGTTCTGGTCGTCTCCAAACCCGTACATCATGCACCGGAGCTCCTTAGAGAAGAGTCTCTTTCTCCTGCCGTGGCCGACATCCACTCCGCTGGACCCGTCCTCCAACTCCTCCTCGAAGCCAGCCTCGTCCTCCTCGTCCGCCATTAATTCTGGAGGAAAACGCCGATAAAACGAGCCTTAACGACGCTTTACTGTAAGATAAACCTCACACTTACAACATGCAAACATCAAAATGCGTTTTAGAGAACAAAAATTACATTTTACTTTGAAAACTGGATCACAACAATCCCCAGACTCTTCTACGTTCGTTGTTGTTCTTCTTCTTTGGTATTTTTGGGCTTCAGCGTTTGACACGCCAACTTCAAATTGCATGACCGCCACCTACTGGACTGAGTTTGAAACGTCAGCGCAGATCTAATCTTTTGAATAAATTCTTGTTTAAAATCGAGATTGAAACGAGTCACAAATAAATAAATAAATAAACAAAATAAATTAATAAATATTAGAGCCATGAGAGTCACACTGACAGGCTGAATTCAACAAACGGAAAAAATAACGACTTCATATGTATATTAGGTTTATTTCAGATCTGCATCTATTCCAATTGTTTTCTTGAGTGTTTTTGTTTCTACTTAGCCAAACTATATCATGAATGATAATGAAGTTGAAGCTTTTTGGCGGTTTTTGTTTTCTGCTTCTCTAACCCAGCATGCATTTGTGAATAATGTGTCAACCTCCGTTGAAGGCGTAGAAGAAGAAACATAGCGGAAAGAAACACTAGCTCAAATATCTAGTGCCTTATTTTCTTTCTTTCTGTGCTCAGACGTGTACACAAGATCAGAACCGGTAAGAACTACACTAGAGTCGCTGGTTAGCTACTAAATGTTTCTATGTTAATGTTGTTAAAACGTTTAGAGATCCGAAAGTTGCGTTAGCTTAGCTGTCAGCTAACGGCTAAAGATAGCAACTGCTTGGTTGTGATGATTCTTCACAAGCCATCTGGTAAACCGGACACACTTTATATTATATCTAGATGTAAAGTAGGATGTGTGTGCTACGCCGTTCATCTCCACATGTCTCGTTAGCTGTTAGCTGTGTAGGCTAACGCTGTGGCTGTGGTAACACAGTCTTAATGACTTTTTGGTTTAATTTTATAGCATCTTCCAAATCCAAATCGCATGGTTCTTGGTCAGAATTATAATAAAGGTAAATAAAATACAATTTAACGCTCCTAGAAGTGAAGGGTTTTATTTACAACTCTCCTTAGTTGAGAACTTTATTTTAAAAAATAGTTTATTTTTAAGTTACATTAACAAGTCATGGCTGTCTGCTAGAGCTTGTTAAAGCTAGACCGGATGTGTCTTTCAGGTGTATAGGGTGAGGTCCCCCAGTCATTTCAGATAATCTAAGTTGAATTATATCTCACATATTTACATTATCTGTTGTAGATAAGGATGTTCTGTTGAATCCGAATAACATATCTCATATGTTTGTTGTTTTTCCCCTTAGGTCCTTATTCTAGTGAACCATTATGGGTGGTGTGGTGGGGTGCAGAGGTATTTTGGAGATGCTCCCTCTGCATTAACAGTCCATTCTGGACAGCTGGTCCTGGAAGTCCCGGATGGCGTGCCCAGTTCAGTTCCTCTTCAGAGGTCTTTGCACTATTGGACTGGTCCTCCTCTACTATGTCTTCTCTATAGGCATCACATTCTATAACAAATGGCTAATGAAGGTAAATGAGACCCATTCCCTTTCCCAGAGTGTTACTTTATTAGAGCTTCTTATTTGTTTCTTGATTGGTGCCCATCTTAATCCATATTATGTCTGTCTCCTGGAGTTATGGTTGCCATTTTTTTTTCCCAACAGCGGTTCTCGTTAATCCTGTCTACTATTTCATCTCACTCAGGGCTTCCATTATCCTCTGTTCATGACACTGGTTCATCTCGTCATCATCTTCTGTCTATCTTGTGTGACACGATGGGCCGTGCAGTGCTGGACAGGCAAACCTCGCGTCATCCTGAGCTGGAGAGACTACATCTTTAAGGTGGCTCCAACAGGTACATGGACTCAAATCCTTTGACTGTTATTCTGGGATTCAGAAAAGTGGGTGAAGGTCAAACATGAACAGATTGTCTCTATAGTGTTAAGCTGCAATAAACAAATAACCACAGACTAATATTGTCTGATTTTTCCACATTTATCAAAAGTGGGACTTCTTTCTAACAAAAAATGTGTGTATTTTCAGCATTTAACAGATGTCTTTACCTCTTAGAAAAATGTCTCTCACATCCTCACACTCCGATTAAAGTTGTCAGAGGTTGTTCCAGGGATTAAAGATTAAAAGTCCCATAGTTATCCCCAAGTCACACTGGTGTGGTGTGGTGAAAATTGTCCTCCGCATTTAACCCAGCTCACTGCTCCCCATGGGGATGAGCAGTGAGCTGCAGACACGGCAGCTCAGGAACTGTTTGGTGGTTTAACCCCCCAATCCAACCCCTTAAAGCTAAGTGTCAAGCAGGGAGACCTTTCTAAAGTCTTTGGTATGACCCGACTGGGATTTGAACTCCGACCTCCCAGTCCCTGGGCGGACACACTCCCACTAGGCCATTGAGCAGCATCTGTTGGGCTACAGCTCTTAGTGTTAGGTTGGCTGTTGAAACTGCTGAGGCTTTGACTTTCCATCGTTGATCTTATTTCTTCTGTCAAACGTTATTGATCAGGCTTCTTTATCCTGCTGTTATTTAGAATTGCTCCATCTGTCCCCACCACCTTGTTCTTTTTGACCACCGCCATGTTCTGGTGGTTAACCATTAACTCCTGTGGTATTGGTGACTGTCCCATCACTTGTCACACTCGTGCGGGAATTTGTTATCCACACTTGACCTATCCCCCGGGCCGCGCTTGTGAACTTTTTGATGGTTTAACCTCCCAATCGAACCCTTTAATGCTGGTTGTCAAGCGTGACCCGACCGTGGATTTGAACCCATGACCTCCCAGTGTCATGGTGGACAGTAACGCTAGGCCACTGAGCTGTTACTTCTCCTAGGTTCATCAGTGAGTTGAGCTTGATGTCACCCCAGTCGAGGAGGTGGCTGATGACCGCTGTGAGGTCAGAGCATCACCTGCTATGTTTGGTGTCGACTTCTACAAGTGGTTTGAAATCAGCCTTGAGAGTCGTTTTCCTTATTCCCGTTAAGGTCCTTCATCCTTGTGTGCGTCGCATATATGCAGGTGTATGATTCCTAACAAACATCTAAAACCGTGTCCATCCTATTCACAGCCTTAGCAACAGCACTGGATATTGGCCTTTCCAACTGGAGCTTCCTCTTCATCACCATCAGTCTGTAAGTTTTTAAGGCAGCAGCTCAGAATGTTTGCAGGCTATCCGCGGGTCCTTAAACAGTCTTAAATTAGCTTTTCCAAATTTAAGGCTCTAAAAATCCTTAAAAATGACAAATAATCATTAAATAGAGTTTCCAAAGGTCTTAAATTACCAAAGACCCAATAAACAAGATTATTTTATTTCTATCAAATTTTCGTGACTTTGTATTTAGTGTCAGCATTTTTTGTGTACGATGTTGGCGTAAGCGGAACCGTACACGTTCAGCTGGTTGTGAAAGGGGGATATTTTTAGATGAGCACATTAGCTGGTTGAGCTAGTGGGAGCTTGCGCCATGGGGAAGTGCAAGCTTAATGGTAGCTGGATGGCTAATCCCACGTTCGCGACGTGGTTAGCACCGGTTCCAGGCAATAGCTGGAAGTCATAGCTTAAGTTAAATTTTTAAAATAGCTTAAATTTGGTCAAAGTGGCCTTGAAAAGGTCTTAAAAAGTCTTAAATTTGGCTCCCTTCAACCTGCAGATCCCCTGTGTTTAAAGATGTTGTTGAATTGTTTCATATGAATGCTTTCCTTCCAGGTACACCATGACCAAATCCTCAGTCGTGCTTTTCATCCTCTTTTTTTCACTACTGTTCAAGCTAGAGGAGCCGGTGAGTCATGGACCAGATCCTTTTCTGACCGCTCCAGCGTTTGTTCCCTAATGGTAACCATTAATGGGACACTTGAACTGAGGCTCTTTTCTATTTAAGACGCATCCACGTGAATCAGTGATGAAACCCTAATGCTGCTGTTTCTCTTCTGCATCTCTTAAACCAGAACCCCTTCCTGGTCCTTGTGGTCCTGCTGATCTCCAGCGGTCTCTTTATGTTTACATTCCAGTCAACCCAGTTCAACTTTGAAGGTTTTGTTATGGTTCTGCTGGCGTCCTTTATCGCAGGGATCCGCTGGACTCTCACTCAGGTCCTCATGCAGAAAGCAGAGCTGGGTTCGTATTTTTACTTTCAAATAAAAAGTGTGTTTCCATCACGTGGAGAAGTCCCGTTGCTTTTCCTTTTGGGTTTGTCCAGAAAAATCTGGTCCAACCTACAGGATTATAATGTATTTGTGTTTTTAGTTGTTGGGGAAACTAAGCAAAACTGTCTTCTTTTTTTTTCTTAGGGTTATTCTTACTTGTGTAAGCTCCCACAAGTATCTGAATGTGGTATTTTGCAATTGCAGCAGATTTAACAGTTATTTATTTTTATATAGTTGTAGGTTTTCTAGAAAACTTAAAGAGCAAGTCACCACCAAATCAATTCTTTTTCTGATAAACTATATAAATGCGTGTCTAATCGTGCTGCAGACACGTGTCGTCAATAGTTTTGCACTTTAGTGCATTTTTAGTTAAAACTTAACAAATTATCCGCCTAAAACTGTCAGTGTTGTGCCGTTGTCAGGTAAAAACTCTGCACTGCATTAGAATTTAAATCTGCCATCGTTATTGGCTAAGAGGTACCAAGAACGTTAACTGGTACCATATGATGTCACAATGTTGTTGTGAGCCTGTGTGTGTGTATTTGTTAGCGGCTCCGCCCTCTCGGTCTGCTAGGCAACAGCATTTGTTGCACTTTTTAAACAGGAAGTGGGAGTTGAGTAATACTCCGGTAGGGGGTGACTTGCTCTTTAAGAAGCTCTAGCCTGGCAAGCATCCTTAAAGAGCAAGTCACTTCAAATCAACATTTTTTTGCAGATAAACTATATAAATGAGTGTCTGATCGTGCTGTAGACATGTGTCGTCAGTAGTTTTGCACTTTAGTGCATTTTAGTTAAACTTTAAATGTTCTGCCTAAAACTGTCAGTGTTGCGCCGTCGTCAGGTAAAAACTCTGCACTGCGTTTGAATTTAAATCTGCCATCGCTATTGGCTAAGAGGTACACTATGATGTTAGATGGTAGATTATGATGTCACAATGTCGTGTGTGTGTGTGTGTTTGTTAGCAGCTCCTCCCTCTCGGTCTGCCAGGCAACAGCATTTGTTGTATTTTTCAAACAGGAAGTGGGAGTGGAGTAATAATCTGGTAGGGGTGACTTGCTCTTTAAATACGTGAGTCTGTCCACGACCTATAAGTGACGGGTCCACGTTGGCACAGGTCACCCCGTAATCGGAAGGTCGCAGGTTCGAGCCTCGCTCAGTTTGTTGTTGTTGTGTCCTTGAGCAAGACACTAAACCCCCTTGCCTGCTGGTGGTGGCTTGCCTCCACCAATATGCCCCAGGGCAGCTGTGGCTACAGTGTAGCTCATCACCACCAGGGTGTGAAGGACTGATTGTGTTGTAAAGTGCCTTGGGGGGTTCCAGGACTCTAGAAGGTGCTGTATCAAATACAGGCCACTTACCTTTTCATCGTAAGCGCTCTTTAGAAGACAGCGCCGTAACGCTGAGCTGGCATCAGGGCGCCTTAGGTCGTTTATGAGTGGTCAGACTGTGGCGGTGATGTGGCACAATCGTGTCCTTTTTACAAAAGATTACATGATGGCGGTTTAAAGGGGGTACGGGGGGGCGGTCTGCACTGCCGCGGTTTACCTCGGACATAACTTTCTTTTTATTGCGATCGAAGCCGCTCTTGTCAAGTTTCTGTTACCAGCCGCTCCTAAAGGTCCGTCCTGCACAGTCCCCACGCAGAATCTTCATTCAGAAGTCTGACGCTGCACCAATATTACCACCAAGCGTTCATAAGATGCATCGTGGCGGCAGTATTCCGCTGATTTGCCAGCGTGGTGCTGGTGCGTCTTCGAAAAGGGCTCAGTCGTAGGGCAGAATCTGTGCTTGTCTTAAACGTTCTCCGCACGCTGTTGGACAACACTGACCTACTCGCCGCTACAGACGTCAGTCAGCGGGGCAGTTCGCCATACGCTGCTGAAGAACACGCAAGTTCACCCTTTTTCTAAATAAAGGACTTAAGTACCTCTATCTGCTCTGGACTCAGAGAAAAGCCCAGGTCTAAATAGCCAGAGTTGATGCCTAAGCCGTCTCAAACGAGCCACCGCTGCCATCTTTGTTGTTTTGCACCGTCGCAGCAACGTCCTGCCCACCAAAACGGCAGAGCGCTGTGATCGGAGCGGTACCAGACCGCTGGGGCCTGCCGAGGCTCCTGTGGAGCACGGCTAGACCAGCACGCAGAGCAGTCATTTAGCCTCTGCTAGAGTCGGTCTAGACTTCCAGGCTAGCGAATCTCAGCGTCCATCTGGAATGAAATTGAAACAAACTAACTCCCTGCTTCTTTTTCTCGTCTGTTCCAGGCCTCCAGAACCCGATAGATGCCATGTACCACCTACAGCCTCTCATGTTCCTGGGCCTCTTTCCCCTCTTCCTGTATAACGAAGGTGAGTAAAGCCCAGGCAAGTGTTTTTATCCTAAAGCTGCGGTGGTGTCCTACCCTGGTCCTCAAGGCCACTGGACAGCATGTTTCAGTTGTTTCTCTGCTCCAACACACCTGATTCTATGGTTGAATCACTTGTTGATCACCCACTGATCAACATCAGGTCTGCTGGTGCAGAGAAGCCTCTAAAATGTCCAGGATGGTGTTTCTGGAGGACCAGGATGGGACACCACTGCTAAAGCCCAGTCCCACAGCGTGGTGGACTTCATCTGTTCAGTAGGTTGGATGGAATAAACCTCGCTGTGAAATGGCGGTGGTGCTGACATTTCAGAAGAAGATATCCAACAGGAAAGCAGCACAGCAGTTTATTGCCCCTAAAAGGTTCTGATCCGGTCTCCGTGTCGGTTCTGTCTCTCTGCAGCGGTCAGCCTGAGCACCTCTGAGAAGTTATTCCGGGTAACGGAGCTCTCTCCTCTCCTGAACTCCGTTCTCGTTCTCAGTGTTGGCGGGACTCTGGCCTTCGGTTTGGGCTTTTCTGAGTTTCTGCTCGTCTCCAGGACCTCCAGCCTCACTCTGTCCATATCAGGCATAGTGAAGGTACTCATGCATCTGTTTGTTTTTTTCCGGGGTTTGTCTGTGATCTAACAGGCTCCTAATGAAGACGTTTGTCGGGTTCTTCTGTGTAGGAGGTGTGTACGATGCTTCTGGCCGCGTCTCTGGGAGATAAAATGACCACCCTGAACTGGCTGGGGTTTGCTGTGTGTCTGTGTGGCGTCTCTCTGCATGTGACACTCAAGATTATTTATTCCAAAAGTGAGTTTTTCTTTTTTATTCTAATTAAATAAGTCGGTTTGTGTCAAAACGAGCAGGAATTTCTAGCTTCTTCACACAAGTTGGGTGGAATTTTCATTCCAGATGATTAAACTTTTTAGCTGATCAGCTGATTTACGGCTAGAAACCACAACAGATCATAGGTGTGTGTGTGTGTGTGTGTGTGTGTGTGTGTGTTTCTAAACATCATAATGAACTAACTGTTGCTGATTTATCATTTATTTACCTAAAAAACCTTTTTAAAGACCAAGTCACCCCCAAATCAACTGTTTTTTTCTGATAAACTATATAAATGTGTGTCTAATCGTGCTGCAGACACGTGTAGTCAGTAGTTTAGCACTTTAGTGCATTTTAGTTCAAATTAAAATTTTCTGCCTAAAACTGTCAGTGTTGTGCCGTTGTCAGGTAAAAACTCTGCACTGCATTTGAATTTAAATCTGCCACCGCTATTGGCTAAGAGGTACCCTAGAACGTTAGCTGGTACCATATGATGTCACAATGTCGGTGTGTGTGTGTTAGCGGCTCCGCCCTCTCGGTCTGCAAGGCAACAGCATTTGTTGCATTTTTCAAACAGGAAGTGGGAGTTGAGTAAGAATCTGGTAGGGGGTGACTTGCTCTTTAAAGTTCCTTAACTGAGGAAGATCAAAAGAGGCTTTCATGTTTCTCTTTTGTAGATTTGGGCGAATTATTCTGCTGATCCCTAAGACCGGTTTAGTTTTAGTTGAATTGGACTGGTGTCTAGTGGGCCATTCCCATCTGTACCGGGTCGGCCCGGGCCGGGTAGCCCCAGTCGGCCCCAGCCTGGCCCGGTTGATTCCACACATCCTTGTCTTAAGCCCATGTGGGCTGATTCTACCCACCAATCAGAGGCTTGCTCTAATGGAAGGTGTGAATTTGCTGTCAGCAGTGGGTGTGTTGGCCCTGGTCGGCCTGAAGCAGACCCCCTCGAGAAGAGGGCTGTGAATGAGCCTTGGTTGGCCCGGATAAATACCAGGCCACCCAGATATGTAATCAACCTACGCTACCCGGCCCGGGCCGACCCGGTACAGATGGGAATGGCCCATAAAAGTTGCCTTCCTCTGCTTTTGATTGGGAGTGATGGAGTTTACAGCTGCATGAAAAGTTGAAGTGTAAAATCCCAAGTGGGAGAAAATAATGCCGAGAATCAGAACGGGGACATGATGTCAGTCAAGTCATTTAAAAATCTCTTTTTCCAGGTAAAGTCCCGTCGGTACGACAGCTCACCAGTAAAGGCTCGGAGCTGGAGATGCCGCTGCTGCTGCAGAACGACGACAAATACGAGGACTCTGCTGCCGATGAAGATGAGGAGCAAGAGATCTCTTTACACTGACGCAGCAGGACCTGAGAACACCTCATTCCTTTGTTCATCCATCTGGATGCGAACAAAGCCTCCAAACCGCCACACAAACAGGACGTCGTTAGCTTTATTACTTCATGTGCTCAGGTCTGACGCCTGTCAGCTCAGCCGTATGGTCATGTGATGCTCGAGTGTCGGGAGATGACGAGTAGCGAAAGCGTGAAGGTGTCCTCAGCAGAGAGAAACGCGGTGTTGCAGCCTCGTTCTCTGCCTGTTAATAACATGAAAGTATCTCCACGCGTTTGGAAACCGGAGCTTTTTGCAGATTAGTCTTGGTGCTTCTTGTTCTGGAGGAGGCATCGGAGTACGGCTGAGGTGCTCCAGTTCCTCACGTTCTTGCTTTTACAGCAGATTCGGCTGTTTCAGCCACCCTTCGATGTGCAGGTTGATTTAGTGATCATTAAACCAATCGTGATTTCCCGAAGCCTTAAGGTTAGTTTTAAATAATAAAGCAGAAACTGGAGAGTGTTGGCATGAAGAGACTGCTTCGTGTGTTGACGGTTTTTAAAAAGTCACATTTTAAATTCTGATTTTCGTGGAGTTAAACGTCGGTGGAGTCCAGCCTTTTCAGTCTAATCTGAACACATTTAATTACCTTAATGTGCCTTGTTATTAAAATGCTCGACAGAACTTTAAATAACTATTTTATGATGAGTTTAGTAATGTATACGAAGTTTTAAATGTTATGATATTGATGTGGTTAAAGGTGGTGATTGACTTTCTTGATGTAAGGATTAATAACAACCAACATTATTTTTCCACAACAACAATAAGTAAATAAATAAGCAATAAAAATACTAAAAAAGTCAGATTGTGTAAACTATTTCTGGTGTGTGTGTGTGTTTTCCACTTCAAACACTGGTCTAACCAACCAGACCAGCGTGTCCAGTAACATATTAATGTTACAATTAAACAGTTTCTCTTCATGTAGGCTAGGAACGTTTCACCTGCCGTGGCCCGACCGCTTCTGCTCCACATAAACTTTGTGCGTGATCAAATGTCTCTACAGGTGCTTTCTGGGCTGAAGAGGCTATTCTGCCTCAGACTGGATGCTCATGCGTCTCCATATTAGAGACGGGAACGAGCGCTATTCAGCCAAAGTTTCATTATCAGCGAACATTTTTCCCAGTGACACATCCCTCAGAGAGACCGGGTTTCCAGACCATTTCAGTGGGAGGAAATCTTATCGCATCGCCGTGGTTCTGCACTGCGCTGCGAACCCCTCTACAGATCTTCAGCTCACTGTCCACTGTGGGCGCTCCGAGCCTCGCTGAGCACATGTCCAGTATAAAGCTCTGATGTTCTGATGGGAATCTTTCTTGATTGATTTAGTTTCCTCCGGGATGTGCGTAAAGATTAAAATGTCAGCTCATCCGTGTGCATCAGTGTGCGTCGGGGTAATTCTTTCAAAACAACCAACATCCTTGAGTTTATCCGTCAAAATAAACAGTCTAATGGAAATATCTGTAACCTGCCATTTAACTGTTTTGCCTTCTTGTGAAGATTGTTGCAAAGAGAAACAACTAAACTTGATTAACCCCAGAGCCGTACGCACTGCGCTGTACTGACTGTAAATGAGGGGGAAACGATTTAATCGGATCCTTTTCATCATGGTTTAATGTAAAGTTTCATTCAGTACAAACTTTAGTTACACCAATCTAACGAGACAGAGCCTGGATTTGTATTCTGAACAGTTTAAACATGTTTAAAACGGAGACATGCGTGACGCATCAAAAATTCGCACCTGCTCCGCTATTATGGAAATTAAACTAACAAGATTTTAGGCACAGACAACATCCCCCACACTTCTGAAAATCTTGCAACGCGCCTGCTCAGTCATAACGCATGTTTAATTATATTATATTATATTATACGTGTTTAACTCTAAGAGGCCCTGACCGGTGGTCGCTGAAGAAGAAGCCTCCTGCAGGGAGCGTCACGTGGGACTTCTCTCTGGGGAGCGCCACTCCCATGGCGGCGGAGCTTCTCGAGTTTCCTCCACTCCACGTCTGACAAAAGCTGCTTTTCCCATTTTAGTCCTGTTTGTGAGACTTCCCACTTCAGGAATGCCGTGTGGAGCCAGTCTGAGGAAGCAACCGTAACCCACACCGAACGGACAGGTAAGACCTCACCTGGCTGATAGAATCACGAACTGTTTTATTCTAATGAACGCCCCTCCCCTGTTTTATTCTAAATAATCTTTGAAACCTCCTGTTTGTACTGTATAACCTGCTGGGGTGGTGGTAGCCTACACTCACCTGAGGAACACCCGTGGACAGGAAAACAAACGTCCTAACAGGATCGGTTATTTTATTTTAATCCGCGTTAATCCAGATGAATAATGTGTTTTCTGTTATTAAACGCAGCAACAAGCTGCTCAGGTGACCAAAGCCACCGAGGAGTTCTCCTGTTCTCATGCTGCAGACCTGGAAACAAGTCTGTCTGAAAGTCAGTAAATACTAATAAAAACAGGCACTTGTGTACAAAAGCTTCTGAGTTGGCATTCATTTCATTATGTTGCTTCCAAGCTGCCAGCAGGTCTGATGTGACAGGGTGAGACAGTGACACTCACCCTGTCACTCACCTGGTTTTTCTTCAGACTTGAGCTGTTTTCCAGTTTCTACCTGATCAGTTCAGACCCAAAAATCACAATGGCCTAGATCTCAAGGGATCAGAGTGTCTTTCTGCGTTTTGGGTCATAATAAAAAGTAAATAAATCAAAATAAACAGTCAGAAAACAATATTGTATCTGTTGATGTGGTTCTCAGAGCGTTTTTGGATTAAAACGTGAACACAGTTCAGGACAGGATGCTGCATCTCTGGTTTTTGCTGGATTTATTCTTATTCCGACACCGTTTGCCTGCTAGATGATTCATAGGCCTGAAACGACTCATTTTGGCCTCGTCTTTCTTCTGTTTCCATTACAGTTTAGTGTAAATTTGTTTTAATGACAAAATACAAAAAAGTGCCATTATTGTTATTGATATTATTATTATAAAACGTCGGTACACTGTATAAAATGCATAATAAATAAGATTTTTACATTTTAACTTTATCTTTAGGGGTTTGTTGCCCCCAGAGGCTGCTTTTACATTCAAACGATTCACTTCATCTTCTGAATGGGGTTTTGAGACAAACCTCCAGCTCTTATTTCTGCTGAACACCCCCGTTCTGTCCCTGCTGCTGTGATGTTGAGGCACGAGAGAGAAGCATTAGCCCTTTAAATTCATAGATGTTTGGTTTTTGAGTTTTTCACAGCAGAATTGGAGACATTAAACCTTTAAGGCAGGTTAGCAGGTTCATATGTTCTATGTGCTTTTCCTGGTTAGATCGTTCCAGGGTTAATGAGTACAGTAATGAGTAGTGATTGCCCGTGTGCATATGTTGGTAGAGGCAGACCGATATGGGTTTTTTATGCCAATGCCGATTTTTAAAGAATTTTGTTGCAGATGGCTGATATCTAAAGCCGATTATTAAGGCCGTTATACGTTTTAGCGCCACATTGATTGTGAAAGACAACTTAACACTCACTGTGTGCAATATAAAATAAATAAGTCAATAATTCTCTTAAAATTTATTGAACTTCAATTATTAAACAAACTTTGGGTCCTTTCTTCAGTCTAGTAGTGGCGGCAGTTGGCCACACAGCTTCCCTTATTTTTAAATTTTGTATCGGCTTTTAAAAACTGATTTGGTCAATGGCCGATATAGAAAAAATATATATATATCGACCTGATAAATCGGCCGGCCTCTAGTTGTTGGTTACTTTACCAGATGTGGGATAAAAGTAGGTCCATTCACCTTTTGGTGCCATTCCTGTCCTTCAGTCTGTGTTTGAAGATCAAGCAGGTAGATGGGACGTACAGCCAGGATGTGTCCAGAGGGTAGGCATGTCGTTGTGTGAAATGGAGGAAACTTACATTTGCTCGAGGTTCTGTGTAGCGACTTCCACAGCCGCTATCGAGGCAGAGATTGGGCCCAGGTCTACTTGTTTGACGCGCTGTCCGCTTCTTATTAGTTCATAGAGACGTGGAATGCTTTTGTCCAATCATTGTTACAGGTGACTCTTAATTCTGGTCAAATCCTTAAACTTAACGTGACTAAACGAAGTCAGACAAACTGAATTGTGATGTGATTAACTGAACATTTGCGGTCAACAAAAACTACGGCTGATCGTCCCTCCTCTTTCTGTCAAAATCGCCTGGTGACAGAATGACGGCTCCTTTTAATTCCGACCGCCGGGGTGGACTGGGACCAAAATTCGGCCCTGGCATTTTTACGAATCGTCGGCCCTCCCCATTGGGAGAACGGTGGGGGGTGTTGCCGCCTGCGGACTCGTGTCTAGGCCGAATGTGAGATCTAATATGGGCTGGGACTGTTAAATTACAAGCAGGGCCAAACCGCTGCGACCGGGAGCCCTGGCCTTCCAGATCAGCTCATTCTCCACGGACGTAGATCAGCGGGACATTAGCTACATGCTAACGCGGTAAAACAACTCCTACATCATTGCTCTATTGCGTTTTTCTTGCTAAAAACGCCTGGAAAAACTAGGCTAGCTTCAGGTTACCATGTAGCTAATGTTCTGCAGATCACCAACTGTGGAGTAGTGTCGGCCCAAGCTGGGCAAGCAGCCCACATGGCTAAGCGGCCCACCGGGACAGTGCCAGAATGCCAGATAGGCCAGTCCGCCCCTGCCGACCGCCCACTCCCATGTGACCCTTATTGCGTCACCATGACAACAAAAGAATGTAAACCCAGTAATCAACTCACCCAAGAAATATTATGGCTCCTACATTCTGAAAATGGTCTTCAGGGAGGTTTATATTCACGTGTGCTCTTCTTCGTTGGTATGCTTAAACGTTATTTTCAAAGCAATGGCTGTCACAGTAAAACACGTTTTTAAAAATGATCTTCGTTCATCTCCAGGATCAAAACACGACCTTTAAAGCGAGAATAAATCCTCAATATCCAAATTCCAATGATTTTGGAGTTTTCCTTCGTTCATTTTTCCCAACAAGATTTGGACAAATTCCAGCGGCGCTAGCAGACGGCTGGAGCGCTTCCATTCACAGAGAACAATGCTCGGTGGTTTTGACTTTAGACCCAGTTTTCTAAAGGTCATCTGAAGCTCAGCTGTTATAAGTTATGAGTTTTATGCTTCAGCTGAATCCTCTGAGTGTTTCATAAAGATTTGGGGCAAACACACACAATTAAATTTACACGATATACACAATTATTTACAATAACAGACGACTTCATGTTTATTTATTAGTATTTCTGATATAAAACACTCCTGGTCTGAGCTCTCTCCTCTGCCGTTCAGAGTACAACGGTTTGCGACGCGATGTGGGAAACTTATGGGATACTTTGCTGTCCCAGGTCTGAGAATGGAGCAGGAACACATCCATGACTCGTACTTAGGACTGGAACAGAACTTGGGCCATCGCTGATGATGTTTCACACGGACGTGAGTGCACACGCTCAGACGTGTATGCGGCCAGGGCCAGGATTACCCGGCTGTACCACCTGTGGCACTGCTGAAGTGTAATGGAGGCCAAGGTCAGGTCATCTGCATCATTGGGTCTGGTGTCTCTCTTGACCACGGCCATAGATTCTCTATGGGTAGGCTCAGGTCGGGCCGGTTTTCTGACCAGTAACACCAGGGTCGCTGAACCAGCCTCACCTTTGTCAGTGTGGGCGGGGCCAAGTCCTCCTGGAGAAGGAAATCAGAGTCTCCATAAAGTGAATCAGCAGAAGGAAGTAAGGGTTCACTAACATGTCCTGGTAGACGGCGTCTGCCCTGACTGTGGACCAGCAGATGACACCCCCACTCCCAGTTTACTGGCCTTCTCCCTTCAAGCAACTTTGTTTCAGAGCCTCTCCGCTCTTCTCTCCTGGACCTTGATGACCAGGGTCCCAAACCTGTGCGTTGCAACTCTTGATGCAGTGATACACACCGGTAATGACGACCTACGCGGTGTTATAGAAGCGTATCAAACACAACAAGGACAAGCAAGGACATCTCCCCCACTAGATGTTAACTGCTGAGGAACATTGGGTCCAGACGTTCCCAAAGAGCACCTGGTTTTAAACAGCCATTGTTGTTGTTTTTTTCTTAGGTCCCACTCATGAATTCCCATCTTCCCGCCTCCTCGTCGTTACCCGTCTGGCTAATGCTGCATTTTCTTCCCACCGTCTTCCTGCTGCTGTCCTCAGGAGTCCACGGCCAAGGTATCGTGGTTCGGGTTACGACCTCGGACGGTTCTGTGCACAGCAGTAGTTTTAAAAGTTTACGACAACAGGACCAAAAGGTCTGATTTGTTTAATTATTTACTAAAAATGCTGCTCTTAACCCAGAGAGCACAAACTGTGATGCAGTACTCCAAAAAGTTAGCCTGCACATTTTCTGCAAAAATCCTGCACAACCATTCAGATTTACCTCTGATTTATGCTCACACACACACACACACACACACACACACACACACACACACACACACACACACACACACACACACACACGTTTAAGTCAGAAGAGGATGTATTAAGTGCAGAGGCACCACAGAAGGGATAAAAACGGTGTTCTTAATGTTCACCCCCCCCCCCTCCCTTCCTTTTTATCTGTCGCACTGTTACATTTTTAATTCCCCCCCCCCCCAACCCTGGGAGGGACGCTCCTCTGACATGACCTTTGGTCCCGCCATCCTAAACTGGTGTCCTTTTCCGGTTTCTGCTCCGGTCCGGTGGACAGGACTTGCTTTGACGGGTAGAGGACGGAGGGGGGACACATGAAAGGCATCCTTTGTTGGGAACCCCCAGTTGGAAATTATGCAGATGAAGTCAGAACAAGAGATGGATTTGATTTGTGCAGAAGGAAGTGAGAGGTCTGAGACTGTCCTTTTCCAGCTGGAGGCTTTGATTTAGGAAATTCCTGCTGCTGGAGTTTTTGGCCTATTAGTGACCCCATGCCCTGATCACTACGTTTAAATCTTATTGATTCTCCTCTCTGTTGCTGTCAAGGTCGCCTTAAGCTGACGGTTCTGTCAGAGGACAGGCTGCAGATGAAATGGAAGGAGGCCGACGGACCCGTTCAGGGCTACAAAGTCCGAGTCAGAACCATTTCAGGTATTTTGTCCCGGCTGTGCTAACGTGGTGGATCAATGCTCTGTGATGATACCTTTACTTTGCTTAATCTGAGTGTGTCTGTTCATGTGTGCACGTGTTTTCATCCACCAATCAATGTGAGCCAGACACACCGATGTGTGATGAGTGGTTTTTGTTTTTAAGAGGCTCTGAGCGACGTTTTATTCAGTCTGAGTGAAAAATAGAGGTGGTTCTAGTCCAGGTGCATTTCCTAAATAGATGTCAACTTTCTCAGTGCTTTTATTTTATGCCCTGATTGACTTAATCATGCTTATTTTTATTCGTTCAGCTTTTCTGCTTGCTTTTAAAGAGGTCCTTCACTGAAAAACCATTATTTACTTATTATTTTTGAAAATGGTTGGTCAGTTTTTTCATGCAGGCTGAACATGAAATCAGTCTCCTAAATGAACGATAACTACAAGTATGCGTGAAAACAAAAGTCGTCACAGATGGGGCTGTCACGTGTATTATGTTGAGTCACATTGTCATGTGGCTCGAGGTGGTACAGCTTCCTAAAGGGACATGAATGTCGCCAACCTACATGCATCTTTTAATTTTTTTATTATCAAATTTATTGGCGTGAGAAAAATGATCTCGGTTACAATCAGAAGTTTGGATAATGGAACATTTTCGGTTTGTTGCCGAGCCCTACTTTGTACTTCATTTCAATTCATCCTTTGCACCTTAAAGATGTGGGGTTCCACAGGGCTTGATACTCGGTCCATTGTCTTTGTTCACCACATATATGCTGCCTCTTGGGTCCATTACAAAAAGCTCAAGATTACTATCTGCTGCTATGTGTCAAAACGCTCAGGCGACTGGTAGGAGTTGAGCTGTAGCATGCGTGACTTCCCAGACGCGGAACAGCGAGCACTGGGGTTGAGCAGGCACACGATTTGATCTAGGAATGCCCAAGCGTTGACCGAAGTCAAACGGAAGCGCGGAGCTATTCCAAAAGTAAGCAAGGTCACTTACTGGTTGAAGTGAGTTTGTTGGAAGAACTGGTAGGTTGGTAACTCTGATTGGAAGGTTGCAGGTTCGATCCCGGCTCTGGACAGAGAATTCTGCTGTTGTGTCCTTGGGCAAGACACTTAACCCACCTTGCCTGCTGGTGGCGGTCGGAGGGACCGGTGGCGCCTGTGCTCGGCAGCCTCGCCTCTGTCAGTGTGCCCCAGGGCAGCTGTGGCTACATCGTAGCTCATCACCATCAGTGTGTGAATGTGTGTGAATGGATGAATGATACACTGTAGTGTAAAGCGCTTTGGAGTCCTTACTCTGAGAGGCGCTATACAAGTGCGGGTCATTTATCATTTATCATTATCATCATGGGTTCAAAGAAACGATGACTGAGTGACTTGAGATGGAAGGTGACTTCTGTAAATAGCCGCGGTTGGTGACGTAGGTCGGGAACGATGGGAATCCTGGCAAGGGTCAGCTGGGATTTGTGGTCCTAGGAGGAAGCCGGTTGGCTGGAGACTCTGACACTATGCAGACGATACCCAGGTGTACATGCCACTGAAACAGAGGGATATCCACAAGATTGACAATAAACATGTCTGAGCAGTTCTAGTCAAAATAGTCGAGAGCCACTTTGTTTTTTTATTGCCACACAGCACCGTTCATGGCAGGTACTCAAAATTTGATGTTAAAGAGAATAAAACAAAGCCACTACAGACTGAAGTGAGCTCAAATGAAAGAAAAAACATGTAGATTAATGATCTTCCATGTTGCTTTCCTTCTGTAGAGGAACCACAGCCAGAGCTGATGCTGACGACAACCCGAGGCCGAGCAACAGTGGCGGGATTGGACTCCGGTCAGGAATATTCCCTCCAGGTCTTTGTGCTCAATGGGACGACGGAGAAACTTCTGGCAAAAAGACGATTCACCAGTAAGAGGCATGAGAAAATGGATGAAAGAAAGATGGAAACGTATAAAACTGGGAACATTTCATATTAAACAAGGTTCTTTTTGCTTCGGACATGAAGGTGTTTCTAGTTACCTTTTTCATGTTTCGAATGTCGCCTGCGGTCTTCTTCAGAAGTGTCACGGGTGTTTGTGTGACGCATCTTTATCAGCTATTCTTCTGACAGATCCGGGTTGGTCGCACCTACCTCCGCTGGCTGGTCTTTGGAGAAGGGAGTCCCAGGTGCCAGACAGCTGATAGGCCCCCTCGTCTCTGTTCAGCTGTCTCGCACCTGGGATTCCCTTCTCCAAAGGCCAGCCAGCGGAGGTTGTCCTAGTCCAGGTGTGATCCGGGTTGGTCGCACCCACTAGAAGAACAGCTGATAAAGACGCATCACACAAACACCTGTGACACTTCTGAAGAAGACCGCAGGCGACGGTCGAAACATGTAAAGGTTAACTAGAAACACCTTCATGTCTGAAGCAAAAAGAACCTCGTTTAATATTTAAAAAGAGCACACAGTGAACATTGTAAAGGACTGGAACATTTCAGCCGAAACTTTATCTCTATTATGGGCTCGATACACGGGAGGCGACAAATGACCGCGATCAGCGAAATTTGTTGCTGTCGCTTTCATTACCTGACACACGGGAGGCGACCCGTGCCAGTGGCCAGCGGCAAAGCCGTCGACGCGTTCTGTTCCATGGCGAAATTGAATCTTCCGTTGTTTTGATTGGCTGTGTTAGGTTGGAGGGAATTAAGGTTATTTAAGCGGTTCAGAGTTTAAAAAGCGGTAGATATGATGTTTCACAAGGTGCTGCTAGAGTTACGTGAAATCTTACTTCTGATTTTACTATATTTAAAAAAAAATAGATAATGGGTTCATCCCATATTACAAACCAGGAGAGGCCTACTCTGTCTATCAGGACATGCTTCAATTTATCACACGGTTTGGACCTCACATTAAAAGTTAAAGTCCCATTAGTTGTCACACACTCTGATATGTGTGCGACATGTGTTCTCTGCCTTTGACCCATCCCCTGGGGGAGCGGTGAGCTGCAGACACAGCCGCGCTCGGGAACCATTTGGTGGTTTAACCCCCCAATCCAACCCTTAATGCTGAGTGTCAAGCAGGGAGGCATTGGGTCCCATTTTTTTCAACGTCTTTGGTGTGACCCAACCAGGGATTGAACCCTGATCTACCAGTCTCAGGGCGGACACTCTACCACTAGGCCACTGAGCTGATTAAGATGAACACAGTCACATAAGGAGAAACGGAGTCTATGTTTGCTCGGAGATGTACGGAGCATCCTGTCCGCTCATTGGTCAGTGAATGAAACCTCCGTTGATTGGTCCTCGTCCGAGCGACAGCGATGAAAAGTTGAAAATATTTCAACTTTCTGGGATTGCGTCGCTGGGTCGCCTGTGCACGACACATGCATGAGTGCAAAATTTCACTCGCACATTTTTCGTGTTTCGGTTAGTAGGAGGGAGACCTGCGATTATGGCGTTGTCTCTGAAAATGAATGGAGGAGAGGCGATGTCGCCTCCCGTGTGTCGAGCCCAGTAGAATTAAAACTTTAAAAACAACATTGGCTAAAATTGTGAGATCACATTTGCAAGACAGTAAAGACGATGCCACATTTTTCACACATTCACACTTATGAGCTCCTTTAAACCCCATCGCCATTAGACTAAGTACATGTACCGCCACTACTCCCAGAGTAAACATAGATGCTGTCTCAGGCAGATTACAGGCTAGAGGGAGGAGTGTTTACAGCTGCTGGACTTACTTTCAAGACTTTAGTGTCTCCTGGGTTGTAAATTTGTCGTTCTCGGCCAAAAACACAACTTCAGTGATGGCTTCCCGCCTGCTCTGTGGGGCTGTTTTCAGGACTTGAACTTTGCAGTGAGAAGAGAAGGAAAGCAGAAGGGGCCGATCGTTGTTGTAAAGATTAGAAAGTAAATCCTGTTGAGACTCTGTCTTGATAGATTTTCTGCTGACATCTTTCTTTTTTTGGTGATTCATTGTCTCCCTCATTTAGTCCCTCCTAGATCTCTGGTGGGGTCGAGGAAAAAGTGGATGTAGCCTCGGGTTGCTTCAAAACATGCAAGAGACAGTAGGTTTCTGTGTTGGGCTGACGAGTCCCGGCAAGTTAGAAAAACACCTTGACACGGAAATTTGTACTGCTGGCTGTCAAAGTGGAATGATGGCAGTCTGGGAATTCCTTCCTGATGTGTCTTCATCTTTTGCATTTTTAACACCCCCAGGGGCCTCATTGTTAGCTTAGCCCATCAGGTGCACGCCGAGACTGGCTGCAGGTTTAATAGTTGAGTGAAAACGAATACATTTTCACGTTAAGCTGTTCTTACGTAAGATGCTTTGCTAGTAATTTTATTTTAGATGTGACCTTTACACGTTTAACACATGCACTTGCTGCTTTCCAGTGGACAGTCTTCAGGAGGAGGAGATGATCCGCAGCGGCAGCCGGGAGAACAGGAAGAAGATGTTGCCAGGCGGGTCAGGATCAGGAGATCTGGATGATGTGACAGAGGTTCTGTTGGGTCTGCCAACAGTTCGGTTCCCAGAGCCCACAACAACAACAACAACAACAGCCGCTGCTGTCACAACTACAGGTAGGGGTGGGTGACGTATCCAATATTTATGAGTGTATTTTATCAAATTGTTCAATACAAGATGTTGTAAATTGTTATATATCATTAAACATTATTCTATTTTGTCTGGATAAACCCTTAGAAACAGGGATGTAAGAAAATATAGATACGCTGAAATATTGCGATATTGTGCGTTAAAATGCAGAGTCGCTATTTGTTAAATGGCTTGTGTTTGTACAGCGCCTTACTAAGGTTCTAGGATTGAACCTGCAACCTTCCGATTGCTGGACAACCCGCTCTACCTCCTGAGCCACTGCTGTCTCTTCCACAATAACACAAGTCTGGAGGAGTTCTGCTGTGTGGTGGAGTTGCTAATGCTAATGGTTAGCTTCTACCAGCAAAGAAGTTCTCTGCTGTTTCCTGGACGCTTACCACAGCTCGGTACCGTAGATACCAAATAAACACATTTGGTGGAAGTACTCTTGAATAAGAGACCCAGAAGTCGGGGAAAATGTGTTTGTTTATACGTTTGATGTGTTTTCTGTGATACAAGAGCCGACATGTCTCCTTATCATAAAAGCAAATAGTTTTTTCTCATTTTTCTCTTTGATACCTTCCTTTCACAGCCTCCCATAAACAAGCTTGACTTATCTCTCTGTAACCACACCCGTTAATGTGCCACAGAGCCTCCAGCAGCAGAAACCCTTTCTGAGCTCCCCGATGATGCCCCAGAGAAAATCTCCAAAGAGAAAAGGAAGAGGAAGAAGGAAAAAGAGCGACACCGCTCCGCTGTGGAGAACAAGGAGGAACCGGGGATGAAACAGGGTGAACGAACCCACGTCACAACTTCCGTATCTTTCCTTACTCAAGCTTTAATTATGATTTAATGACATAAAACAACCAAAAACATATAACTACAACGAGGAAAAGTCCTTTTAAGCTGGAAGTTGAAGGAGTTAGATCAACTTCAGAGCTGTAAGTGCCGGTTTAACGTTGGATGACAGTGTTTACACGAGGGAGGCCCGGGTTGCGGATAATAACAGACCAGGGCACATGGGTATTGTTTCTCCTTAA
Source organism: Nothobranchius furzeri (assembly GCF_043380555.1). Taxonomy (NCBI): domain Eukaryota; kingdom Metazoa; phylum Chordata; class Actinopteri; order Cyprinodontiformes; family Nothobranchiidae; genus Nothobranchius; species Nothobranchius furzeri. The sequence continues at coordinate 48,174,031 of NC_091755.1, read as the reverse complement.
TAACCACAGAGAGGTGTAGAAACACACTCAGGTGTGTGTGTGCACCAAGCACACACACACATTCCATACCATACCAAGTTTATTTGTATAGCACATTTAAACACAGCATGACAATCAAAAATAAATACTAAATCCATTAAATTCGAGTGATTCAAATAGAAAAGGAAAGGAAAAAGAGAATAAATTAGGCTGAATTAAAAGCCAGAGAATAAAAGTGAGTTTTTAAACAAGACTTAAAAAGGGAAAGAGAGGAAGAGAGTCTGATCGGGAGGGGCAAGTGGTTCCAGAGCTTCGGTGCACAAACTGAAAAGGCGCGCTCCCCGCGGGACTTACAGCGGGAGCCAGGGACATGAAGAAGGTGCTGGTCGGCTGATAGGAGGGACCGCGTAGGGACATAAGGGTGAATGGGCTCAGACAAGTAGCCAGGTGCTAAGTTATTGAGGAATTTGAACACAAAAACCAGGATCTTAAACTCTATTCGGAGATGGATGGGAAGCCAATGGAGATTTTCCAAAACCGGTGTGACTTGTTCTCGCTGCCTGGTGCCAGTCAGGAATCGGGCTGCTGCGTTGTGCACTAGCTGAAGGCGGGCGAAAGTGGAGGAGGAGATAGCATATAGTACTGAGTTAGAGTAGTCGAGACGGGAGGTATGATGCCTTTTTAAAATGGGCTTCACTTTAGAGAGACACCTCAGGTGGTAAAAACAGGTCTTAACTACCTGGTTGACATGAATGTCCGTTTTTGGGTTGGCATCCATCACGACCCCTAAGTTTGTGACACGGGTTTTCAACCCACTTGAAATTAAAGGAAGGGTCAGTTGGGGGCTTGGAGAATGTTCAAACGACATGTCCAAATACCTGAAGTATTGGTTGGTGGTTGTAGATCGTTGCCAGCATCAACAAAAAATCAACAGGTGTGATTAGAAGAGCTTGTGGACCTTTGACTAATCCGTTATTTCCAATCTGTTTGAATGAAGCGACGCCTCCCAGAAAACCGTACGAGTGTGACAGCGATGCAGCGGCAGACATCATGTTGTTGGTGGACGGCTCCTGGAGCATTGGGCGCTCCAACTTCAGGCGGGTCAGAGACTTCCTGGAGGGCCTGGTGACACCATTCCACATTGGACCGCTCTACATTCAGATCGGTGAGGACCACGGAGGCTCCAGCTTGTTTCAGGTGACAAAGCGGAGTGAATTGTTGTGTTTTTGTCCCAGGTTTGACCCAGTACAGTGGAGACCCCCGCACAGAGTGGCACCTGAACAACTTCACCACTAAAGACCAGCTGTTGGAGGCAGTGAGGAATTTTCGATATAAAGGAGGAAACACGTTTACAGGTTGGACCACAACACGGCGTACGCCTCCAGCGGTCTGTTAGAGTCTAACCGGCCGATCGTCATTCAGGACAGGCGCTGCTCCACGTCATGGAGGAAAGCATGAGGCCTGAGGCAGGCACCAGAGATGACGCGCCATTTTTCTTGGTCTTGTTGACTGACGGGAAGTCTCAGGATGATGCGATCGCTGCGGCAAACCGGCTGAAGAGCGCAGGCGTTGAAATCATTGCTGTAGGTGAGACTGACGTTTAGAGGTTTGCAGGTTACGCTCGGCCACGTAAATCTCCTGCTTTTCTTTTAGTCGTGCTTTTACTTTATCTGTAGTAGTATATGTTTTTGATTATTTATGCTACAAACGGTGGATACATTTGACAACTTCTGATTTTTCAGGTGTGAAGAATGCAGATGAAGCTGAGCTGAGACAGGTGGCGTCTGAGCCGGTGGATCTAAACGTCTACAACGTGAACGACTTCCCCCTGCTCAGCAAACTGGTGGCACGACTGGTTCACATCCTGTGTGGAAGGATAAAAGACCGTGGCATCACAAAACGTATGCCATATGTCTGCCATCTCATCTAGTGCTATCCCGGTTTTTATGTCTGACCTGTGTTTCCAGGGATGGATCCTGGGCCTACAGAAGACCCAGCTGTCTCCTACCCGAGTCCTACTGATCTCCGGTTTTCTGAGCTGGGATCCAGGCAGGTTAAGCTGCACTGGACCAATCCTGCAAAACCAGTCCAGCAGTACAGAGTGGTGTACCACAGTGCTGAGAGTCAAAGTCCGAAGGAGGTTGGAAACAACATCATATCATCTGCAAAGAAATGCATTCTCGGATTCCTTAACTCATTCACCGCCAGCCGTTTCTTGATCGGTAAAGCCATTCGCTGCCAGCGTTTCTCACCGTTTTTACTGTTTTTTTAAGAGTGGCAGAACGTTGCGAGCTAGGATGATGTTGACGCCAAAACTAGCAAAACAGAGAGGAGACTCGCCTCTTACATCAGGAAGAATCCACGCGTTTTGAGCGTTATCCGTTCTTTCATAATCCGTTGAATTGTGATCGGCAGAAGCTTTTCCGGGTTCGCACCTCACTTTTTTTTACAGCAGCGGCCCAAAACGATCTCCTGCCACATGGATTTTCTGCTTCCTGATCACGTGACGTGTGACGTATGCGGATGAAGATCGGCTTTAAAGCTGAGATGTTTGTTCTCATTGTGCGGGGGCTCGTCCGACGCCCACACAGTAAAAACATGCAAATGACGACTAGTCATCATTGGCAGTGAATGAGTTAACATTAATTTGTGCTTATATTTGAATTAAATGCATCATCAAAGCTAAAGTTTTAACTTTTGCTTGCTTTATAAAAAATTAAACACATTTATTGCACGTGAAAATATGTGATGCAAACATGAACGTATGAGAAATGTTCATATTTGATTCCAGCTGTTTGCCTTTTTGACTCATATTTTAATTACTAAAACAAACTGACACCCTTAAAGTAAGCGGGAATGACGGTGAGTGCTGTTCTGGCTGCAGGTCGTGTTGTCTGGCTCTGACTCCACGGTGCTGCTCGATGGCCTCTCCTCTCAGACGCTCTACCACGTCTCCATCTTCCCGGTGTTTGCAGAAAGCGTCGGTCTGGCTCTCAGAGGAACCGTTGCTACATGTGAGCATCACATGACTGACTTTATAGAAGCGGTGCTTTATTGAATTAATTAACCTCTCTTGACCTTTTTGTGTACACAAAAACTTAAAGAGCAAGTCACCCCCAAATCTATTTCTTTTTTTGCTGATAAACTTTTATATGAGTGTCTAATCTGGCTGTAGACACGTATATTCAATAATTTAGCACTTTAGTGCATCTTGTGTGTGTGTGTGTGTGTGTGTGTGTGTGTGTGTGTGTGTGTGTGTGTGTGTGTGTGTGTGTGTGTGTGTGTGTGTGTGTGTGTTTTAGTGGCTCCGCCCTCTCAGTCTTCCAGGCGAAACCTCCTTGTGGTGCATTTTTCAGTCAGGAAATGGGAGTGGAGTTAGACTCTGGTAGGGGGTGACTTGCTCTTTAACTAAAATATTAGCAGCAACATGCTTGTGAATTGATTTTTTTCCCTCTTCCTCTTGCTCCTTCAGTGCCATTGGCCACGCCGGCCAATCTGGAGGTGACACCTTCCTCCTACAGCACGCTGCGAGTGAGTTGGGCTCCAGCTCCTGGAGCTACTCAGTACATGATCCTGTACTCGGCACTCAGCCACGGGGAGCCCGACGACGCACAGGAGGTAAAAAGTAAAGCTTGATTTTCTTTCCCTCTTACTTTCGCCCCTGCTGTGTCGTTCACTTTGAGCGGATGTCAACAAGGACTAATTGCTCAGACCTGCTGGACTTCACAGGCGTGCTTGTTCTCGCGTCTAATTAGCTCCGTTTCAGCGTCTGATGCCGAGAAGGAGCAGAGAGCAGAAGAAGCGTAAAGTGTGTTGGTTACCAGGACAACACTCACATAGGCTTTTCCTTTTACCTGCTGCTTTTTGTGCTAGCTCACAGTCCACTAATACGACTCCATAGAATTGCGGGTAAAATGCTGGTTGCAAACTACAGCACCCGGCGGGAGCTGAATGTTTTCCAGACACGCAACCACTGGCGTCTAATTTCTAAGTCCAGCGGAAAGGAGTACAACCCCACAGAGCCACCGCAACCATACTACACTACACCTTCTCACAGCATACTAACACGATATGGAGCACTAAACCTGAACTACTTTCCTAATTACACTAACAGCCAAACACTAACTAAACTACACTATCCAACAGCCAAGCTAACATTAAATAAGTATGTATAACACTAAAGGCTACGCTAAAGACTAGGATATGCTAATGCTATATGCTAATGCTGAACTACCACTAACCGTCCTACACTCGCTTGCAAATACAACTCCCAACTTGCCACAAGGCGTGGCCGAGACGCTCGTTGCTTTTATAACTTTGACACAGAGCTGCTACGTAGTACTCTACTGGTTTACGTAGTATCTTACTCTTTAGCCATTGGCTAAAATTTATTCAAAATGAGTCAAATTCTATGTTTTAAGCTGAAGGTGGAGCTATACTGTGGTATTTAGGCAGAATTTTTAATTTTTAAAGAAAATGCACCAAAATGCTAAAATAATTAATACACACATTTAAAACACTATTAGATACTCATTTATACAGTTCATCAGCAAAAAAAAGTTAATTTAGACGTTACTTGCTCTTTAATGTCAGCCCTTCTATCCAACGTTTAGAAGAAGGTGAAACCGCCAGTTCCACTTTCTCACATTTCTTCTTTTAATTACATTTTTATTCATTACAGTGCAGATCACACAGAAATAATACATCGGAGAAAAGAGAATGAGAAACATAAAAAGTATTCTGGTTTTTCCAAACGAATGTTTTCCTCCGTGTTTCCCGGATCACGAGGATTGCGTCACTGACTCTAGTTCACTAGTGAACGCTGTGAGTAGTTCTTTAGGGTTTTAGACGTCGTGTTTTTTTCTGTCTGAAGGAGAAATTCGGTGCTGGTGACACGGTGGTGGAGCTCACAGAGTTGCTGCCAGAGACCGACTACTCCGTCACACTTTATGCTCTCTATGACGAAGATCCCAGTGATCCGGTCACTTCTGTTGCCAGCACACGTAAGCAACCCCTAAACATGTATTCACGCCATCATTGTAGCCACTTATCTGCTGCTGTTGCACTTCTACCTGCAGTCCCTCTCCCAGAGCCAGTAAATATTCAGTTCCCGATGGTAACTCACAGCATGGTGAAGGTGAGCTGGGTGCCCGGCGCCGTGGACGTCCCCGGCCACAGAATCACCTACAGCACAAACCATGGGAGTGTCATCAAGCAGGTAACGGCACGAGGACACCTGCAGGAACGTAAACACTGTAAAAACTTCAGCCAGTAGCTGTGATAGAAAAGATGAAGAATCAAAGAGCGGTTTAACAGGTCCGTCGCGAGGAAGGAAGAACGAGTGTAGCTGGCCTGGAGGGTTACCAGGGGTCCTACCTGGAGCTTGGAGCCCGTGTGTGAGTGCTTGGTGGCTGAGCCTCCACCCTCGAGGCTTCCAGGCCCAACCCAAGTCAAGTAAATGAGCTTATCCTGCAATGGTCCCACCCAAGAGATCCGGTACCGTGTGGATAACGTACCAGACCAAGGCCGTGGAGGTCCCATCCCTCAGTTGTTGTTGGGCTCACCCATCAGATCTGTTTCAACTACTGGAACGTCTGGGTGATTTTACCGGGCCTTCGTGGAATGTGAGTGTGTCCGTTTCACCAGGCTGGCCCAAAAGCACCGTTTTCCGGGCCATTTTAGGGGCCAGCCGAGTATCTGAGCTGAAAACATTAGAATGTGATGCAAAAGCATTTTAGTCATTTGACTGAGAGACCAGGATGTGTGAGACAGGCTGTTTGCCACATCCGTGCTGTGTGGAATAATGAGATTATCCTCGTGTTGTTTGTGCCCAATCTGAGAAACAAACATGAAAAACGGGCAGGTTGTCCTCATGCTCTGATAGAAAGCTGAAGGACACAGATCAGCAGTCTGACATAAGGCGCCCTAAGGCTTTAAAAATGTCAGTCCCTTATAATAAATGTACGTTTTCCCGTTTTTTTTCATCTGAACAGGTGGAGGTAACAAAGTTGAACTCAGTTCTGGTGCAGAACCTCTCATCTCTATCCAGATACCTGGTCTCAGTCCAGTCTCATTACCCACAAGGCCTTTCTGCCTCACTCACCGGCAACATCACCACGCGTAAGACACAAAAATGTCACGTCTCTCCGCTTCTGCTGACATCTGTGAAGTACAGGTGTGTGTTTCCTCTCTCCCAGTGAAGGTGCCTTCCCCGTCAGACCTCAGAGTCACCAACTTTTCAGGCAGCGATGTCACCGTGCGCTGGGAGGCCGCCGCCGATGACGTGGTCACCTACCTCATCAAATGGATCTCTCTCAGTGGAGGAGACCTGAGACAGGTCAGGAGCTGGACGTTTGGAGTGACTTTGTGCAAAAATGAGCAGAAAGGTTCATAAATGGTTGCTGTTTGGTGTGTTTTAGCTGAAGGTAGACGGCGATAGTGAAGGGGCGATTCTGGAGGGGGTGGAGGAGGACAGAGAATACCAGATTTCTCTTTCGGCGCTTTATGGAGACGGAGCTCAGAGTGAAGCTGTAGCTATTCGCTACAGCACCCGTGAGTCCCACACGACTGACTTAAATCCCTCCGTCGATATCTGCTCATAAATTAATGTCTTTAGATGTTTTTTAGTGATTTATTTTAGTCGGTTTTTTTTCCCTTTTTTAATTGAACTATGTTTGAGGATCTCTTTTTTTTTTTGGTTGAATGTTTGTTTCTCCAGCACACGGATGTGGCGAGTTTGGCTGCGTGGATGGTTGCTATGGCAACAACACTCAGGCATTGATTGGAACATAGTTTATCAGAATTCTACAGCTTCCTGTCTCCACTCTATTGATATTATTGATAACAGCTTGTGTCGTTTTGTTTTACGTCGTCCATTTCGTACTCATCACTGTCGTTTGTACGATTGTTTGTCCTGGCTCTCAGCTGAGTCTAGGAGGAACTTTCATTGGTTGTTGTTTTTATTTAAAGAGCAAGTCACCCCCTACCAGATTCTTACTCAACTCCCACTTCCTGTTTGAAAAATGCAACAAATGCCGTTGCCTAGCAGACCGAGAGGGCGGAGCCGCTAACAAATACACACACTCACAACATTGTGACATCATAATGTACCATCTAACATCATAGTGTACCTCTTAGCCAATAGCGATGGCAGATTTAAATTCAAATGCAGTGCTGAGTTTTTGCCTGACGACGGTGCATCGCTGACAGTTTTAGGCAGAATATTTTAATTTGAACTAAAATGCACTAAAGCGCCCAATTATTGACTACATTTGTCTACATCACGATCAGACACTCATTTATATAGTTCATCAGCAAAAAAATGTTGATTTGGAGTGACTTGCTCTTTACAAGTATCTATTTTAACGTTTCTTCTTGCCTAACCACTACGTTAATACCATTCTGGTCTCACTATGATATCCGTATATAACCGAGTCGGGGAAGCTGGCTTTCTCTGTTAAAGCTCCATCTGAATGGAATAATTTACCTGTTGTTATGAGATCCACCATTTTGTTTAGGCGGTTTAAAACTTTGATTCATGATTATTTATTACCCATCTGTAGCTGTTTTTGAATTAATATTGTATCATCATTTAGTCATAATATACGTTTTAACCTAAATTTCTCTGAGTTGTCTCTCTGCCATTTAGTTTTCATCATATTTTTATGTAAATGTACTTTAGTACATTTGTTCATACAATTTATGATATTTGATTCGCCGATTTCTTAGTGTTTTATTTTTATTTATTGTATTTTATTAATTTCTTTATTATTATTAATATTATAATAATTGTTTTTATTTATTATTATTATTATTTTTTTAAAATTGTGGTAGTGTTTATTAGTCATTTTGTTATCTTTATATTTGCATCTTTGTTTCCAGGAGGACCCACCTGTAAAGGAGATGCTTCATCTCAAGTGGTTTTATCCTCCTTAAATATAAGTCAATAAATAAATAAATAAATAAACATGATTGTTCAGCCAGAGACTACCAGAGAAGGCAGATTGCTCTAAGAAATCCATCCGAGTTTAGAAGACATGTCTTCTTTTTTTTTAAATGTAATGAAGACTTTTGTAGCTCTATGTTGAGAGCCGCTTTACTCTTCGGTGTTTCAGTGTCCGGTGGAGGTCCGTCCAGCGTAACGGTTTCTGAGGAAACCGCAGTCAGCATGGTGGTCAGCTGGACGCCTCCAAACGCTCACGTCCTGCAGTACCTCGTGACCTACACACCGCTAACCGGAGCTGAGACGCAGGACAGAACTGTGAGTGAGCTGTAATCATTACTTCCTCCTGGTTTGTTCCTCGTCCTGCAAAGACACAAATCATGCTGGCCCGTGAGTTTCAGGAGCCTTGAAAGACGGCTTTATTGTCTACAGGTGTTGGTTCCAGGTGGTAATAAGCAGGTGGTGTTGGAGTCGTTACAGCCCGATACACGTTACAGCGTCCTGGTCACTGCTGAGTATCGCAGCAGGGAGGGAGGCAGCGGTTCAGCTCAAGGCAAAACCGGTGAGTGGAACCAGAAGGCTTGCGTCCAATCAGAATTCAGCTTTGTGGAAAACACAAACTTGCTTTGATGTCTCCGGCGCGGACATCAAACGAACAGGTAAAAAAGAAACGAGGGAAATTTTACGTGGACAAGAACGGATCTTTGAGCAGTTACAATGAACTGATATAAAGTCAAGACTTGATTTTAAGTTAATTAAGTTAATTAAGTTAATTAAGTATCAGTTCAAAGAATTAAAAGGCAAAAAGTAAAAATCCCAACCGGCAGACGTTAAAGATAGGGTCAGTGTTCCTGAAAGGTGCCGTTCAAGCAAAAAATTAAAAAAAAACACAATTCAAAGGCCCAACCCCCTTTCTTAAGGCCACGCCCCCAGCCACAGGACATAAAAGATGCCGTCAAACAACCATAAAAACATAGCGTTATCTTACCCTTTCCATCCATTTTGGATGTGCTACGTCACCTGTGACAATTCAGCTAATCGACCTAGCTGGCTTGCTTCCTGTTCCTGTTTGCATCCTGGGGTGTGCAGAGGGGGGAGGAACAGTCAGAAGGCAGTTTGTTGGATGGATCAGGATCCAATCAGTAGGAATGGGATGTTATCGTATGTTTCCAGGACCGTAAATTTCACAGGCAAATAAAAACAGTCAGTATTTTGCTAAAACATTTAAAGAGCACTTCAAGCACTAAGAGGAGAAAAAGCTCCAGGCCATCATCTCCTGCCCACCTTTACCCGTGTGCTTCTTTCTGTCCGTTTTGTGTGCATGTGTGTAATCCATCGACATATATACGTATACGTATATACGTATGTACATATATGTAATCCTTTATTGTGTTTATCTGCAGCCAGTCTGCGTGTGAGCAGTGTGAGTGTGGTCAGGTCAGACCACTCCAGTATATGTCTGTCATGGAGACCGGTGTCTGCAGTGGACGGCTATCGGATTGTTATCCAGTCTGTTAAAGGTGATGGAGGATGGAGCGTGTACTAATCGGGTCTCAGAAACCTCATTAACCTGCATGTTTTTACCCGCTGGTGTGACCACGTGTGTCTTTAGACAAGCGAACCAAGCAGGAAGTTGCAGACGAGTCCAGCAGCAGTTTCTGCTTCACCGACCTGGAGCCGGAGACTCTGTATCGCATCAGCGTGCAGTCGCTGCTCGGCTCGGCTGAAGGTGCTGCCGTCTCCATCCTCCATCCAACAGGTGGGAAATGACAAACATGCACGTGCACAACAGTTGCCCCGATCCTGCCCCGCCCTCTTTCATCATCTGGTATGAATACCTTTGGTAAAGCGGCACCAGTTGGCAGACATAGTCTGCCTTCCTGCTAGGGTGCGTGCGTGTGCGTGTGTGTGTGTGTGCGTGCGTGCGTGCGTGTGTGTGTGTGTGGGTGTGTGTGTGTGTGTGCGTGCGCGCGCGTGCGTGTGTGTGTGTGTGTGTGTGTGTGTGTGTGTGTGTGCGCGTGTGTGTGTGTGCGCGTGTGTGTGTAATGGTAAGTTCCTGTGGTTTATCTTCCAGCCTCGGCTCCAGTCAGAACTTCTGTCCATCCTCGGATGTACCCGATCCACAATGAGGGTAAATATTTATTCTTGCCTTCATCTTAGAAAAGCAGACAGGATCAGAAGGTCTCCATAGCTAATTAAGTACTTTTATCTGTAACTGTTTATAATTTTGATGTTTTTTTTAAATTACTCTTGTATTTTGTTACTTGTTTATTACTTTCTTCAGACAGTTGTTAAATCCAACCGTCCAGAGCTTTAACCGAGCCGTGTTTAGGTGATCAGTAAGGAACACCTTTGTTTGGTTTATTTCTGAGCCTCGGCTCTTCTGTCCATCCTCAGGTGAGCACGATCGTCCAACACATTCTCACACCCAAAGCGTCAATATATGACGATTCGGGATGCCCCAGCGCGTCAGGAGACGACGATCAGGGACACGTGGCTCCGCTGGTGTCAGTGTTTGACGCCCGCAGTCACACGGACATTATTCGACTATTTAACCTTCCCCTCACCCCAATCCTAACCTTAAGGTCAGTAACTGTGACCTTAAGGTTAGGATTGGGGTGAGGGGAAGGTTAAGTAGTTTACAAGTCGTTCTAATGTCCGTCTCACCACCGGCGTCGGATACCGACGCTCTGGGACGCTGCGTCATCAGTGTGTCCCTGATCGTCGTCTCCTGACGCGCTGGGGCGTCCCGAATCGTCATACATTGACGCTTGGTCACACGCGTCATATTTTGACACTTTGGGTGTGAGAATGTGTTGGACCGTCAGAGAATGCGGATGTTTATTTTTGTTTGTACACCAGTGGTTTTGGATTTGAAATAGTCCATTTTCAATTCGGGTGTGCCTTGGGCCGGATGTCACGTGTGTGTTTTTAGCAAAAAAAACATTTCTGTTTTAAATTATCATCAATATTGATGTAATTTCCTTTCCTTTCTTTTCAAATGCTTGTTGAAAACTTTGAGCCCAAACGTTAAATCCGTCCTTCCAGATACTGTTTTCCTAAATCTTCTGATGAGCCACAAGATGAACATGCACGTTCCAGGAAAATCGGCTCTGTGCTTTTTACCGAGCTCTGTTAGGAAGGTGTTTTTGATGTTTGGACTGGACAAAAAAAAACCTTGAAATACCCGTTTGTTGCCCTGTACGATGCCTCAGCCCTTCCTTCTTACATTGCAGTTTGTCCGGAGGTGACCATCCGAAACAGCATCGTTAAAGGTGAGACGTCTGTTCTGACAGGAACCCAAATCTTCACGTACTGCTAATGAAGCGGAAACTGGACCAGGACAGTATTTAGTGTTTTTCTGTGCGTGCTGGCTCAGGGTTCGACATGATGGAGGCGTTCGGTCTGACTCAGAGAGCTCACTCGTCGGTGGAGGGTGTGGCCGCTGAGCCGTTCGTCTTCAACTCTCTGCCTACATACACTCTGTACAGAGACGTCCAGCTGACCCAAAGCACCAAGTAAGACTTTTTAGTCATGATTTTCATTTGTCCGCCCTCTTTGGGGGTGCACACCTGCAAAGCAGCAGCTCTAGAGCGCCAAAAAACGTTAGAAATGTAACATTCTTGAAGGATTTCATCTCCAGACAAAAATGTCCTGGGCTCGTCATCGAAGTAGCATCAAGGACCGATGCAGGAGTGATTCGGCGACATGCTTTAGATAAAAGGTTCCAAGGAAAATGTACCGAGTGACTTTTAGATGTAATCCCAAACTGTTTTGTCCCTTTCCTCTTTTTATCAGGTTCATCCACCCCGCAGGTTTCTCTCCGGAACACACCATCAGCATCGCCTTCCGCCTGCTGCAGGATACGCCCAGGGAGCCCTTCGCTCTCTGGCAGCTCACCGACAACGACTTCCAGCCAAAGATGGGAGTGGTGATTGACCGTGAGTTATAATTCTGTACTAAATCTCAAACAGAGATAAACTTAAGGTTGTGTCTGTAGCACCAGTTTTCTGAGGGAGGTAGTGGGCTGTGGGGTCCACTCAGAATTGCAGAAATCTTTAAAGGTACCATATCGTGCTATTTTTAGTCTTTGAGAGGAAACCCAGGCATAGTAAATGGCACAATAATACCGTTGGCACTATTGAAATGACTGATATGTTATTTTAAATATGTTTTTTTTTTGTTCGCCTGAATTTCTACTCGGAAATAAAACGATTTGTTTCAGTAAAGCTCCGCCCACATCCGCTTCAAACGTATCCTAAGCAGCGTCTCAGGCAAGTTTGCTGTTGTAGTAACCTTGGTGGTTCATGCAACTGCCTCTCGTCTTGTTTTGCCACTTGCTGATGCTGGTTTGATTCCCAGTGTCGGCGGTAATTTTATTTAACCTGCTGAAGCAGATTTCATTGTTTTTTATTTTAGTTTTATTGATTATTTTCTGCGAAGTATTTTATGTCTCTAAAGGCGTTTGTGTTTCCAGGCAGCATTTTAGTTCATTTACTCTGCTCACCTCACATGGACTCACACTAAATAAACTAAGTCAAAATAAACAGATTAGTCGTTATATTTGTAACAGTCTACTAATAAAGGGTTGAAAGCATCATACTGCCAAGTGTAGCTAAAAAAGATAAAAGTTCCTGCTGTGGCCACGAGTCAAACCAGCGCTAAACGGCTTGCCAGTCGGTCGCTCTAACCACTGGGCTACTGAGTCTGTCACAACTAAATGGCTGCCTAAAGCCTGAGTCATGCTTCTGCGTCTGCGTCAGTGTGGAGACACGCAACGTCATCATCTGTCCTTGCAGGCCTGCTGGAGAGCCCCCGCGAGGACGTATGGAGTCGAGCTCTCTTTTCTAAACATCCGTCTGTTGAGACGGAGAAAGCAAGCTTGTGATTGGTCAGGGCACCACCGTCGTCTACACCGCCGCCATTGCGCCCTCAAAAACATAAAGAGAGCCGAGAATAACTAGCGGCAGACACGGAGACGCTTGAAGAATACCTCGCGAAAAAACCTCTAATAACGTGAACGTTTAATTCTCCCGTGACTGGAGGAGTGAAAAGATGCACAGCAAGCGTTTTATTTGTGGACGGAAATGACAGGAAACGTGGGTTTAGAGGTGGCGAGCGCATGAAGAGGTGGAGGAGGATGAGAGACAAATATGTCCGTGTTAAAAAGTCTCTTATATACACAAAAAAACACAATATAAACACACTATCTTGGACCGATACATGACAGGATACCACAGAACAGTGCTACGCCCTCTGCTGTCCTGGCGGGGAATTGCTTTGCAACACTCCCCAGGAGACGGAGAAATATGAGGGCAAAATGTTTCCGTTCGCCCGTGCGTGTCTCTCCCTTTTGGAGCTGACGGAGAAGCATGACTCAGGCTTAACACACATATCCTTAGATGGCCATTACATATGTGTTGGCAGACAGGACACATGGTTTTCAAGGCAGTGTTCTGTTCCCAATGCCGAAGTAATTTGTCACCATATCCACTCTGGTACCGGTGGAGGTTTAAAGCAGTCAGCCGTGACACGAAGGTCACATCCTAAACACTCTTTGCCCGCAACTAGGAGAAAGTGGACATTAGTGACCTGCTTCCAGAGGAGGCGGGTTCCAGATCAGAGACTAGCTTCACGCAGGGGAGCTGGGCCTGATGACACACTCACCCCGGCTTTCCACGGGAGCCGTCAGCAGCACGTTACTGCAGCAGCACGTCATAGCTGCTGATAGGAACCGCTGTGGTCAACAGAACCTTTTCCACTGGAAAAGTCAGTAGCCGTCAGCAGCACGAGTCGGCCGCGTCTCAGGAGCAGCATGTTGCGGCCTTTACGCGCCGGTTCTATTTTCTATGCGCGACGCCTCTGAAACGGGTCAAGTTCGACATTTTTGGGGACGGAAAGACAGGAAATCGGACGCGGAAATGGAGAGAAGCTACCGAGATTTTCAGAATAAAGAACGTACTGCCTTCCGGTTGCTTTACTTTCAAAAAAGGTTACTAACTGCGTCCCCGTGAGAAGTTATCATCTAGCTAGCGGTCTCCTTTGTTTTTCAGGTCCGTATTGGCGATTATAAAACGGACAGAACATAAAACACAAACCATGTTGTAATTTTCTCCTGCTTGTTGTTGTGTTTACTGACGAAGTCACTCGTGGGACTTCGTGCTCTGTCGGTGACAGCTGCTCCCCTGCTGCTTCGCGTCTCGTGGGAAGGGCCAAGCAGCAGCTAACGCGAGCAAGACGTGCTGCTGCAGTAACGTGCTGCTGACGGCTCCCGTGGAAACCCGGGGTTAGCTTCCAACGAGGCTTTTGCAGGCCCTTCCATAAACTCAGAAAATTTGCAGCTGAGGCAGGAAAATGCATGAACGCAGCCAAAAACACGTTCTTTACAGCTTCTTTAAAAGTTCTCGTGCAGGTGGAATTTTGAACCGTCACCTTATCGTGGTGGAGGAGTTTGAGTGCCCTAATGATCCTAGGAGCTATGTTGTCTGGGGCACTTAGTGCCCCTGGTAGGGTCTCCCATGACAAATTGGTCTTAGGTGAAGGGTGAGACAAAGAACGGTTCGAAGGATCTTTCATGGCGATTAAAACGAAGAGTCGGAGTACCCGGCCCGGAGGGTTACCGGGGTCCCACCCTGGAGCCAGGCCTGGGGTTGGGGCCCGTGAGCGAGCGCCTGGTGGCCGGGCTTTCGCCCATGGGGCCCGGCCGGGCCCAGCCCGAACCGGATACATGGGCTCGTCCAACTGTGGACCCACCACCCGCAGGAGGAACATGAAGGGTCCGGTGCAATGCGAAACGGGTGGCAGACCAAGGCGGGAGCCTTGGCGGTCCAATCCCCGGACAAGAAAACTAGTTTTTGGGACATGGAACGTCACCTCGCTGGCGGGGAAGGAGCCGGAGCTTGTGGCAGAGGTTGAGCGGTACCGGCTAGATATAGTCGGACTCACCTCGACACATTGCATTGGCTCTGGAACCCGAGACCTGGAGAGGGGTTGGACACTCTACTTTGCTGGAGTTGCTCCGGGTGAGAGGCGGAGGGCTGGGGTTGGCTTTTTGTTAGCCCCGAGACTCTCTGCCTGTGTGTTGGGGTTTACCCCGGGGGACAAGAGGGTAGCTTCCTTGCGCCTTCGGGTCGGGGAACGGGTCCTGACTGTTGTTTGTGCTTATGGGCCAAATATCAGTTCAGAGTACCCACCCTTTTTGGAGTCCCTGGGACGAGTGCTAGATAGTGCTCCATCAGGGGACTCCATTGTCCTGCTGGGGGACTTCAATGCTCACGTGGGCAGTGACAGCTTGACCTGGAGGGGTGTGATTGGGAGGAACGGCCCACCTAATCTGAACTCGAGCGGTGTTTTGTTATTGGACTTCTGTGCAAGCCGCAGTTTGGCCATAACGAACACCATGTTCGAACATAAGGATGCCCACCGGTACACTTGGTACCAGGGCAGCCTAGGTCACAGGTCGATGATAGATTTTGTAGTCGTATCATCTGACCTGCGGCCGTATGTTTTGGACACCCGAGTGAAGAGAGGGGCGGAGCTGTCAACTGATCACCACCTGGTGGTGAGTTGGATCAGATGGCAAGGGAACATGCCGCGTAGACCTGGCAGACCCAAACGCATAGTGAGGGTCTGCTGGGAACGCCTGGCAGAAGAACCTGTCAAGACGGTCTTCAACTCCCACCTCCGGCAGAGCTTTGACCACGTCCCGAGAGCAGTGGGGGACATTGAGTCCGAGTGGGCCTTGTTCCACTCTGCGATTGTCGAGGCGGCTGTTGCTAGCTGTGGTCGTAAGGTGGCCGGTGCCAGTCGTGGTGGCAACCCCCGTACCCGCTGGTGGACACCAGAGGTTCAGGGAGCCGTCAGGCTGAAGAAGGAGGCCTACAGGGCGTGGCTGGTCTGTGGGTCTCCGGAGGCAGCAGACAGGTACCGGATAGCCAAGCGGGGTGCAGCAGTGGCAGTTGCCGAGGCAAAATCTCGGGCGTGGGAGGAGTTTGGTGAGGCCATGGAGAAAGACTATCGATCGGCTCCAAAGAGGTTCTGGCAAACTGTCCGGCGCCTCAGGAGAGGAAGGCAGCAACTCGCTCACACTGTTTACAGTGGGGATGGGGAGCTGCTGACGTCAACTGAGGCTATAGTCGGACGGTGGAAGGAATACTTTGAGGAGCTCCTCAATCCCACCAATGCGCATTCCGAGGAGGAACCAGAGCTGGGAGGCCTGGGGATGGACTGTCCGATCTCGGGGGCAGAAGTTGCTGAGGTAGTCAAACAACTACACAGCGGCGGAGCCCCGGGTGTGGATGAGGTTCGTCCTGGGTATCTCAAGGCTATGGATGTTGTAGGGCTGTCATGGTTGACACGTCTCTACAACATTGCGTGGTCATCGGGGGCAGTTCCTAGGGAGTGGCAGACCGGGGTGGTGGTCCCCATCTTTAAGAAGGGTGACCTGAGGGTGTGTTCCAACTATAGGGGGATCACACTCCTCAGCCTCCCTGGAAAGGTCTACGCCAAGGTACTGGAGAGGAGGGTCCGATCGATAGTTGAATCTCAGATAGAGGAGGAGCAATGTGGTTCTCGTCCTGGCCGTGGAACTGTGGACCAGCTCTATACCCTTGCAAGGGTGATGGAGGGGGCATGGGAGTTTGCCCAACCAATCCACATGTGCTTTGTGGATTTGGAGAAGGCTTATGACCGTGTCCCCAGGGGCACCCTGTGGGGGACGCTCCAGGAGTATGGGGTGGGTGGCTTTCTGTTAAGGGCCATTCAGTCCCTTTACCAGAGGAGCGTGAGTTTGGTCCGCATAGCCGGTAGTAAGTCGGACCTGTTCCCAGTGAGGGTTGGACTCCGCCAGGGCTGCCCTTTGTCACCGGTTCTGTTCATCACTTTTATGGACAGAATTTCTAGACGCAGCCGTGGTGTGGAGTGTGTCGAGTTTGGTGGCAGGAGAATCTCGTCTCTGCTTTTTGCGGATGATGTGGTCCTCCTAGCTTCATCCAGCTCTGACCTTCAGCTCTTGCTGGGTAGGTTCGCGGCCGAATGTGAAGCGGCTGGGATGAGGATCAGCACCTCCAAATCTGAGACCATGGTTCTCGACCGGAAAAGGGTGGCTTGCCACCTCCGGGTCGGGGGAGAGGTCCTACCTCAAGTGGAGGAGTTTAAGTATCTCGGGGTCTTGTTCACGAGTGAGGGTAGGAGGGATCGGGAGATCGACAGGCGGATTGGTTCGGCGTCTGCAGTGATGCGGACGCTGAGCCGATCTGTCGTGGGGAAGAGGGAGCTGAGCCAGAAAGCCAGGCTCTCGATTTACCGGTCGATCTACGTCCCAATCCTCACCTATGGTCATGAGCTTTGGGTAATGACCGAAAGAACGAGATCGCGGATACAAGCGGCCGAAATGAGTTTCCTCCGTAGGGTGGCCGGGCTCAGCCTTAGAGATAGGGTGAGGAGCTCGGACATTCGGGAGGGACTCGGAGTAGAACCGCTGCTCCTCCGGATTGAAAGGAGCCAGTTGAGGTGGTTTGGGCATCTGGTCAGGATGCCTCCTGGACGCCTCCCCGGGGAGGTGTTTCGGGCATGTCCTGCCGGCAGAAGGCCCCCGGGTCGACCCAGGACACGTTGGAGAGGTTACATCTCCAATCTGGTCCGGGAACGCCTTGGGGTCCTGCCGGAGGAGCTGGTGGACAAGGCCGGGGAGAGGACGGCCTGGAGCTCCCTAATTGGGATGCTGCCCCCGCGACCCGGACCCGGATAAGCGGAGGAAGACGAAGACGAAGACGAAGGCGACTGGAATTCTTCTTTATTTTGTTTCTGAGTGTTCAAGAAATACAAGAAATGTGAGGAGAATGGTTACCTAGGAAACCAGGCTTTGACTGATTTAAGACTAACACTACAAAGAAGAGATGAGGGTAATGAAATGATGAGTAAAATGAGAAAACGTTAGTAAAAAATAACTAAAATATCATTCAGACAGTTTTTGCCATAATTGCAGCAAACACTTGAATGTGGCAATTTATTTGCAGTTTTGACATAAGGAACAATGTGATTATGAAACAATTTCCATATTTTCTGGCAATTTTTTGTCTCTAACATCTAAGTAATTAAACAAAAGCCTTGTGTCCAGGTTGGAAAAAGAGGAAAAATAAGTTTTTGTGTTTCACAGCTTCCACCAAACATCTGCTGTACTTCAGTCTGGACTACAGAGGGGAGGTTCAGGAGCTGACGTTTGATCAGCCGCAGGTCCACAAGCTGTTCTACGGCAGCTTTCACAAGGTGAGACTCGGTTTCTGCGAGTCCACGACTTAAATGAAATTTCTCCTCCGTCTTTTGACTTCTGCAGACTGAAAGTTAACATGGACTGGGAATGTGTCAAACAGAAGAAAGTAAAAATGTTTTTGCATTGAGTTCAAAATGGTTAAAAGTTTTTTAACACAACTGTGTCCATTCTAACTGGAAGTCGTTTCCAGGTTGTTGTCTTTCTGCTGTTTGGAGGAATTTCTGAGTGTTTTTGATGCTCGTGTCAAAATTAACGTCCCAAATTGTTATTTTTGATTGTTTGTTTGTGGTTTTTCAGTTTAAAACAAAAACTTAAATAAGTATTTATTTTAACAGGTGACAAATTGTGGATATTTGAGTGTTCCTTTCTGACCTTTAGGGCTCTTTTTGATTTTAAGGTCCAAACCCTGAACTAAAACTTTACTGAACGTCTTATTTTATTGTAGAGATGTGACATCTCTAGGAGCACATCCTGAGCTCCTTCAAAGGAATCTCCTACCATCTTTATGCAGATGACATCCAACTGTACATCTCCTTTAAGCCCCATGAGATGTCTAAGCTGCAGCTGTTACACACCTGCTTAGACTCTATCAGAACCTGGATGGTGGGAGCTTTCTTCAGCTGAATGAAGATAAGACTGAGATCCTCATCTGTGCCCCAGACAAGCTGGTTCCCAAAGTCAGAGACTCTCTTGGTCAGCTTGCTTCCCACACCAAACCTTCTGTCAGGAATCTTGGCGTGACCTTTGACCCAGCTCTCACCCTGGATTCTCATGTCAGTTCTCTTGTTGGCTCTTCCTTCTTCCATCTCAGGAACGTTGCTAAGCTGAGTCCCATTCTGTCTCACTCTGAACTTGAGACAGTTCTCCACACCTTCATCTCCTCACGCTTAGACTACTGTAACTCTCTTTTCACGTGTCTGAGCAGAACCTCCCTGAACCGTCTACAGGTGGTTCAGAATGCCTGTGCTCGGCTTCTGACCAAGTCCTCCAAACACACCCACATCACCCCGCTTCTCCTCCAGCTTCACTGGCTGCCAGTCAACTTCAGGGTTCATTTCAAGATCCTGGTTCTGGTCTATAGGGCCTTACATGGACAAGCACTATCTTACATTGGTGATCTTCTTAGTCCCTACACCCCCAGCAGGTCCCTGAGGTCCAGTGATCAAAGCCTACTGGTTGTGCAGCACCAGGCTAAAGGTCAAAGGTGACAGATCATCTGCTGCTGTGGCCCCCAGACTCTGGACCTCTCTCCCCCTGAGCCTGAGATCAGTGGACTCAGTGGTCTCCTTTAAAAAGCAGCTGAAGACTCACTTGTTCAAGCTGGCTTTTGTATGACCTTCTTCACCTCTCTCTCTTTATTCTGCTCTCCCCACCTATTCCACCTTCCTCAGGATCCACTGATTTCCCTCTTTCCTGTTCACTCTCTCTCTCTCTTAACATTTTTTAATCACAATTGTCTATTTTTGCTCATTTTAAATATATTTTAATAATTTTATAAATTCTTTTTTATATTTTTACAGTTTTTGTTTTTGTGAAGTGCCTCGTGATTTTTTATCTTGAGAGGCGCTATAGAAATGATATTTTCTTCTACTACTAAACTCCCGTTTTCCTTTTCCTGTGAAGCCTTTTGCTCTTTACTTTGAACGTCTCGATTCAACAGGAGTTTATTTGTTTCTACGTTATTGACATGACACCATTAACCTAATGTATGGGGCGCCAAGTGTAAATCGGTGGTGTAAATTATTTAGCAGAATTTTTTTTATATTTAGCGCAGTTTTCCTACATTTAGCAACTTTTATCACATTTAAAAATATGTTTAAATATCACTTAATTTCAGCTAATCTAAATGTTAAATCTAAACATAAATGTTAAATCTAAATGTAAATGCTCATTCTAACCCTATATATAAATGCTAAGTGCATATGTTAAATCTAAATCTAAATGCCAAATGTAAATGTTGAATCTAAATCTAAGTGTCATGTCTAAATCTAAATGGAAATGCTACGTGTAAATGTTAAATCTAAATCTATATCTTAAATCTAAAACTAAATGTTAAATCTAAACCTAAATATAAATGTCAAGTGTAAATGTTAAATATAATTGTAAATGTTAAATCCAAACCTAAATCTAAATATCAAATCTAAAGTTAAATGTTAAATATAAATGTTAAATCTAAATCTAAATCTAAATATCAAATCTAAAGGTAAACGTTAAATGTAAATGTTAAATCTAAATCTAAATGTTAAATCTAAAGTTAAATGTTAAATATAAATGTTAAATCTAAATCTAAATATCAAATCTAAAGGTAAACGTTAAATGTAAATGTTAAATCTAAATCTAAATGTTAAATCTAAAGTTAAATGTTAAATATAAATGTTACATCTAAACCTAAATCTAAATATCAAATCTAAAGTTAAATGTTAAATATAAATGTTAAATCCAAACCTAAATCTAAATATCATATCTAAAGTTAAATGTTAAATATAAATGTTAAATCTAAATCTAAATATCAAATCTAAAGTTAAATGTTAAATATAAATGTTAAATCCAAACCTAAATCTAAATATCAAATCTAAAGTTAAATGTTAAATCTAAATCTAAATATCAAATCTAAAGGTAAACGTTAAATCTAAATGTTAAATCTAAATCTAAATGTTAAATCTAAAGTTAAATGTTAAATCTAAATGTTAAATCTAAATCTAAATATCAAATCTAAAGGTAAACGTTAAATGTAAATGTTAAATCTAAATCTAAATGTTAAATCTAAATCTAAATATCAAATCTAAAGGTAAATTTTAAATGTAAATGCTAAATCTAAATCTAAATCTAAATATCAAATCTAAAGGTAAACGTTAAATGTAAATGTTAAATCTAAATCTAAATGTTAAATCTAAAGTTAAATGTTAAATATAAATGTTAAATCTAAACCTAAATCTAAATATCAAATCTAAAGTTAAATGTTAAATATAAATGTTAAATCTAAATCTAAATCTAAATATCAAATCTAAAGGTAAATGTTAAATGTAAATGTTAAATCTAAATCTAAATGTTAAATCTAAAGTTAAATGTTAAATATAAATGTTAAATCTAAATCTAAATCTAAATATCAAATCTAAAGGTAAACGTTAAATGTAAATGTTAAATCTAAATCTAAATGTTAAATCTAAAGTTAAATGTTAAATATAAATGTTAAATCTAAATCTAAATCTAAATATCAAATCTAAAGGTAAACGTTAAATGTAAATGTTAAATCTAAATCTAAATGTTAAATCTAAAGTTAAATGTTAAATATAAATGTTAAATCTAAATCTAAATATCAAATCTAAAGTTAAATGTTAAATATAAATGTTAAATCCAAACCTAAATCTAAATATCAAATCTAAAGTTAAATGTTAAATCTAAATCTAAATATCAAATCTAAAGTTAAATGTTAAATATAAATGTTAAATCCAAACCTAAATCTAAATATCAAATCTAAAGTTAAATGTTAAATATAAATGTTAAATCTAAATCTAAATATCAAATCTAAAGTTAAATGTTAAATATAAATGTTAAATCCAAACCTAAATCTAAATATCAAATCTAAAGTTAAATGTTAAATCTAAATCTAAATATCAAATCTAAAGGTAAACGTTAAATCTAAATGTTAAATCTAAATCTAAATGTTAAATCTAAAGTTAAATGTTAAATATAAATGTTAAATCTAAATCTAAATCTAAATATCAAATCTAAAGGTAAACGTTAAATGTAAATGTTAAATCTAAATCTAAATGTTAAATCTAAATCTAAATATCAAATCTAAAGGTAAATTTTAAATGTAAATGTTAAATCTAAATCTAAATGTTAAATCTAAATGTTAAATCTAAATGTTAAATCTAAATCTAAAGGTTAAATCTAAATGTTAAATCTAAATCTAAATGTTAAACCTAAATGTTAAATGGGACCTGGCCTGAGATAATTGTTTAGTGAAAAACACATGATCGCGTGCCACATTTGGCCACTCATGAAGATGCTCCCTGAAGCCGGCTCAGCTTTGCGAGAAAGTGGCGTGATTGGTTTTTGAAACAGGCTTATGCAACACAGTTGTTAGCTAGTTAGCTTAGCTAGGTTCATGGCAACTTTATAGTATATGAACACTTCCACTTAAATTAGCTAACCAAGTGGAAAACCACCAGAATACCTACCGTCATTGCTGCGGGGTGCGATGCAGGGGAAAGCATGCTCTGAAGAGCTGCTTGGAAACCTGCCATGAGGGCATGTTCAATTTCTCCTGCCTGAAGCAAGCTGGCAGCCATGTCTGTCTTCTTCAGTTGTGACTGGTTATTACGTTCTATTACACGATCCTAGCAGAGAAATAATTGACAACACGATCAAAACAAGTAGTTTACTCAACAAGTGTCTTAAAACTGGTAGCAAAATGTGCTATTACCTTTGCTAAGATGCTCAGTGAAGACTAGAGCAGTACAGCCAGTGTCCAGCGCGAAAGAAAGTGGAGTGAAAATGAGCGCAATTGGCCAACCTGTGTTGTGGGCATGGTCACACATGGCTAATTTGCATATAATAGTAAGATTTAACTCACAGATTTAGATTTAGATGGCTGCGCAGTGGTTAGAGCTGTTGCCTTGCAGGTCCTGGGTTCGCTTCCCGGCCTGGGATCTTTCTGCATGGAGTGTGCATGTTCTCCCTGTGCATGCGTGGTTTCTCTCCGGGTACTCCGGCTTCCTCCCACAGTCCAAAAACATGACTGTTAGGTTGATTGGTTTGTCTAAATTGTCCTTAGGTGTGAGTGTGTGTGTGCATGATTGTTTGTCCTGTGTGTCTCTGTGTTGCCTTGTGATAAACTGGCACTCGGTCCAGGGTGTACCCCGCCTGATTGCCCATTGACCGCTGGAAATAGGCACCAGACCCCCCGCTACCCTACATGGACAAGCGGGTTAAGACAATGGATGGATGGATTTACATTTAGATTTGATATTTAGATTTAGGTTTAGATTTAATATTTAGATTTAGATTTAAGATATAGATTTAGATTTAACATATGCACTTAGCATTTATGTATAGGTTTAGAATGAACATTTACATTTAGATTTAACATTTATGTTTAACATTCTGATTTAGATTAAAATTTAAGTTTAGATTTAACATTAGATTAGCTGAAATTAAGTGATATTTAAACATACTTTTAAATGTGATACAAGTTGCTAAATGTAGGAAAACTGAGCTAAATATATTTAAAAAATGTCATCATATAAAACATGCAAAGCAAGCAATAAAATAAAAAGTGTGTGAAACGAGAAATAAAACTATAGTAAATAATTAGATAAAAGCTAACCTAAACAGGCGGGTCTTGAGCCTGGACTTAAAAACATTTCATCCTCTTCTCTTCCAGGTCCACCTGTGTGTGAGCCAGGTGAGCGTGTCCCTGTCGGTGGACTGTCAGCATGTCGGGGAACGGCCGGCTCGTCCTCTCGGCAACACGCCGACCGACGGCTTTGAGATGCTGGGGAAGCTGGTGAAGACCCGAGGACCCAACAGTGGATCCGCTCCGGTACTTTTACTCTTCCACTTCAACACGGTTCTATAACAAAACACACCTGGTGGTGGTTTTACTGCCAGTTTGTGTAAAATGTGTGATTTTTTTCCAGTACCAGCTGCAGTCCTTTGAGATTGTGTGCAACACCACGTGGGCTTCAGAAGATACCTGCTGCGACCTTCCAGGAGTGGTCAGTGGGTCACACCTTTTAAATTCCCTTCATGCTTCATGCTGCTGTAATCGGTGGTGATGTTCTCATCGTGTCTGCTCCAGAGAGACGAGGAGAGCTGTCCCGCTCCTGCTTACACGTGTGCCTGTTCTTCAGATATTCCAGGAGCTCCTGGGCCCACCGGACCAATTGTGCGTCCCCTTAAGCCTTCCTGATGTCCAAAGTGCTTTTTAATAACACTTTAATGATTCTGTTTGATTGCTAATGTAATTTAAGTCATTTTATTTGAGCGCTTAAAAGAAATGCAGGGATGTGAAAATGTTAAATGTGTGTTTTTGTCTTCTTTTCCCTCAGGGGAGGCCAGGTCCTCGTGGAGAGAAGGGCGAGAAGGGAGAGACGGGACAAAAGGTTAGAGGAACATGGCTGTGCTTCGGTTTAACGAGGCGTTATTTTCAAGATTGAATTTCCTGGAAAATTAACAAATAATGGACAGCAGGGATGGGGTAATTGGTCTTTAATTTCCTTTCAAGCTTAGAGGTGTCAAACAGAGTGAGTGCATTCTAATAGCACCTTTCATTTTCACATCACCTCTTATCTCTGAGGCTTAGCACGGACACGGAAGAAGCTCATTATAGCGGCTGATATCCAGGATCTCGTTCTTTTTTGATCCACATCTCAAGTCTAGGAATGAGGGTTCGGACGTAGACAGACCAGGAAATTGAGGACTTTGCCTTTGGGCTCAGCATTTTTACCACGACGAAGCGCAAAAATGCCCTCGTTCCTTTGGTCGGTCCATTTAAGACACCACCAAGAATCTTTAACTCCTCCACTTAGGGCAAAGACTCATTCCCAACCAGGAGTGAGCGTCCCACCTTTTTCTGCTCAAGTTCTGCAGAAACGGTAAGTTCCTGAACAAAGTGGACATCCAACTGAGGATCTGCATCCACAGATGCACATGTTAACTCATTCACTGCCAATGATGTTTTTACTGTGTGGGTGTCGGACGAGCCCCCGCACCGTGAGAACAAACATCTCAGCTCTAAAGCCGATCTTCGTCACACGTCTCATGATCAGGAAGCAGAACATCCATGTGTTAGGAGATTGTTTTGGGCCGCTGCTGTAAAAAAAGTGAGGCGTGAACCGGAAAAGCTTCTGCCGATCACAATTCAACAACGGATTATGAAAGAACGGATAACGCTCGAAACGCGCGGATTCTTCCTGATGTAAGAGGTGAGCCTCCGCTTTGTTTTGGTTGTTTTGGCGTCGACATCATCCTAGCGCGCAACGTTCCGTGACTTAAAAAAACAGTAAAAACGGTGAGAAACGCCGGCAGCGAATGAGTTAATCTGACCAAATTTCTCCAAAACTTTCTTGTAAATCCTTTACAATGTTCATTATGTCCTCTTTTTAAATATTAAACGAGGTTCTTTTTGCTTCGGACATGAAGGTGTTTCTAGTTACTCTTTACATGTTTCGACCGTCGTCTGCGGTCTTCTTCAGAAGTGTCACAGGTGTTTGTGTGACGCGTGTTTATCAGCTGTTCTTCTGGTGGGCGCGACCAACCTGGATCTGACAGATCCATCGGGTCGGTCGCGCCCACCTCCGCTGGCTGGTCTTTGGAGAAGGGAATCACAGGTGCGTAACAGCTGATAGGCCCCCTCGTCTCTGTTCATGTTCCAATGTTCCCGTTTCCTTATTTCCATTGCCTCCCTGACCCAACGTCAGAAGAACAGCTGATTAAAACGCGTCACACAAACACCTGTGACACTTCTGGTTTTTCTGTAAAAAGCGCTGCAGCATCCTTTTCCATGACTGTGAATCTGCCTCTCAAAGCAACACTCAGGGTTTATAATGAAACACGGAGACGGGTTGAGTGGGAACAGCAGAGATGTGCAGCTGGTAAACAAACTTGTTCAGATGCTTTTTCCACATCTGAAGATCTGAAGGAACATTTTGGTTGTGTAGAAAAAGGATCCTTGAGTACTTTTAGCAGTTTTGTGCTAACTGGAATTATTTCCGTGACTTCAGAGGCAAACTAAAAGCCGCTTGAGAGGCTGAGTTGGCCGCGTGATGCCAGTGGCGGCTCCAGAAATGTTTTTCTGCAGGTGCTATGAAGGAGCCAGTCTTTTTATTGAGGGTGCTATGAAGGAAGTGGTCATGCGTACCTATAGTTCTCTAAAACACCTTCAACACTAGCAGATACATGCGTGCACAGCACCTCAACAACACCTGAAACAATCATTAATATACATCATAAACGTATGAACAATCGCTGACTTTTCCATGAAATCATAAACACATACAGCCACACAGAAAACCACCAATAGTGTTGCAAGATTAGCTAACGTTAGTGTTAGCATTTCTAGCGGCAAAACCCTCGACTGCTGCGGCGGTTGAGGGTTGACTCTCTTCATCCAGATCCGTAGGTTTCAGTGGGTCTGAGATCACTTCCAAAGATTCATTCGTTTCTGACTGAACCCGTGGAAATTTGGGCAACAAAAACCGATCCATTTTA
The DNA here is from genome assembly GCF_043380555.1 of Nothobranchius furzeri. NCBI lineage: Eukaryota > Metazoa > Chordata > Actinopteri > Cyprinodontiformes > Nothobranchiidae > Nothobranchius > Nothobranchius furzeri. Next base: position 48,147,623 of record NC_091755.1, on the reverse strand, counting down.
CCACTAGCTCTACCTTTCACTCGTTCGCAGGTGGAAAATGAGGTCAAAGGTTAACATCAATTCCCTGTTTTGGTTTAAGTTTTTACTATCTATATGATCATCTATGAGGATCAGCACCTCCAAATCTGAGACCATGGTTCTCGACCGGAAAAGGGTGGCTTGCCAACTCCGGGTCGGGGGAGAGGTCCTACCTCAAGTGGAGGAGTTTAAGTATCTCGGGGTCTTGTTCACGAGTGAGGGTAGGAGGGATCGGGAGATCGACAGGCGGATTGGTTCGGCGTCTGCAGTGATGCGGACGCTGAGCCGATCTGTCGTGGTGAAGAGGGAGCTGAGCCAGAAAGCCAGGGTCTCGATTTACCGGTCGATCTACGTCCCAATCCTCACCTATGGTCATGAGCTTTGGGTAATGACCGGAAGAACGAGATCGCGGATACAAGCGGCTGAAATGAGTTTCCTCTGTAGGGTGGCCGGGCTCAGCCTTAGAGATAGGGTGAGGAGCTCGGACATTCGGGAGGGACTCGGAGTAGAACTGCTGCTCCTCCGGATCAAAAGGAGCCAGTTGAGGTGGTTTGGGCATCTGGTCAGGATGCCTCCTGGACGCCTCCCTGGGGAGGTGTTTCGGGCATGTCCTGCCAGCAGGAGGCCCCCGGGTCGACCCAGGACACGTTGGAGAGGTTACATCTCCAGTCTGGTCCGGGAACGCCTTGGGGTCCTGCCGGAGGAGCTGGTGGAGGTGGCCGGGGAGAGGACGGTCTGGAGCTTCCGAGTTGGGATGCTGCCCCCGCGACCCGGACCCGGATAAGCGGAGGAAGACGATGACTATCTATATGATAATTTACTGATTATTTTTGTTTTGTATGTTAAATATTATCAAATCCACACGTTAAATTAAAATTAAATTGTAAAAAAAAAAATAAAAATCTAATATTTACTTGGGGGTGTTATGGGGGTGCAATGGCTAATCCAGGGGTAGCTATAGCCCCCCCCCCCCCCCCCCCCGGCGCTGTCACTGCGTGATGCGCTCTTTTGAAACATCAGCTGCGCTTCCAAAAACTTTATTAAAGTAACTCCAATTATCTCGAAACATAGCGTGCTCAAAATCAGACCGTACAATTATCACAGCGATCAATTGACTGTCAACAAAAATATGCGGCAACCCGCTGACCCACTCCTCCTTTCCCCATAAAATCTGAGCAGGTGCAGGAGAGGATGTTAATCCCCACCCATGATCACCTGACCTGACATTGATCTCCGTTTACAACAAATAAACCCACCAAAAACACATCAGTTAACATTTACATGTCTCCTACAGGAAGTGTAAAGCCTTCTGTGTTCCCCGTAACCGTATTTCTATCTAAACATGACTTTTGTGAATAGAGAGGAGCCGAGCATTTTAAACGGGACTTTTCAGATGTTTTTCCACTCAAATCTGCATCTGCTATCACTAAATGAACGTTTGAAACATCATGACGACGTGCACAGCAATGCACCCCATAAATGACATTCTCATGTGGATTTTCTCAGGGAGAGGTGGGCCCCCCAGGGAAGTCTGGGTTTGAGGGGGGTCTTGGAGCCGTAGGGAGCGTAGGACCTCGAGGGATAACAGTTCAGGGCAAAGTGGTGAGTTACACTTCCACCTGTCAACAGTAACTGTAACTGCCACCATTTGTGATACCAAATCACACTTTGTCCTTGTCTGAATCAGGGTCCACCTGGAGCCAGAGGAGAAAGAGGAGATCCAGGGCGACCGGGGGTACAAGTGAGTACCTCTTCATCAGAGCTTCGTCCTCTGATTATTCTTGATTCATTGTTTTTGTGTTCTCGTGCAGGGGTTACCAGGACCTCAAGGTCAGAAGGGGGAGGAGGGGATCCCAGGACCTCAGGTCAGCTGTTGAATCTCAGAGTTTCAGTTTCTCCTGAGCTCCGTTTCAATCCTCATCTTTCTCTGCTTCACAGGGTATCAGAGGTGTGGAGGGCAACATCGGGTCCCCCGGTACCTCCGGACCCAGGGTAAGACCCAGTCTGGGGTTTTGCTCACATTTAATTATTTTAGAAGTATTAAAAAGATTACAACATTTCCCACCTTTATTAGAAAAATCTGGATTCATTAAACCCAAATTTATATTTCTGCCTCTTTCCCTGTTGTTTATACATCAGCTTTACTCTCTTGCCACCTTCTGGACAAAAAGTTGTATTACATTTTCAAGATTGGGATTTGAAACATATTTGATTTATTTACTTTGGTCCAAAAAGTCCCCAATAACCTCCCTACTTAACATGCATTATATATATGTATATACATATATATATGTATGTATATACATATTTACCGTATTTTGCGGACTAGCGCTAACAACGAGCTAATGTGAGCCAGCTAATACTAAAATAGACCACAAAGTAAAAAGATCCACAGTGTTGGACAAAAATTATTATTACTTAAAAGTCCGGTAGCAACAAAGCCAGGTCACCATCAGTCTGTGATTTTGTATCTTCTTTTAGCTCCCTCAAACTAGTGTAGGCTGCACCGATGTTCACTCTAGTTTTAGCTCTTTGCTTCAGCTCCAAAGACATTACTCTCTTACTTTTACTTCCAAGCTCTGCCATGATGCTAACAGAAAAGCAAGCTTCTTCTTTTTCGTCTTCTTTTGCTTTTTATTGATGATCAGCAAACTTAAAAAGCTAACTGCTAGCATAACAGCTAACAGCCGTAAACCAGGCAAAGCGAGCCCACTCCCTATAACCCACCTACCTGCTCCTTTAAAAAACTGTTACGATCAAATTTCTAACTCAATAATCAATTAGATCAATGTTAAAGCTTAAAGATCTAAAAACTTGTTGTTGTTTTAAAACAGACAGAAATGTGTTTTCAGGTTAACATGGTAGAGTCTATAAGAGCTCCTCTCTTAAACCTGTTAAAAAGTGTTTCCATGCAGGGTTTCCAAGGAATTCCAGGACACCCAGGGCCGATGGGAGAAAGGGGCCCCTCGGGGCTTGCTGGACCTACGGTGAGAACTGAGGGACAAATGCTTCAGCAGCAGTTCAGTCTGTCCTCCCTTTTGGTTTTCTAATATAGACATATCACTTCTCAGGGTCTACCGGGGAACAAAGGGGATCGGGGTGAAAAGGTGAGTTCTTGTTCATTATTAACTAGAGATTTAAGGTCTGAACCATTCAGTTTACTTGCTTGGGTTCAGAAACCCATCAGGGCTGAGGTGTAGCAGCAGTTGATGATGCTGAAGGATGCAGGATCCATCTGCAGTACAGCATGCTTGCACTAATATGATTATTAATTAGGTCAAAATTACCACATGAGTCTATGATGTCCCCAAATCAAGGGGTGGGGGGGATATTTAGCATCATAATTCATGCCCTAAATAGTAACAAATATGTGTCCGTCCTGAGACGGAGATCATGGTTCAAATCCCGGTTGGGTCACATCAAATATTTACAAAATGGGACTCCTCGCTTGACACTCAGCTTTAAGGGGTTGGATTGGGGGGGTTGAACTGCCAAATACTTCCCGAGCTCAGCCACTGCTACAGCTCACCGCTGCCAACGGGGATGGGTCAAACGCGGAGATGTAATTTTACCAGCGTGTGATGATGACTTTAATATCATCAAGCTGCACCTCAAAAACAAAACTTCAGAGCCTGGGCTACAGGACTATATAAACCATTTTACGTGTTGCAATACAACGAAAAACACAATTAAATGAATCACGACAAGTTCATGAAGACAAAGAAAAATCCACTTTTTTACCCTAGGGTTTTGCAGTTGGTAAACAGCGAGCAGTAACTTTATCCACATGAACAATATTCCAGCAGGAGGGAGAAGCACGCACGGCCTTCATCTTGTAACTTCAGCAGAACATCCCCTGAACTCTACACTACACCTCTCTGCTGCCACCTAGTGTTCAGTTCAGTACACAACATTTATGATGTTCCATGTCCGTTTACACTTCACCAGTAACACGTACGCTAACATTTACACATCCCAACAAATCCCATAGTGGTTACCTTTATTATGAGACCAAAGTAATCAAATGGACCTTGTGTTTCCAGAAATATTAAAGTGAGGTATGTGATCTGTACCTAACTAAAATTATTTAATTAAAAAATTGTGATTAAAATGTGATTAATAAACAGTGTTGGGAAAGTTACATTTAAAAAGTAATTAGTTATAGTTACTAAATACTTTGTCAAAAAGTAACTCAGTTACTAACTGAGTTACAAGATTGTAAAAGTAACTAATTACCAAGAAAAATAACTACTTAGTTACTTTTTTCATTAAAGAATGCAAGAAAAATGGGTTAATTGAACTTACTTAATTTACTATAAATTACTACAATAGTTAAATATAAATGACTAATGACTGGAACATAATAAAATGTGTGTCCAAATGTTTTTTATAAACCTGAATAATTTAAATAAATAAGCACTTAACAAGAGGAACTACTAACAGGAACATTACACTAATCTAGACTATTAAAAGGTCACTGTGTGATATTTAACAAGACCCCAATCAGCTAAAATTTAAAATTGCAAATGAAAACACCTGTAAAGGTTCCCGAGCCTTTAAATGGTCTCTCAGTCTAGTTAAATTACAGAAATTAATGTAATTTTGTACAGCATTTTAATTTTTCCAGCTTCACATAATGGTATGTTTTTAGCAGCATTTCTGTTGCTGGTAATCTAGTAACGGTTAAATAAATAAATAAAATCCTTTAAAATGACACTAGAAGAGGCACAAGCCTGATGGAGGGCTTACATTTACTAACTTGGGTCAGACCCAAACACAGAAGAGCTGAAGCTGGGTGGTAAACACACACAGGTAGTTCTAATAACACCTGAGCTCCATGACGTCTGAGACTGATGCACCAGTGTTACAGCGGGACTAAAGACATGATCAGGAACAGGTTACAGCTGGATGATCGAGGGAGGCAGAAGATCAGGACGTCTGAGCGGTGAACAGGTGAGCGGACCTTCAGGACGTCCCGCTGTCACGCTAAGAAGGGCACGGCTGCAGATCCACACCTGCAGCCGTAGATATTCATCACGTCTTCCTCGTTCTTCACGGCCGTGATGCGCTTGGATGAAAACGTCTGCCTCTTTAGCTCCTGATCAGCTGATGACAGCTTCAACACACCGCGCTGCTTAACGCACGCATTTCCTTTTCAGCAACAGAAACAATGTTTTGTTAAAAGAAGACGGTAATTAATTAGTTTGCTCGTTACAGAAAGAAATATTTTTTTTAGTAACGTGGTTATTTTAAACGGCGTTATTCCCATCGCTGCTCTGTTGTGTCTACAGCAGGCAGTAACTGAGACAGTGAGGGTCTCCGCCCACCCGGCCAATCATCATCGCGTTACCGACACCTCTCTCTCCCTGGCTGCAGCTGAAGTGTGGCGGTCAGAAAGCCTCACACTGTTGCTGAACGTTCCACAAGCACATAGTAACGCACAACCTTCCATCCCCAGTGGCGGTAACGGCGTTGCAACAGTGGGAAAAGTAATTAATTAGATTATTCCGTTACCCAAAAAAAGAACGCCGTTAGTAACGCTGTTATTTTAAATGGCGTTATTCCCATCACTGTTAAAGGGGCATTATGGAAGTCTGACAGCCAAAACATGAATAGAAATAATAAATGTCTTCTTCATACATTCTCCTGCAATGCCCTGGTCCTGTAGAAGGAGCCCTGGCATTTTTACTGTGATTGCCTGTTTTTCTGTAAAATCACAGAAAAAGAGAGCTGCTCGGGTCGAGCAGGCTGCTTCATGCGCGTTCACGCTCAGGCATCGCCCTCCGAACCGTTCATTGAACGTTGTTTCAGCTGTGATCAAGTAAATAATAATAATAATAATACATCTTATTTAAAAGCGCCTTTCTGGTCACTCAAGGACACTGTACAGAATAAAAACAAATCATTCAGTAAGTAAACATACGTAAACATACAGGCACTCTAAAATTCAAAGCTGATATGGGGTTATGAAGAGGTGAGTTTTGAGTTGTTTTTTGAATTCTGTGAATGAGTTAATGTTCTTGATGAGAGGGGGAAGGGAGTTCCAGAGTTTGGGAGCGGTGCAGCTGAAGGCTCTACTCCCCATGGTGCTGAGATGAAAGGAGGGCACAGAGAGATGAATGGAGGAGGAGGACCTGAGGGAACGGGACGAGGTGACGATGTGAACGAGATCTGTGAGGTAGTGAGGGGCGAGGTTATGGATGGCCTTGAAGGTGAGAAGGAGAATCTTGTAGTTAATCCTGGTGTGCACTGGAAGCCAATGGAGTTGTTTGAGGATGGGGATGATGTGATGAGAGATGGGAGTTTTAGTGACGATGCGTGCTGCTGCATTCTGAACCAACTGGAGCTTACGGAGGGTTTTCTGAGGGAGGCCTGACAGAAGAGAGTTGCAATAATCGATACGTGATGTAACCAGACTTTGGACAAGAATAGAAGTAGAGTGGACATCAAGGGAGGGGCGAAGACGATTAATGTTACGAAGATGGAAATAAGCTGACCGTGTGATGCTATTGATATGAGATTGGAAGGATAGTGTGCTGTCCAGGATGACACCCAGACTCTTAACCTGGGGAGAGGGGGAAACTGAAGTATTGTCAACTGTGAGAGAGAAACTGTCAAATTTTGAGAGGGTGTTCGTGGTACCAACCAAAAGAAGTTCTGTTTTGTCTGTATTTAATTTCAGGAAGTTCGAACTGAACCAGGATTTTATTTCTTGAAGGCAGGTGATGAGGGAGGAAGTGCAGAATTTGGCTTACTGGACAAATAGAGCTGGGTGTCATCCGCGAAGCAGTGAAAATGAATATTGAATCTGCGGAAGATATTGCCAAGGGGAAGGATGTATATAATGAAAAGGAGGGGCCCCAGGACAGAGCCCTGGGGCACACCAGAAGAGACAGAAGAGGGCTGTGAGAGGAAGGATTTGATAGTAATGAACTGAGTGCGACCTGATATAAATGTTACAGATACTGCAGACACCACTGGTGGTTTAGCTCGCCTTGTAAGATTTTGGGCTTTCGTGCAGAAGACCCGGGTTCGATTCTGGATGCAAACATGGTTGTTTTAGAGTTTCTTTTTTACATTAATGGTATTTTTTTTTACAGTAAGATGCCCAAAGTATTATTTGAGACTCGCCGAACGGCATTGAATTCACAGATAAAAAAAGATGTGGGTTCAACTTTCATTTTGGAACAATTTTTCAAGCAAGGGAAGGGAATAGTCTGAGCATGCAGGAGGACTGACCCATCATAAACCTTTGTCGGCTGATCTGAAGAGAAAGGTACAGAACCACATTATTTAATTAATTAGCTGCGTGTTCTGTCCTCTGTCCTCCGGGCCACACACACACACACACATACACTCACACACACACACAAGGGACTGTCAGCTCTCAGAGCTCTGTGAAGCTGGCCCCCGTCAGTAATTAGATATTTTTATCGAGCTCCACCCCTAGACCAGAACCTCAAATGTAAATGTGTTATTTTACTTTATTTAATCTGTTTATTATATGATCTGTTAGTTTCTTTCTTTTGTTTCTTGTTCTTCACTCATTTCAGAACCAAGTCATGAGTTAGTTTCTGAGATCTGGTGAATGTGTTTGCAGGGGGAACCTCAGTCGGTGGCCATGATCTATCAGCTGGTCACGCAGGCCTGTGAGCAGATGATACACAGTGAGTGTTTATTCAACACAAGCACAGAAAAACAGACTTTCTTTTTTTTAATCACGCAAAAATTTGAAATTTTACTCTTTTTTTCTTATTCCAGAGGAAGTGTTGAAGCTTGACATGTATATTAATAAGATCAGTCGTAAACCAGTTCCTATTGAGGAGCCGGTGGGGCAGCCGGGGGAACCTGGTATACCAGGACCCAGGGGCCCCCCGGGTGCCAGAGGTAACCAGGGGAACGTCGGCTCTAGAGGGAGATCTGGGAGGCCAGGGTACCCAGGAGAGCAGGGTAAGTTTAGGTCGAGGTCTTTAATTGGATTTTAGTTTACTTTTTTAACCTTGAGAATAAAGCTAGCCTTCGAGTTTTAAAAATTTAAATAAATCCTGATGCATTAAGAGATTTCTGCACTTTAGTCCATTTATTTGAAATTTTGCCCTCTAGAAACCAAAATAGTTTCATCAAATGAGATAGTTGGCCATCTGAGACCCCACATGAGGAAGATGCAACTTACCTTGTCTTATTTATCTTTGGGACGGCGGTGGCAGAGGAGTTGAGTGCCCGGGTTGCGGGATCGAGTCCAGCTCAGTCCAGCTCAGTCCGTCTCAGTCGTCGTGTCCTTGGGCAAGACACTTAACCCAGCTTGTCAGCTGGCGTTGGTGGAAGGGACCGGTGGCGCCTGTGCTCAGCAGCAGGGCAGCTGTGGCTACATCGTAGCTCATCCCCACCAGCGTGTGAGTGGGTGTTGTGAAGCGCTTTGGGGGGTTATAGAACCCTAGAAGGTGCTATGCAAATACAGGCCGTTTAATTCTATGTGCACTTTTTATTAATATTTAGCCGTACTTGGTTTGATTTACGTTTTAAACTATTTAACTCAAACCTAAATTTTAAACTTCATTATTTGATTTTTAATCACTTAATTGTTTGAAAACAATGTTTTTGTAAGTTCAAGAGGTCCTTCTAATCTCATGTCGCAGGACTTTTTCCAGACCTGTTTTCCTCTGTGGACATAAAATAAGCGTCCCTGAAGCAGTAAAGATGGCGGCGACGCCTGCGTGTACGTCTGGCCGTCTGACTCTCTCGCGTTAGACAGGACCTGCTCTGCGCGCAGCGCTTTGGGGCAACCGCCGTTGCCATTGTGAGGCGTTGTAGAAGTAAAACTTGACCTGTTGCGCCCCCTTTAGCCAAAAGGAAAACTATACATGTGATGTGTCTGAATGGAGAAAGTTTATTTGTTCTTCCTGTTTCTGCAGGACGGAGGGGTACTCTGGGAGAGAAAGGTGATCCTGGGAACAATGTCCAGGGACCATCAGGGATCAAAGGATTTGCAGGTACCTCTATGTGTTTCATTTAAAGGGACATTATGGAAGTTTGACAGCCAAAACATGTATAGAGATAATAAATGTCTTCTTCACACATTCTCCTGCAATGCCCTGGTCCTGTAGAATGAGCCCTGGCATTTTTACTGTAATTGCCTGTTTTTCTGTAAAATCACAGAAAAAGAGAGATGCTCGGGTCGAGCAGGCTGCTTCATGCGCGTTCACGCTCAGGCATCGCCCGTAGCATTTGCTATCCGTAGCTTTAGCAGCAGAGAGAGAGGCAGTGCCACTTTGTCGCTGTTCCTAACGCCTAGTGACAAAGCTAGCTACATTTCTGAGGACCCTTAGCTACTTTCTGTAGAACTTTCTTCTAGATATTTCCTGCTAATTAGCAACAAAATAGCCATTTTCACTCCGAACCGTTCTTTGAACGTTGTTTCAGCTGTCATCAAGGATATAAATGTTACAGATACTGTGAATGTTACTAGAGTGTAGCTCACCTTGTAAGATGTCTGACTCTCATGTGGAAGACCCGGGTTTGATTCTGGGTGTGGACATAGTTCATTTAGAGTTTCTTAAATGCCCAAATTTTTGAGACTCGCCGAACGGCATTGAATTCACAGATAAAAAAGATGTCGGTTCAACTTTCATTTTGGAGCAATTTTTCAAGCAAGGGAAGGGAATGATCTGAGCATGCAGGAGGACTGACCCATCATAAATCTTTGTCGGCTGTGCTGAAGAGAAAGGTACAGAACCAAATTATTTTATTAATTAGCTGCACGTTCTCCTGTTCTCTGTCCTCCGGGCCACACACACACACAGGACTGTCTCAGCTGTTATTTTCGTTACGGAGTGTGCACGTACAGCATGCGCGCCTCGTGCACGAGCCTACTATTGAAGCTGCCGTTACGCTTTTGGCCTGAGGGGGCAATCACGAGCATAAAAATTCAAAAGTCCGTAAAGTCCCTTTAACACACCGACGTCCAATAAAGTATCAGATGTTTGGCTAGTTTTAGTGCACCATGCGTGTCTGCAGGTCTTCCAGGGGAATCCAAGTTGGGTGTCCCGGGGTCTAAAGGAGATGACGGAAATCCAGGACCTCCAGGAATCCCTGGATTTTCGGGCCAAACTGGCGAGATTGGACCGCCGGGGGTGTGTGACAGCAGTGGTGGATGTCAAAGCGTTCCTCAGTAAACAGGTTAGCTGCTGAAAGCAGCCTTTAATGACACACGGCCAGGAAGAATGAGGTCTTGAGTGAAATCCCAGTAAGACAGGACCTAATGGATGTAAAAAATAATGTTGGAGTGCCAGTCATGTCAGGATTTGACTGAGAAAATTACACTGGTCATGTTGTGTCATTCATGCTAGATCTGAAGCTGTTCTGTGGTTCTTTCAAACCAGAGCAGCAAGTGATGATGCTTCTCTGTAAGGCTCTTAAGCGTCTCTGTTAGAAACCACTGATGAAGGTCGGTCACTTTTTGCCTTATTGTGTAAAACATCACAAACACAGTCAGTTGTTTTAGCCTTAAATTCACAGATGATCTTCAGCTGACAAAGAAAGAATCTACTTTTTGGTGTTTTGGGGCTTTTTCTGATGCCAGGTTTTGGTTTATGAGCTTGAAAGTCATTTTTCTCCTTTTTACCTGAACAGTATGGAAGAGGAAAAAAAGAGGGAGCGAGAATTACGACTTATTTCTCATAACGGACTTTTCTAAGAGTTCTGACAATTAAGTGACGTTTAATTTGACCAATCATTAATCAAAAATTAAATAAAGATGTTTGATTTAAATAGTTTAAAAGATGTAAGTCAAACCAAGTGACTTTCATCTCACAATTATGTCTTTTTATTAATCAAATTCAGATTTTAGAGAAAAAAGTCAGAATGCTAAGACTTTTTTTCTTTTCAGTGACTCTAATCCTCTCCCATATGGAGAGTCTTGAGTTCTAGTATTGGTAAATGTTTTCATGCATGCACGCACGCGTGTGTGTACTGTTCTTATCCAGAAGATCCACATTATGGCCACCAGCCCTGGAGAAAACAAGCAGGCAGCAGTGACACCATGAGACACTGGTGGTCCTTTAGAGCAGAACTAAACAGAGATTACATCTGCAAAAGTGACCACTGGAGACCTTCATCATCTTGAACTAACCCTTGGATGATGCCGAAACTTTACCTTAAAAACTGTTCAACCATAAGGGGAATCTTGGTTTGTGTACTTTTTGTTTTAAAACTCCAAAGACAGGATTTTAAGTCCAGAAATGTTTTTGTATTAAGTACAGCTTTTGGTATTGATCAAAACAAAAATGCTGTTCCCAGAGGGATCAGTAAAGTACCTTATTGTTTAACAATCTAGCACTGAAATCGTGTATGTATACTTTGTTATGTTTATGCACTGTATTAAGGAAAAAGTCAAGCCTTTTGTGTCTTTTATGAATTTTATTTGCATTTTAACCTAAACTGCCTCAAAGATAAAGAATAAGTGTATTCCATGGTGTAAAATGTTCTTTTTATTCCATGGTATAAATGATACTGTGAGAATTTTGTTTTGTATAGTTTATATTTATTATTTGGCATATCCATTTTATTGTTATATACTATCTACTATGTATTCCAAGTAGTTATTTCTGTTTACAATTTTGTGGTTTCTTGGTGTTGGCATATGTGTTGAGAGTAAAAATGTCACGTTATCTCCAATGTTTTTGTGTATTTTTAAATAAAATGTTTATGAATTCGTTGTGTGTTAGTCTTTTGGAACATCACTATATTTATTGTGTTGTTTACATTTTTCTGTGTATTTCTTATGGTTTATTTATTTATTTAAAGACGTTTTCAAGGTAAGTGACCGCGCTGAAAACTGTTGTCGGAACCATGATGGAGGAATTGGTTTCTAGGTGTGTTTATTTTGGAAAGTACAACAGGAAGTTCAAATAAGCCAAGGCGATGTTCAAGACTAATTTCAGCGTAAACGTTCGCATTTTATGACAAACGTAATCCCGAAGAATACTGTCCTTCCACATACCCAGAAAGTGTTCAAGTACATGAGTGAAAAACACTTTTTCATTGATCTATAATAATTTATTTGTACAGCCCAAGTATTCCTCTGGTTAACTAGTTACTTGATTTAGACATTATTAAAATATATATATTATATAAATATTGAAATGTAGTATTACCACTGAGCCAAGTACAGTTGCTTACTTTTTGCAAAACTAGAATGACAATGTAAGTTGTGTGTGTGTGGGTGGTGGTGGTGGTGGGGGGGTCTTCCGACAGGACGAAATTCAAACTGACCTTTATTTTGAAATACGACAACAGGAAATTGTACAGCACTTCTTTTAACTTCTCAACTAGCTTATAGTATTTTGAGCTTTCGCGTCTGCTATGGCTAGTCGAAAATCTTCGCAACCAAAGCGAGAGAGCCGGGACAAATACTCTGTATTATTACCCACGTACAACGAAAGAGAAAACCTGCCTCTGATAGTGTGGCTTTTGTTGAAATATTTCGGAGAAGGGTGAGTTTTTTTAAGCGTGCAAAGATGCGTGGCTAATGATAACTCTTGTTAGCGTCTGCTAGCGATGAGTTGTCACTTGTGTCATCGACGCTGATTTGGTAGTAGAGACACATTAAATCTGGATTATACTGTTAATTTAGTAGTTGCCTTCTAAGACGCATTTTAAATTTTGTTCTGAGTTTTTATTCGTTTTATAATGCTGCAGAAACCGACGATTTCCAGTATTTTTTCTTTCATTATAAATGTAGGTGAAAACTAAGACCTGGATTTACTTATCCTGAAATAAATATAAAGAATAATTGTACACACACACACACACACATATATATATATATATATATATATATATATATATATATATATATATATATATATATACATGCATGCATGCATGTATATATATATGCATATATGCATATATATATATATATGTATATGTATGTGTATATATATTACATATATATGTATGTGTATATATATGTATATGTGTGTGTAACAGTTAATTGCGTCTTTAAAAGGTAACTTGAACGGATTCATCTCTTGTGATTACATTCCTAAAACGTTTGTGAAATAATATTTAATGTTTTTAATAAATGAATTAATAAATTGATAAATGAAAAATAATTTTTGTCATTTTAAGTGAAATAGTTTTTTATATGTCTAAAGATTGATTTACAGTAATCTCTGTCGGCATGATAGTAATGCTTATTTCTCACAGTGGATATGACTATGAGATTATTATCATTGATGACGGAAGCCCAGATGGGACACTGGAGGTTGCAGAGCAGTTGCAGAAAATTTACGGAAAGGACAAAATAGTAAGTTAAGACTGATCTCTCAGCATGAACAAGATAAATTCACATTAAAGTTGCACCACATATACTGTGTAAAATAATTAAAAAGTAATTTGTTTGTTTTTTTTATCACAAAACTTTACAGTGATAATCAACAGTCATTAATTGTTAAATCCTTCTAATTTTTCAGGTTCTGCGACCAAGGGAGAAAAAATTAGGCCTTGGTAAGTTGGTAAAATTATTGCATTTCCTTTATAAACATTACCAGTGGATGTAATCATCCCTTCATGTTTTAAAGGCACAGCCTACATCCATGGCATGAAGCATGCCACTGGGAACTTCATCATCATCATGGATGCAGATCTTTCCCATCACGTGAGTCGATGCACGAGTGTATTTGATGTATAAAATATCTTAGAAACAAGACATCTTTTGAGTATCTTGTCTGGAAAAACACAAATGGCTAGTAAAGTCCAATTGAGTATTTATTTATTTATTTATTTTGTTGCACTGCTGTGTATTTTATTCGTCTTTATTTTATTTCAGCCCAAGTTTATTCCTGAATTTATTGAGTAAGTATAATTGTTTTTTATGTTATGAGTTGGTGCGTTTATAAAGACTCGCAACATTTCTGATTATCAGGGTAACTTTCATCCATGTGTGACGAGTCGGATTATTCTAGCATGTTTTAGGTAAAGTATCGTATTTCATTCACAGAAAGCAGAAGGAAGGTGGTTATGACCTTGTGTCTGGTACTCGCTATCAGGGCAATGGAGGTGTCTACGGCTGGGACCTGCGCAGGAAACTCATCAGGTAACGGCCAGTGAGCAGAACTTGGTCACCAGTGTCCGCTCTCCTACGCTCGATGAAAACGAGATTTGTTTTTCTCTCCTGTGTCTTAGTCGAGGTGCTAACTTTTTGACTCAGGTTTTGTTGAGACCCGGCGCTTCGGACCTCACGGGCAGCTTCAGGTAACTGATGCAAGAGGTTTGAATCGTCATTGACTAGAAAACTGAACCGTTTCCTCACTTTTGTGCTTTTTTCCCTACGCTTTTGGAAGGTTATACAAGAAAAATGTGCTGGAGAGTCTGGTGGAGCGGTGTGTGTCTAAAGGTTACGTGTTCCAGATGGAGATGATCGTCCGAGCCAGACAGCTCAACTACACAATTGGAGAGGTGTTGACCTACCACGCTGTTGGGTTCTTTGAATATTTGTACTTTGTATGAGTTCTTCTCAACGTTTCCGCTGAAATTAAACTAAGGTTTATTTTCTCCTCGTCGTTCGCAGGTTCCTATTTCCTTTGTGGATCGGGTTTATGGAGAGTCAAAACTGGGAGGGAATGAGATCGTGTCATTTGTGAGAGGACTGCTCACACTCTTCGCCACGACGTGATCAGCGATGTTCAGAGCTTCTGGGAGCTTTTTTTTTTCCTCGTTCCACAAGTTTGTCTTTAAAACAGAAGTTTCACCAAATTAAAAACAAGAGAGAGACGTTCACCACTTTCTGTAATCATACGGTGACAGGACAACACAGGAGAAGGAAGGTGTTAGCAGTTAAAACTGTGGAAGATGTTCTTTTCTGTAGTTTTCAGAATGCTGAAGAAATGGTGATTCCCAAGTCTTGTCAATCCCATCGCAGAATGTTTCTGGAATTCTTTATTATTACAGTTTGCAAATGCATAAAAATAAACACGTTTTAATTGTAGACTCTTGTTTGTTTATTTTTAATTGATCCAATGGAAATTGTATGCGAATTTAAATGAACTCTTGACTTAAGAAACAGAAACCTGAGACTGATCACACCTGCCATATCCAAAAATTAGAAATTGACTCCATTTATATACTTGTAAGACTTTTAATGTCGGCATACATCAAATACCCAAAAATATCACGGACATGTCTGGATTATCCAGGAAGAAACACTTAAAGGATCTAAGATCTTTGGGAATCCACGTCTGCTATTAAAGGAAACATGCTAAAAGCTGTAGTTTAGAACATAATCTGGGTTTTTGTGTGAGAAGATGTCTGTATTTTTCATTTAATTGGAAACAAACCCTAGACACTTGTATTAAAACATTTTAGAAGAAAAAGTTCATCAGTAACCATCAAATAAGAGGTTTTATAATAACTAGAAATGCAGAGTCCGGTCCCACCTTACAGGAAAGTAGTCCCGGCTGAATGGATGGAGGTATCACAGCGCCACCTAGTGTTGGCCCGGCCTCCAGCTGCGTGCTGAGGCACTGTGCACATCCGAGCCTCCGCAGGGGAGGAGCTACCAGGACGCCCGCTACCGGACCGTAAACGTAACTGCTGCGCCTGGTTGTTTACCCCCGCAGAGAGAGACAGGAAATCAATACCGTCCACAAACTTTAAGACAACGGAGGCATTTATTATTTTAAGCAGATGTTTGCCTAAATGTTCGAACTGATTGGCAAACCAATCATGAGAGCGAGGACCTGGTCTTATTATTTATGCTAATGAGGAATATGTCACTTCCGCTTCTTTGATTTGCGCCATTTTGGATAGGGCAGCTGGTTGGCTGGATGTGTATTGTCTGTCGGGAGAGAACGGGTAAAAAGGAACCCGCTGTTAGAGAATTACGATCAGAGTTGAATTAATTAATTCACCAGAGTGTAAAGTACGTCGGTAGTTGACATGTGTCTACCTTCACCGCTCCAGGAAACGGAGGTTTTAATCGCCCGCCGAAGCTCTCTCTTTCCGTTCTCCGACCACGGGAAAGCGGATAGCCCTCGTCGCTGAGGGGCTGTCGGGCTGGGAAGGTAGACCGACGGCCCGGGTGACTTCTCCCCCACAAAGCACCTGGGAGGGAATTACCGACATATCCGTGCAAGCGGGAGCGTGAATACTCGACCTCGGTCATCCTGAGGTGACACATTTAATTCAGACGGGAGCACTGGATGTAAAAGCAGGTAAACCTGGATGTCCTAATGCCGGGGAGAGTCCACAGATGGTGGCCGCTTGCCGCTGCCTACCTGCGGGACGGGATGGGTGGTGGTGGCTAGTGTTAGTGTGTCGGGGTGGTAAACAAGTTTCATTCTTAAATTAAACGCATCGTGATGTTATTGAAGAACCAAGAGAAAATGCGACAGCTTTCGTTTCAACCCATGTTGTTGGGTGTTAGCTTAGCATGTTAGCTCAGCGCGGCACCACCATCCCTCCTTTGTCAGTTGCAGCAGCTTTTTGCTTTTAACTATCTGGATTCTGTCAGCTGTCTTGGATATTTAACTCATCACGAACACCACGGATGGTCCACAGTTTGTTCTGTTCGTTGCTACAGCGACCGATCTGTCCTGTGGTTATTATGGGATTGTAGGAGAGTGACCACATTAGTGTAAACAGTTTGGTTTTGAACCCGATTGTGAGGAAGTGTTTATGAGGGAGTCCTGGTTGTCTGTGATTAGACAGGTGAGTTCAGGTGTGTGCCTCTAAAGGGGAGCAGTGCTGCCATGGTCACCCTCAGACATCCTGTCACCTTTAATACCGTTTACAGGTGTTGAGCCGTGTGGTGAAACCTCATCAGAGGCATTTAAGACTATTATTCTTCTATTAAAGCGAACATGGATGTCACAAGAAGTGTGACCTCTTAGTAAACGTGGAGGAATGGTAAACATGAGGGTTGAGAACATTGGTTATCACATCCTGTTGGATTATTCGGCAGCATTTAAAGATTTCAAGGCCTCTTTTCTTTCTCTTTAGCACCACTGCAGAATGGGAAACATGTTCTCTGCCAGCAGCCATCGCCACAGCAGAGCAGCCTCTTCCTGCATTTCCTCCCAGTCCTCTTCCTTCTCTCCCTCCTTTCCCTCCTACTCAGCCTCTCCCTGGCTATCTATTCTCCCCTCCCCTGCTCTGCATCGCCCTCTCTTTCTCTCACCCTCTTCCATTTTCTGTCCCTCCAGCCTCCCAGTCCTCCCTTCCCCTCTCCTCTCTGTGTGCCTGACCTCCCTGCCTCCCCCCCCCTCCCCTTACCTCCCTGGCTCACCCCCCCCCCCCCATCTCTCCCCTTGCACTCCTTCTACACTTACCCGCTCACTCCCCCTTCTCTTCCTCCATGCACACTCCCCCCCCCATGATTTCTTTCTCTCACTCCTTCTCTCCCTCCTCTTCCTCTCCCTTCCAACATCACTCTCTCCTCCACTCCCCTCCCCCTCTGCTGCAGACATATTGTAGGGGCTGCTGCTTACTCAATAGGAGGCGCCATTCTGTGATGGTGTTGCAAGGCTGGGAGAAAAGGGGCCAGGCAGAACGTAGGGAGGCTTACATAATGGGAGTCCTCTGCTGCACCATCTACAAGAAAGGGAGGGAAGCAGGAGAAAGGCAGGTAGGGGAGAGGTGGGTCGTTGACTTTTAGGATGCAGGTGGGTCAGCCAGGCAGGTGATGGACCCACAAAAGCATCTATATCTCATTTCCTCAGATTCCTCAAGGGGTAACGAGCTGAGATGTTAACAGGAATTGTTGGAAATGTAGATTGTTGTCCTAGTGTACCAGTGACCTTTGACCTTCCTGCATGAAGCTTTGATTTGAACAGAGCTTGTTTCTTGAGCAATAGAACTAAAACATTTAGCTGAGTCTGGCAAATTTAACAATCTCATTTATACAGATGTTAAAGCATCCTAGAGTTGATCTTGTTGAACATTGGGAGCTAGGGGGATCGGATGCACCATTCCTAAAGTCTGTGCCGTCTCCGACCTGCTTTTTATGTAACGATCAATAGTCATAGACAAACCAACTGAAACTTGCATGTCCCAACCCACCTCAACGTCAGCAGTTTACAAATGTTGGTAGTTAGAATGCTAACCACACAACAACACTAGCCCGAACTACTGCTAACATCCTTGTTGAACGTGAGGAAGACATCCAGGCGTAACGTTCTAGGGTGGACTGGGGTTATCCAGACTACCCCTGAATGCTTATAGAATTATCCATATGATGTAGCATCATTGAGACATCAAGGTCAACTGACCAATCAGTGCTCTGCTTGGTCTTCCTGTTGTAGGGCTTCATTAAGGGGGTGTGGCTGGTCATTTATCAGGGCTCTTGGGTCATTGTGAGCCCCAACAAAGTTTCATTTAAAATGGTTTGTTTGGCTGTTGGCCTGTTCCAGCAGAACTCATAAAAGACGTTGATTCCATTGATTGGATCAGCTGTTGTTGGACTTGAACTTTCTGGTCCGTACCAATTTTTTTTTCTCTTAGTAGGAACAAAAGTCAGTCATCACGGTTGAGATTTAATGTACAACAAATACTTTACATTAGGGCTGCACGATATTAGGAAAACCTGCGATATTCGATAACCGTGCTTAATATTGCGATATCGATATTACTCACGATAAATGAACAAATACTAAAGTATGCAGTGCTGATGTCGTCTGGCGTGTGACGTCTGCTCTGGGTTCAAAGCAAACAAAAACTAATGCATGAATTCCATTACAACATAACATTTTTATTGCAAAACTATGCAGCTGCACCTGCTGCTGTATTAGCAGCTGCACCCGCTACTGTATTAGCAGCTGCACCCGCTACTGTATTAGCAGCTGCACCTGCTACTGTATTAGCAGCTGCAGCTGCTACTGTATTAGCAGCTGCACCCGCTACTGTATTAGCAGCTGCACCCGCTACTGTATTAGCAGCTGCACCCGCTACTGTATTAGCAGCTGCACCCGCTACTGTATTAGCAGCTGCACCCGCTACTGTATTAGCAGCTGCACCCGCTACTGTATTAGCAGCTGCACCAGCTACTGTATTAGCAGCTGCACCCGCTACTGTATTAGCAGCTGCACCCGCTACTGTATTAGCAGCTGCACCCGCTACTGTATTAGCAGCTGCACCAGCTACTGTATTAGCAGCTGCACCCGCTACTGTATTAGCAGCTGCACCCGCTACTGTATTAGCAGCTGCACCAGCTACTGTATTAGCAGCTGCACCCGCTACTGTATTAGCAGCTGCACCTGCTACTGTATTAGCAGCTGCACCCGCTACTGTATAAGCAGCTGCACCCGCTACTGTATTAGCAGCTGCACCCGCTACTGTATTAGCAGCTGCACCCGCTACTGTATAAGCAGCTGCACCCGCTACTGTATAAGCAGCTGCACCCGCTACTGTATTAGCAGCTGCACCCGCTACTGTATTAGCAGCTGCACCCGCTACTGTATTAGCAGCTGCACCAGCTACTGTATTAGCAGCAAAACAACAAACTGCATGCATGCAGTTTCTCAGTGACTTTAAAACATCACCTCCACTATAAAACTTTTTCTGATGCTCCAAATACAGAAAAACGTTCCTTACCAGGGTTTTTGGAATAAATAAAGATATTAGAAAATAAGTTTAAATGTTAAATAATAGTTAACATCACTTAAATGCAACAGCAAATTCTCTCATTGCTACTGAGCATTTTCTCCACTTATGTGGTTATGATATAAGGCTGTTGCTGTAATTGGGAAGTGAACTGTGCTGGGCCAAACTAGGAGAATATTAAGATTTTCTGAGGGAAAGAGAAAAACAATTGTCTACCTTTCAGAAGAGGAACTGGCAAGAATCTACATGGAAAATATTTGAAAACGTTTGTTTTTAACCCCAAATTGAACAAGTTTACCTAGATCTTAAAAAGCAGTGAAGTGTAGCGCCAGTGCCCTATACACTGGCACTACCTGGTAGCTGTTGCGGGTGGTCTTTACGTGTGCTTTAAGCTAAAAGCAGCCCTGATGATGAAACTGCAACTATGATTCTGATAACAAGCTAACAAACTGAGCTAGCTCCTCTAAGATAACCGGCTAGCAGAGCTTCTGACTGACAGTTTATGTGCAGCAGCAAATCAACTATCCTGATTAACAAGGTTATAAAAGCTCATAAATGAAAAATCACTTTGATGTGTGGGGGAACTTTTCCAGGCCCTCTTTAGCAGGGTGGGACTGGGAGGAGAGTGCTGTAGCCTTTTAGCTGGAAGCTAACCGGAGCCTGGGGCTAACATCACCACCCGGTGGAACACTAGCGACGTGAAGGTGGGTTGGTTCACCGGCACGTGTCGGAGTCAGCCCGGTTATTATCAGCTGCTTAACGACACCGAGCGAACTCACGTTCACGTTTGAAAGCAGCGCTGATTCCAGAAACCTCAGCACAAAGTGCGTTTGTTAATCTGAGCCAGCATGACGAACAAGGGAACGGCGCCTCTAACTCAGTTCGGGTGTTGCTTTCCATCCTAAGGTCTACGTAGGGGGTGGGCGTATTACGTAAACGGACCTATCTGATTGGCCGCATATCAGAAGGGCTCCATTTGATTGGTCAAATAATAATTCAGCGTAAAAAAACAGAGCTGGTTTACAAAAAGGTGATGTATGACACGGATGGAAATGTTGAACCAAACATTTATCGCCATTTTTGACGTGCTTTGCGATGGGCCTATCGCACGTCCTGTTATTCCGATGACGATAATTTTTCGATATTTGTGCAGCCCTACTGAACATGTTGTACTTTTGAGAATGTCTCTGCTCCCTCTAGTCAGTCTGTGAAGTTGTTGGCATTATTAGATTTTTTTATCCAAATGAAATCTAAATCTGTTGGGCAAACGCTGTTTCTAAGTGCACATGTCTCGGCTAGAGAGGTCCGGTGGTGGAGATGGAGAAGTGTGCCGTCCAGGTAGGATGTGGGGCACGGTGCAAAAGCTTGGTCAGGGGAAAGCCCGTGTTTTGTTTTCAACTGGTTGGAAATGATGGATAAAGCTGCTGACACCACTGGTTTGGCATTTATCAATACTGATTGTTTTTCATTGTAGTGACGGTGGCGTGTAAGGCCACACACGGGTCAGCAGAAAATAGTGGACCAGCAGCAGTTATGGGATGCTGAGAGTTCAGAGCGGCATTAATAAGCTGTGGTTTTTCTGTTTTCACAAAGCAACGCTTCTATTTAATCAAAGTTTTTTTTACCAAAGTGTCCTTGTGACCAAAAGATCAAAAGGTGAAGATCGTCTTTGGTAATCTCGTGTGAAAAGGCCTTTTCTGCTAAAGCGACCCTTGTCACTAAGGTGAAAATGATGAGTTTATAATTATGGGTTATTTTTTCAAAACAAACCTTTCTGAATCTGAATGCTAAAAGCAAGCTCAGCTGAGTAGCTGGTTGTGGGTCTGAAAGACCTTTTGTTCAGACAGTTTTCCTTTCAGCTACAACAAATGTAGTCAAGTACAGAAATGGTACTTGTGAGCAAACTCTACTTTCAAACCCCCGTGTTGAAGTGCCCCCGCTGATGGTGCACCGTATGTTTCTCTATTCAGGCAGGCAGAATGTTCCAGCTCCCTGTCAATAACCTGACCAGTCTACGAAAAGCAAGGAAAAATGTCAAGAAGGTCCTGGGAGACATCGGCCTGGAGTTCTGCAGAGATCACGTTGAGGTGAGCTCTCGGTTTGGGCTTTAATAATTGTGACGCCAGTACGCCACCCTTTGCTGTCCTACTGTTGTCCTCTGGGTTCTTTCCCCAATCCTAAGAACATCACTGACATCACTTTAATGACCGAGCATGGCTTTGTTTGCCTTTTAGAATTTTACATGGCAGTAATTTCACCTTTTAGGCTTAAAATTTCACTGCATGAGAGATTATCGACACCGAAAGGTTCCCAACTGAGGGACCATAAGGGGCTTTTCTACTCTGTTTGATGGAAAGGTTCCCTGGTACTGCAGGGTGACTGCAGCAAATGCGTGGTCACACATCCATATTTACATCCATGTTTACCTGAAACATAAAATCTGCAGCGGTCTCTAGTGTGACCGAATGCTTCTGTTTTTAAATAAGCTCCGGTGCTTCTGTTTCAGCGGGTGTGAGTTTGTCGGAGGAACACGGGTGGAAAACTTCACAATTTCAAGTCTTTCTCATTAATATTCTTGATGTGCGAACACCTCGCCTGTGGCGGGCAAACAGCAGCACGACTTTTCCGCTGCCTGTTAAAAATCTCAATACTGTAAAACATCAGCATTGATGTTTTATCTCCACTAATAACAGGGGCCCAATCGTGTTCCGCCATGTTGTGGAGTTGCTAATGGTTAGCTTCTACTAGCCAAAGTGCACTCTGCAGTGGGCGGGGCTATGAATGCTAGATTTCCCTGTGTTGTAGAAGAAACTGGCTTTTTCTGCCCTGATTGTTTTCTGTGGCTGATCTTCATTCTTGCTTTAAAGAACATTTGACAACATGAATTTCTCCATTATCGTGTAAAGTCAACATTTTCTTAGCTGCAACTGACTTGACTTTGCAAATAATGTTTTTAAAGAGCAAGTCACCCTCTACCAGAGTATTAAGCTTAGTTCATGCTTGACGCATTTACTTTCCGCCCGGTGATGCGGCTCGCGGATGGAACGCGCTTCACAACTTGCAGCGTTTATGGATCATGCGGCTTGTCTCTGCGGTGAGCCAATATTCTCCCAAACTGTAGTGGGCAGCGTGGAGCTCTACGGCATGCATCCAACACTACACCATAGTAGAAGTAGAAATTACTGTTGTTTACAACATGGCACTCCAGCATTTTTTACAGCGTTCTCGTCTTTTCCGACAGTGCGAGCATTTCTCTCCAAGAATTATTAACAACATGTTGATCCCGGTGATCTCTGAGAGCTGAATCATACAAATGTCTGTATTTACGAACCTCTGCCATACTAGTTCTTGCCAGTCCGCCATGTTTTTCCGTGTTCGACCATCCGCTTGGTTAGAAAATTTCCTAGGTGCGCGGTGCAGAAAGTTTGGTCCGTGCGGAGGCGCGGTGGAGGGGCGTGTTTGTTAAAATGACGCAACTTTTCCGCACGGAGCTGTGCGAACCTCGCGGACCCGTCAAGCATAAACCAACCTTAACTCCACTCCCACTTTCTGTTTGAAAAAATGCAACAAATGCTGTTGCCTAGCAGACCGAGAGGGCGGAGCAGCTAACAAATGCACACACACAGGCTCACAACAACATTGTGACATCATATGGTACCAGCTAACGTTATAGGGTACCTCTTAGCCAATAACAATGGCAGATTTAAATTCAAATGCAGTGCAGAGTTTTTACCTGACAACGATGCAACACTGACAGTTTTAGGCAGAAAATTACAATTTTAACTAAAATGCACTAAAGTACAAAACTATTGACGACACGTGTCTGCAGCACGATTAGACACACATTTATGTAGTTTATCAGGAAAAGAAATGTTGATTTGGGGGTGACTTGCTCTTTTTAAGTGATTTTAACCTTGTTTCATCTTGGGCCTGTGTTTATCTTTTTATTTGCAGGATTACAAAGCTTTTACCCCCCCTGAGGTGTACATTAAGCACACAAGCTGGCAAGATGTGTGCATGTGGGAGCCGTCGCATACCAAAGTCCAGGTGTGGGACACATGCAGATGAACGCTGATGTTTTTGAGTCTTTTAGTGGAAAGTCTAATCGAATGTTTTCGTGTCCGTCTGTTCTGTCCCCAGGACTACAGATCAAAGCCTTTCTGCTGCTCCGGCTGCCTCTTTTCATCCAAATATTTCTCAGCTTACAAGAGCCACTTCCGCAATGTACACAGCGAGGACTTTGAGAACAATATTCTGCTCAATTGCCCTTACTGCACTTTCAATGGCAACAAGAAGACTCTGGAAATGCACATCAAACTTTTCCACATGCCCAATAGCGCTGTGCGGCAGGGCCCCGCTGGTATGGCGGCAGGGGCTGGCGGCGTCACGATGAAGGACGGTTTGCTGAAGAGAACCGGAGATGGAGTGGAACAGGCGGTGTATTACTGCAAAAAGTGCACCTACAGGGACCCTATGTACAATGTAGTGCGAAAGCATATCTACCGGGAACACTTTCAGCAAGTAGCTCATCCCTATATCGTCAAACCAGGCGAGAAAACAAATGTCCAGAATGGTGGCGTGGCAGGAAACTCTGAGAGTACTAATAATACAAACAATGTTTTCAGTAACCAGATTCACTGCAAGAAGTGTCTCTTTGTTCCTCGGACTTACGAGGCGCTCGTTCAGCACGTCATCGAGGACCACGAGAGGATTGGCTACCAGGTCACTGCAATGATTGGGCACACCAGTGTGATTGTCCCTCGA
The DNA here is from genome assembly GCF_043380555.1 of Nothobranchius furzeri. Classification (NCBI taxonomy): domain Eukaryota; kingdom Metazoa; phylum Chordata; class Actinopteri; order Cyprinodontiformes; family Nothobranchiidae; genus Nothobranchius; species Nothobranchius furzeri. The sequence continues at coordinate 48,123,242 of NC_091755.1, read as the reverse complement.
GCTAAACCAATTATCATGTTCCCTCCCAAAGCTCAAGGAGACAAGACCATCATTGGAATGGGCCCGAAAGGTGCAGTAATGGCCACTACAAGGTCTCCTGTCTCACATCAGCTGGGTCGAGCTATTGTTGGATCAAAAACGGTCTTTAATGCTCATAGCCTTCTGTCTGGAATAAAACACGAGGCAATCGGATTAAAGCCGGGAGTTACTCAGCCATTCTCTCTGGTTAACCACCAGGTAAGGGCTTCTCTGCCTGGGAACGCCCAGGTATCTGTGCCACAGCAGTCACACGCAGCAAAGCAGCTCGTTTCTGTTGGTAACCTGCGAAGCCCGCTTATCGCTGGTGCTTCTTCCTCTCTCAAATCCAACCCTCTAGGCTCACGCGTTCAAGCTGCTGCCACCACCGTAGCCTCGGTCACCGCTAAGAAAGGCGGCTCGTCTGTCCTCGGCACATCCTACACTCAGAAGTGGAAAATCTGCACTATTTGCAACGAGCTCTTCCCCGAAAATGTTTACAGTTCTCATTTTGAGAAAGAGCACAAAGCAGAGAAGGTGCCTGCTGTGGCCAACTACATCATGAAGATTCATAACTTCACCAGCAAATGTCTCTACTGCAACCGCTATCTCCCCAGTGACACTCTGTTGAACCACATGTTGATCCACGGCCTCTCCTGCTCGTATTGCCGGGCGACTTTCAATGACGTTGAGAAGATGGTGGCCCACATGCGTTTGTCGCACCCAGACGAGAAGGTTGGCCCTCGCACAGACTCTCCCTTGACCTTTGACCTCACCCTGCAGCAGGGCAATCCCAAAAATGTCCAGTTGATTGTCACTACGTACAACATGAAAGACGCCCCTGAGGAGTCTGTGGCATTTCACGCTCAGAACAGCACCACCTCTGTGTCATCGGCACTGTCTGCGTCTTTAATGTCAGGCAAGCGGTTGATACCTCAGCAGCCACCCAAAACGCCTTCTGGGCTCCATGAAAGTACTCCAGTCAAAAGTCCTCCACAAGCCTCGGTGCCCTACAAGAGAGATGTAGGGAAAACACTATGTCCTCTTTGTTTCTCCATCCTCAAAGGTCCTATCTCAGACTCGCTGGCTCATCATCTGAAGGAGAGGCACCAGGTCATTCAGACAGTCCACCCTGTGGAAAAGAAACTGACCTACAAGTGTATTCACTGCTTGGGGGTTTACACAAGTAACATGACCGCCTCCACCATAACTCTGCACTTGGTACACTGTCGGGGTGTTGGGAAGTCTCAGAATGGACAGGACACCCGGGCAGCTCCTTCTTCACGGGTCAGCCAGCCTCAGAGCAGTGTCCTGAAACGGCCCAGTGGTGATAGCTCTGACACCAGTGCACCAAAGCGAAGAAGACCTCCAGGTGAAAGGGCCCATCCACGGGACATGAACGGTTCCTCCACGTTTGAAGAAAATCCAGATGAACCAGTGGTACTGGCCCTTGACCCCAAAGGCCAGGAAAACCAGTCGTACGAGTCCAGGAAGGCTTTTCTGACACAGTATTTTAATCAAGCTCCATATCCGAGACAACGAGAAGTGGAGAAGCTGGCATCCAGTCTCTGGCTGTGGAAGTCTGACATCTCCAACCACTTTGTCTCCACACGGAGAAGATGCGTAGAGGAATGTGAAACCCAGCGCGCTAGCGTGCTGTTGGGATTCAGTATGCATGAGCTCAGCAAACTGAACCATGGCCTGGCTTTGGTCACTGACGGAGTGTACGAGTGCAGGCACGGCAAAAGCCGGACATCACAGAATCGACTGGGAGTATCGGAGCAGGCTCTTCAAAGACACAGGGACCTTTTGGCTGCTAATGGTGGACCAAGTCTACAGCAGGTCAAGATATCTGGGATTGTGGAAGGCACCAGAGGAACGCTGTCTGCTCCAAACACCATCAGTGTCAGCGGAGATCAAACCAGGACAATCAGCAGCACCTTAGCACAGAAAACGCCTCTGGACCTTTCTGAGCCCATCGCCATCAACTCTGACAGTGATGAGGAAGAGCAGCAGATGGTTAACAAGGAGCCAGTGAAAGAGGTCCATCTCTATGGCAACCAGCAGCCTCCTGAAGCCGAGGAAAACCTGAACCCAAGAACGGACATGAAGATACCTTCAGATCTGGATGACATGTCTGACGATGATGACGACGACGACGATGATGATGATGATGACGATGATGATGATGACGAAGAACCTGTAGAAAATGGCTTTAGAGCCACAGACGGCTCAGGAATTCCAGCTGCTAAAGGAAGGGACTCTCTACCCATCATCATTCCCAAGTTTGTTCCGTCATCCGCAAGAAGTGGGAGGGACGGGGGCCAGCTGGGAAAACAGCAAGTCTGACTGATGACAGTCAAAAATAAGGCATTTGGGATGTTCTTCACACCAGTAAGTCTGCCTCATTTACTGAAGAAACATTAAACTGGGGGGGGGGGGCAAGTCAAAACAAGCCATTAAACGATTCAAGAGCAGGACTCGGCGAGCAGCTAAACGCGTCAGGGAGGTGCAAAGACCCGACACAAAGGGGCAAAATGATTTCTGCCTTCTATATTCTTTATTACACGGTGATAAAGGGTCATTAGCATTGATTGAGCCCCCGGGCTGGTCAATGAGCCTAAAATATTGACGTAAGCCCTTTTAAACTGACCCGATATTCCATTTTCCATTTAGAAATATTAAGCTTGGTAGTGTAAATTTGTACAGTCTTTTAAACACGTTTGGACAGATGTTGATGTACATGTACCCTAAATAGTTCCTATTACCTGGATGTAAGGTAGCTTCATATGTTCCCCATTGGTATGCTTAGCAGTAGGTGTTGCTTTGTGCTGTTTAATTTTGACAAATACTTTTCTCTTGTTTTGCCAAATATCTATATATAAATATATATAAAATATTTTTTCTTTATTATTGACTAATTTAACTTAACTTTTATAATTTCTGTGTGTAAATGACATCGACACCTTGTTTTTTCCCCACTGACTCAACAGCAACTCGTCTACTTTTTACAACTATTGGTCCTCAGCTTTGACTGCACTTGTTTTCTGACCTCATCATTTCAGCTCGATGTTTTCTAGATCCATGAGACGGATTAGTCACCAGCTTACCGGCGTCCTTTAACAACACAACTTTTTGTTGGTTTTTTTCCCAGAAATGATAAGGCTTGTATTCAGTGTGTCCTCTGTGCATTTGTTTTACGTTTTCCTTTTTCACCTGAGCATTTATGAAATAAAGTGCTGTGATTGTGACTCACAGAACCAGTAACTGTGCCAGTTGTCTCGGTTCAAATTAAACTCTGGATTGAAAACCGTTTTGTGCAGTTTAACCCGAACACCTTTCACGTTTGCATGTTTTTAGGTATATCTTTCACACTTTTCCAGTATTCTCTAATGGGAAACGCGCTTCAACACAAATGGTTGTTTTCTGCTCGGTCCTAGAGCTCAACCAGTGTCAGTTTAATATAGGTAATCTTGTTTTTGGATGGTAAAAAGTGCAGGGGTCAAAATTAACTTTGGAAAAAATGGGGGGGGGGGGGGGACATGCCCCCCCCCCAAAAAATTACGTCCATGGTTTTAGGTGTATTTGTCTGTTGATGTGAAATTCTGGAATACCTGTAAATGTGTGTGGGTTTTTTTGGGGGGGGATTACCAATTACAGTTTATTTTCCAGACAGATCAAGTATAAAAAATTGCTTGTGGCTCATAACAACTAGAATGTGACGTGAAGATGATGATCACATATTGACGCTTTGGGATAAGTACAAGATGATGCAAGTGTGGTGCTGCTTTTTTTTTCTATTGCAGAAAGGATTGTTTACTTGCACAAAGACAAAAAAACCACCACTATTTTTTTTTGTCAAAATTATTTTAAAAATCAAGAAGCATGAATTGGCTGACTCCAGTGTTACTTTCTTCGTTTAAATCACTTCTGTGTTCCAGATCGACAATTAACATCATGCAAATTCAAAACACCTGCTTGGTAAACTTATTTTTTGTCCTTAACAAAATGCTTAAGGTTCATCTGGGGTCCGTACCCCCCCCCCCCCCGGGGTCCCCAGAATTGTGCCTGTGCTGAAGCTGTGAGGTTACCAAGACTATATTAAAAATGGCATTTTTAAAATCCCAATAACACATCCAGTAGAGTAATTAAAACCTTGTCCAAGAGTCACAACTTTGTCACAATAAAGTTTGTAGTATAGTGTTGGAGGTCCTCGCTTGTCATGGACCCAGGCAAGGGGGTCCAGGAGGTTGGGAAGCACTTTATGTTTATGTATTTAGCAGACGCTTTTGTCCAAAGCGACTTACAGGTTATAATCTGCATGTTGCCCTTGAGTGGGGGGGGGGGGGGGGGCGGTTGCAGGGAAGGTACTAGTTTAGAAGATGCTCTCGGAAGAGCAGGGTCTTCAGGAGTTTCTTGAAAGTCGAAGACGAAGCCCCTGTTCTTGTGGTGGTGTCATTAAACATGGACGTGTATACGTAGATGCCCTGTTGACGGGAGCTGGGCGGCCACCGGCATCAGCGTGATCTGTTTTTATAGTGATGCACCGATAATAAAAGATTTGGGCCGATATAAAGATCACTGTTCTGGCCAATAACTGACATTAATGCTTTTAAAATCAGCTGATTTTGTAAAGAAGGAAAATGATTCAAGCTGAATCTGTGTTATGTACACGCACATTTACGCTTCTGGGATGATTACAACCACTGTCACATGACTAAACTATTACACATCACCCCCCTCACCCTCTGAAACAGATAAATGGAAACAAGATGGAAAAACTATTGGTTGTTAATATCGGCCCAGTTTTATTTATTGGACCGATAACTGATACCGATCTGTTGTGTGTGGGGCCAACGCTTCTCCTATAGAACCCCATCCGCTACAGGTGATAGGAAAAGACAGACTTTCTGACGTGTGGAAATGGAGTAAAGCAAAATGTTGATCTTTTATTTTCTTCTTCCTCAAGAACAGCTCCTTCCAAAAACGGGTTCCATTGTCCATTTGTTCCATCCCTAGTTTTCTACAGTACGCTGGTGGCTACAACCCACAGAAACGGCCACAGTTGATCGCTCTGGTTTGACTTTGGAGAGAGAGGTGACCCATCTAATAAGGCGGCGACGCTGTAACGCTCTCCAGCGCCCAATGGGGCATCTGCGTATTCATGTCTATGGCATTAAAGGGTGTTTCATGAGGGCAAAACAAACCCCGGGCTTTGGCTCAACTGAGAATGAAAGTTTATTCTGACTGGATTAGACACGGATAGGAGGCCATCCAAAGTATGACTAGGCAGCTAATCTCATTGTGCCTACATCTACAAAAACAGAACCACTTATTAGCTTTGAACCCAAACAAATCCTCAATCACCAGTTTGATGTAGCATCTCCCTTTTGCCCATTACCCAGGTTCCTTCAGAGAACTCAGACGCTCATCCACCTCTCATGTCTTCATTAAAATCTCATCGTGTGGTACTCTGGGACAATGCACATAAAATGGAGGGAATTAGCCAGGAGCAAGAGGGAGGAAAGACCCCCTTGCCTGACTAGCCAGTGTTGCTATGCTGCTCTAAGGAGTGAGAGGGTGGAGAGGTGGGAAGGAGACATGGGGGAGTCAGAAGGAAGGAGAGAGAGAGAGAGAGGCCTGGCAGACTGTGGGGGAGGCAGAGGCCTCATCTGCAGTGCTGTGTGCAGAAGGAGCATTTAACAGCCTTGGGGGGGGGGGGGGGGGTAGAGGGAGAGGGAGGAAAAGAGTGGGGGGAAGGAGCTATGGGAGGGGAGGAAAATGGGAGCTAGAGAACACAAGGGAGATTTTAGAAGAGAGGAGGCAGAAATAGACGGTGCACAGAGAACAGCACCCCCTATCCAAGAGGGAGAGGGGCCTTGGTGTGCCACCAGAGACAAAGAAGTTAAAGAAAGACCCTCATAGTTCAGAGGAAGGAACGTCAACTTTTCCCCCACCTGACCTGCTGCCCACATCCATGTGAGCGGAGATGATGAAGGGAGGCCAGAGGCAGGAAGGTGATGAGAGGAGGGGCATGCAGGTTGATTACACTGATGGGGCTGATCACAGCGCCCCCCCTCTGGGAAAGCCGCTGGAAGAGAAGGTGGAGAGGCTACAGATGAATCTTTTTTATTTGTGGTTGTTGTTTGTGGGTTCAACTGTACGTCGCTTCTTCTCAACATAACACGTGGCTCGATGGTCATGTAGATCTGGGTGTCACCAAAACTGGGACAATAACACCAGCAGAGAGGGGGAGACAGAGGGGGAGACAAAAGGAGGGGAGGCTAAAGAAAGGCCCTGCAGGCTGTGGGGGAGACAAGAGGCCTCTTCTGCAGAGCTGGGTGACTGGGGAGGGGGAGGTGGGAAGGAGGTTTGGGTGGGGGAGAGATGGTTGGAGATCCCACCATGAGCGCCTCCTGCAGTTAGAACCGCCCTGCTGCAAACCCAGAAACGACAACAAAAGGATGAGCTGACCTTCTGCTCATTAGGAGCGCTTTATGAGCTGGAGGAGGCGGTGAAAGAGCCGAGCTCTGGCATCACTATCTGACATGTCTCAGTTTATTTCTGGGATTAGTTCATTTTTAATTTGTCACTGTTTCACTTTGAAGGAAAAAGGAAAACAAAGGCCTAATCCACATTATATTTCATGAACAGAGCTGCAGAAACAGTTAGAGGAATCCTCATTTCACCCGGGAGCCGCATCCTTCCAAACCAGAAATGCAGTTTTAGATTAAATCTGGAAAAAAAGACCACGACATTTAATTTACTGGATGCAGTGATGAAGGTGATTTCATATATAAATACACTAGTTTCTGCTAGGTTCACTTTCCATGTTATTACATATTATAAGAGACTTTCCACATGTCAAATGACAAATTAGTTTACAAAGACATTAGAAATTAATGACATATTTTCTTATTTTAGATTTGATTTAATGTAATCTGTATAAAATTATAAACTAGTGTTATAAGGTCTTCACACTGTTGGTAAAACATGCCTGTTTCTGCAGTGACCTCACTTTGTGGCCAGGGGGTGGCGCTGTAGTGTTAGAATAAAAAGTCAACGTGGTTAATGCTTTCTTCAAACTTATTGAACTTGTTAATAGTATAAATACATTAAACCTGATTACAAGGCACGTTTGCTGCAAATCAGGACATCATGAAAAATGTGTTTGTCTAAACAGATTTATTCTTTCATTTATTGCACTCTGTGCAATTAGGAATAATGACTGTGCTTTGAATACATTTAACTTTATTTTTAAGCTGTAAAACTGGACTCAATATATATATATATATATATATATATATATATATATATATATATATATATATATATATATATATATATATATATATATATGTATGTATATATACCGATATTGCAGCCTTCAGTACTGACCGACACCGATATCAATCTGATACGATATCAGCACAAATCATACATACTTTTATCTATAACTTCTTATATATATATATATATATATATATATATATATATATATATATATATATATAGAGAGAGAGAGAGAGAGAGAGAGAGAGAGAGAGAGAGAGAGAGAGAGAGAGAGAGAGAGAGAAACATAATATTTTTATGTGATTTATTGTCCATCTAGTATTAATCTTGTTGCTTGGATTAAGATTACCAAACCCTTTCAGGTTTTTGTAATGCGATTATAAAAACGAACCTTATTTTGAAGCCAGCGGAGTCACAGAGGCTTTTATTTTGAAGCGTCCGGGTCTTTCAGCTTCTGAAGAGGCAGACGGTCCGTTCGGGGGCGGGTGGCGGACACACACCGAGAGGCACCAACTGAGCGGCGTCGGAGCCAGAGTTGCAAAAATGAGAGGAGAGAAGTTCACAGACTGAGACAGGCTGCTTGACAGCCGTCGCAACGTTTTTGGGAGCGACTTCAGCGACCGGTGGACGCCGAGACGTGGCGGGACAGTTTGTGTTCCTGGAAAAATACCACTCTTTTCGGTGTTACGGTAACTGCAGCAGGGCGGTGTGTGTTTATGAGTGCCTTGGCGGCGGTCCCGCTGCTACCGAAACATGAACAAGACCCACCGAGTGCCGAGCAGCCGCTCTCTGAGTGCCGTGGAGGTGAAGAGCAAGGTGAGACGGGACGTTTTTCTCAGTTTTACGCGCTAACTCTGTGGCGATTACTCTAGCTAATTTAGCCTGCTAAGTGGCTCGGCTGGCTATGGTCGCGCGCTAATGGCACGTATAAACTGCGCTGATTCGGACCCTCTCTAAGCGGCGGTAACTTTTGAGCGCAGTGTGACGCAGGAACATTTAGTTAGTTTTATTCTGTAAGTTTGAAGGTGGAGGTTCGTGTCAGCTGGTCGGGCCAGTGTCACCTGTCACTTCCTCCGCCGCTCCCTCTATTCGGTTACCGACGTTTCCCCAACCTCCCGTTTATGTAACGGATTTTTAATCGTTAATGACCATTAAAGCCTCCACGAAGGTGTCGCTACCTGCTGGTCATGGAACTATTTGTTCCTGGTGTGCAGGTGTCATTCGGCTTCAGCAGGTGGTAGCCTGGCTCCTTCCGCGGCCAGCTAGCCGTGTCTAGTCCACAGCATAAGTACCGTAGTTACTGTTTGTTGTTATGATAGTACTAGTTTAATTTTTATAACTTCTTTTGGGTTAACATGCTTCTCAGCCTCATCACAAAGTTATAGAAGTGTGTTTTCCAAACTGAGATGTGAAGAGGAACTAAATAGTTCCCTTTCCTCATATTTAGGACTCACCTTTTTACCTCCAAACCTGTGTTGTGTACATATCTGTGCTCTGATGAGTAACTAGTGACCAGTGAATTAGAGATTGTTCATTGTCAGTGCTTGGCAACGGTAACCACAACAACCACTACTTCCTGTCAACATCAGCAATGAGGCATTGGTGTGTGTGTGTGTGTGTGTGTGTGTGTGTGTGTGTGTGTGTGTGTGTGTGTGTGTGTGTGTGTCAGCTACACAGCTGCCAGAAGATCAGGCATCTGAGACCATTTATCTACTAACCTGCAGCGTTTATTAGGGGATGCATTTGAGCTGAAAATAGGGATGTTCCATTCCGATATCGATATCTGAAGTAATTGGATGTTGGCCAACAAACAGAGTATGGGATTATATCAGACAGCATCAAAAATCTCTCATATAAGCAGTCCATTAAGCTTCACATATTTGCAACCAATGGTTAAGAAAAAATTGTCATTTTTTTCATACTTACTGTCATTGGCTCTTGTTCTCCGATTGAGTAATATCACCTCATCAAGCCTTTCATCCATTCCACACTACGAAATAGGTAAAAGTATGTATGATTTGTGCTGATATCGTATCAGATTGATATCGGTATCGGTCAGTACTGAAGGCTGCAATATCGGTATCGTATCGGAACTGAAAAAGTTGTATCGGGACATCCCTAGCTGACAACACCTTGTTTTGTCTGATGACAGAACCAAACATCCTGTAAGGCCTGTTGATAAGACGGTCTTATTCACCTCTTGAATTTATTGCATCCACAAACCCATAGGGATGCAACGATACCACTTTTTCCCAGACCGATACAATACTGATACTTGGATCTGAGTACTCGCCGATACCGATTACCTATACCGATACTTCTACCACACAAAAAAATGCAATGATTTGGAATACAGATTTTATTTTCTTCTCTGCTTTCAACAGGAAAGACTGTGAGGTAGATAAAAAGTAAAATATATGAATAGAAATGATCACAAAACTAAAATATTAGGTGAACAGAAATGACAAGTTACAGTCAAGCCATTTTCAAGCAACTGCATTGGTATCGGTTAACTTTTACCAATACTGGTATTGGTATCGGTATCGTGCCGATACCAGTATCGTATCGGTGCATCCCTACAAACACATGCTGTCTAGTCGCAGTGTTTAATAATGTGTTATGTTAGCTTTTACATGTGGAAGCCAGACTCATTACGGTTTTATACTCATTACTCCTTCCACGTCATTTTTTCTACATCCCAGCAGCTCTAGTTCTAACCTTTTTGATGTCTTTTTGCATATTTATTCTCGCGTCCTAATACCTGTCTGCCCCGTCCCAGTTTGGTGCTGAGTTTCGTCGGTTCTCGCTGGACCGGTCGAAACCAGGTCGCTTCGATGAGTTCTATGGGCTCCTGCAGCACGTACATCACATCCCCAATGTGGAGTTGTTGGTGGCCTACGCTGATGTTCACGGGGACCTGCTGCCCATCAACAATGATGACAACTACCACAAGGCAATCTCCACAGCGAACCCTCTACTCCGGCTCTTTCTGCAGAGGAAAGGTAAGAGACGGTCTTAACTGTAACCCACTTCATGATGCTAGATTTGCTCTCTAGCAGAAGTTCAAGTATATTGTTTTGATTTTAAACTCAGAAATATAGAGTCAGTCATTTATTTTGCTGGGCCAGGGGTCGTCTTTCTGATTGTTCCAACCAATACTAACAATGGGAAATGTCTTCGCACAGGTGATGTTTAGACAGTTTGTGGACATGCAGCAATCCACCAATCACAGTAGTTCTTAATCAGCTTGTGGAAGCAGACCATTTGGAGTCCTTTGCTATTTATGCGTCAATCAACGGTATACTGAGCCACAATTGGTTTAAGCTACGTATGTGAGAATAATGTCATGACTCGAGGTAAGTGTCTAACCCAAGACATGCAGGATCAAACTCGTCGAGCTGGTAGAGTTTAAAGAAAAGTTCTTTATTTGAAAAACGAGAACAAAAAAAGCACAGGGAAGTCCTGTATAGCTCTTGTCCATAAAGCGCTCGTGGGGAACGAGGGAGGCGAGGAAGCCGAGGTGAGCGTGGGGCAGAGGGTGACCGATCCGGGATGGGTGAGGTAGCAGAGAGGGACCAGACAGGAATAATGAAGGAAGATGGGACGTGGTGCATGTAATCCAGAGTTCAAACAGCGAGGGTGAGGCTGGTTGTGTGGAGATCCTGCAGGAAGGCAAACAAACACCAGATGAGGGGGTAATTCAAAAAGCGTAATCCAAATGCAGTCCGAGTTCAAAAACCGAGTAGTCCAAAACGAGTCAAAGGGAACAAACAAGAGCATGTACGAGTGGCTGGAGCTACCTAAACAGGAGCAATCATCCGGAGTAGTGAGGTGTCTCCATCCTCCTTTTACACCCGAGTTCCTGATTGGGAATCTTCTGCAGCTGCAGCCCCCTCCGCTCCTCACCTGTGGATAATCAGCTCGGATGTGGTTAGATGGAAAGGGAGTCACGCACCTCGGCTCGGGAACATGACAAATAAAGGGTGGCTCTTTTGACCCATCAGCCATTAGCAGAAAATTCTGCCTATAAGCAGGGAGGGGGGAACCCATCACCTATTAGATCAAGTAAGATGATGATCAAAATTTGAAGCTAATTTGAGGATGGTGATGAGGTTATGGTTAGGGATGTCCCGATACAACTTTTTCACTTCCGATACCGATATTGCAGCCTTCAGTATTGACCGATACCGATATCGCCACAAGTCATACATACTTTTGCCCATATTGTAGTGTGGAATGTATGAAAGGCTTGATTAAGTGATATTACTCAATTGGAGAACAGAAGCAAAAAACTGTTAGAATGAAAAAAAGACACGTTTTTTTAACCATACGTTGAAAAATGTGAACCTTTATGGACTGCTTATATCGGAGATTTTTTCTGAAGTCTGATATAATCCGATACAGTGTTTTTGGGCCGATATCAAATAACTTTCGATATTGATATCGGAACAGGACATTCCTAGTTATGGTGAGAAAGGAAAACATCTGAAGGAAATTTTCAACTGTAGATGTAAGACTTGTAGACTATTTTGTTAGACTCCTGTGGATGTAAAAACACAGTTTTTGTTCAAAATGGCTCCATTCTGTCAATGAAACTTGAACAGTGAGTTACAATTTCCAGTTTGACAAAAGCAGCTACTGTGTCTAAAGTTATGGTTTTATCCGTGACTGGCATGATCACTGAAATAATATTTATATTAGTGATGCAAAAAGTGCTGATTAGGCCTTGAAGTGTGTAATGTTGCATCTGCGTTATAAAACCAGCGACTGGTGAAGGGCGCTGCCTAGGGCTGGGCAGTGAATCAAAAATGTATCGTTATCGAAATTTCTGACTTATCGAGATCATTTTTCCCACGTCAATAAATTTGATAATAAAGATGAAAAGATGTGTGTAGGTTGGCAACGTTCATGTCCCTTTAAGAAGCTGTACCACTTTGAGTCACGTTAAAATGTGTCTCAACGTAATACACGTGACAGCCCCATCTAGTGGGCAACTTTTGTTTCTGTGGGTAGTTAGCTTCATTTATCGTTATCGAGGTGAACTCCTTAATATATTGTGATTCCTCACTCTCTTTAAAACCAGACTCAAAACCCACCTGTTCCGTCTTTTATTGTTGTGTATTTATTTCTGTCTGTAAAGTGTCCTTGAGTGTTTAGAAAGGCGCTGTTGAAATAAAATGTATTATATTGATTTTAGGCCAAATCACCCAGCCCTAGCGCTGCCTGTTGTTGGTCAGTACATTCCTCCAATCGCCCAGGCTTCACCTTGACCCACTTTGACCACCGACCCAATCCCGGTTGGGGCATACCAAAGGCTTTAAAAATGGGACCCAATGCCTCCCAGCTTGACACTCTGCTTTAAGAGTTGGATTGGGGTGGGGGTGGGGGGGGGGGGGGTTAAACCACCAAATTTTATATGGACAAGCACCATCTTACATTGGTTATCTTCTTAGTCCCTACACCCCCAGCAGGTCCCTGAGGTCCAGTGATCAAAGCCTACTGGTTGTGCACCAGGCTAAAGACCAAAGGTGACAGATCATTTGCTGCTGTGGCCCCCAGACTCTGGAGCTCTCTCCCCCTGAGCCTGAGATCAGTGGACTCCGTGGTCTCCTTTAAAAAGCAGCTGAAGACTCACTTGTTCAAGCTGGCTTTTGTATGACCTTCTTCACCTCTCTCTCTTTATTCTGCTCTCCCCACCTATTCCACCTTCCTCAGGATCCACTGATTTCCCTCTTTCCTGTTCACTCTCTCTCTTTCTTTACATTTTTTTAATCACAATTGTCTATTTTTTGCTCATTTTAAATATATTTTTAATCATTTCCTGAATTCTTTTTTATATTTTACATTTTTTTGTTTTTGTGAAGCGCCTCGTGATTTTTATCTTGAGAGGCGTTATAGAAATGATACTTTCTTCTTCTTCAGATAGTTCCCGAGCACAGCCACCGCTGCACCGTCAGATGCAGCGATGAAATTCACCAGTGTGATGATGACTAATGGGACTTTAAGTGTGGCAGGCCGGCTGTCAGCCTTTCAAGAACAACTCTGTTTGAACAGTTTAGTCTGAACTTTTGGAAAATCCATCCTATAGCCACTGAAGTTACCAGAGCTTGTGTTATTTTTAATGATCTGTGGAAGAAGAATTGGAGTTCCACTAGGTCATATTTTTGTGTGTGTGTGTGTGTGTGTGTGTGTGTGCGTGTGCGTGTGTGTGTGTGCGTGTGTGTGTGTGTGTTTCTATTTTCTACTGCTTCACTGATCCTGGAATGGTCCTTACCAGTAATTACGGAGTGTTCTACAATCATAGGTGTTTAATAATTATTTCGCAGAATGGAGTTTTTGTTGTGTTTATAACACGTCTTGTAATTCTGTTGTTACCATGTCGAGGTTAACGTTCCACCCCCTACTCATTTGTCTCGTGGAGGTTCTGAGTGGGACCTGTTGACTATGGGAAGCGTCTGAGGGGTCTGCTGGCCCGCCTGTGCTGTGATTAAGCTGTCTCACTATGCCATATGACCCTATAGAAGCTAAGCCACTTTGTCAGAAGAAGATTAGCGGGGTCACCGTGCAGCGCTGCAATGGACGGTGTTTCAATTACACGCTCCAGACACTAGCCCCACGCTGAGTTCACTGCTGCTCACAAACGCGCCGGAACAACACGAGCAGGCTGTACACTTCACTCGTGGTGTCGCACACACTGCCTTTTTTAAAAATTCTGGATCAAAAACACAGAAAACACACGTTATTTGAACTACAACCCCCCCCCCCCCCCCCCCCCCAGACCCTATTAACCTCAGACTGATTTACCCCACCCCCCACCCACCTTCCTGTTAGGCACCAGTTGGCCTAAAAAGCTCTGTGGTGTGCAGATGCAGCAAATCAACACTAGATAATTCATCATTAGGGCTGCACAATATATCGTAAATATATCGTTATCGCGATATCAGCATGCACAATATGCATATCGCAAAGAACAGATAAATATCGCAATGAATGGTCAGCTCAAATGTTTGCTACACAAAATACATTCTGTCAATCAAACGGAAGCGTGATGTGTTTTTAACACATCAAATGGAGCTCTTCACCCATTTAGCCAATCAGGTGGGTTCTCATAGGTCAGATGCCCGCCCCCGAGGCGGACGGCACTTCATTTAGATGGTTGGTGAACACCTGAGTTAGCTTAGTTCTGCTCTTTTTGTTGATTCTGCTTTTCCCGGGATCCACGGATTGCCTTTTCATGTTCATTTTCTTTTTTCCTTTCCTACATCTTTTGCTTTTCTCTTTTAGAAGATTTAAAAAAAAAATTTTTTTTTGATTATTTTTGTTCCTGGGTTAAGTTTTTATTTATTGCAAGTAATATCGCAGAATTAATCATTGTTGTCGAATATCGCAGGTTTTCCTAATATCGTGCAGCCCTGTTCATTATCCATTCACAGCCTCCAGTCATTGCTTTAACCCTCCCACTGTCCTAATGGGTGTGACCCCGCGAGGAAAGTTGACCATCGAGCAGGGTTGATGGTTTATCCGTTGAGGTCCACGTGGCAGGGGTGAGGTGGTGCCCACTCCTCACCCCTGCCATGTGGACCCAAGGGATAAACCATCAGTCCTGCTCAATGCTCAACTTTCCTCGCGGGGTCACCCATAAAGACAGTGGGAGGGTTAAGTGAGTTGATGCCACAAAACGTTGGAGTCAAACCTCTTTGAACATCAGAAGTTAGGCTCCTTTAAATAAAAGTGACGGCCAGATGTTCAGAGTTGTGCTTTTTTCAGAACGCTGTCGTTTTGGTTGAGTTGTTACTGATAAGGAAAGGCCTTCAGATGCTGCTAAAGCTCACACACTTCACACTGAAGCTCCTCTATAAAGCTGCATGTAAAAGAGGGGGTGTGCTTTCATTCACCTGAAAGGCTAGCTCGTTTGATGTTTCAGCGACACGGTGACCGATGACACCACTGAATTATGAGTGTTGTTGTTTTTCACATTATTGTCCAGTCCTTCCCTCCGACGGAACGTGTTTGTCCCTGAGATTTGTCTGCAGGGTTCTTCGCAACCACTTTTAGGACAAACGTACTCCCTACAGAACGTGTGAACATTGTGTTGATGACCACTGAGGTGCCCGTGGCCTGTAGTCACACAGTGTTTCACAGAAACGTCACAAACTTGCTGAACCACACAGGATTCATGTGGCTGATGCTCCATCCACATAGCCGGCAGTGATTCACCGATAAGTGTGGCATTGTGTTGTGGCTAAGTTCTCTGTTGACAGAACATTATGGTCATCAGGACAGAACTGCTCACTGAGTAATGCTGAGCTAATATTTTTGTTCTCGTTTTAGTGTTTTCTATTTTAGGAGCTGGCACAGAGCAGCTCTGCTCAGCGGTTACGTCACAGACTACAAATCTTTTGTTGTTTTCCTTCTTCTACTTTGAGATTATGAGGCGACAGTTATGTGGCACGTTGTTTTTACGGCCTGTTACCGACGGATACCAAACCCGTCTACAGCAGCGTTTAGGGAGGGCGATTGGAGGAATTGTGACCATCAATGATCGGCAGAGGAGAATGGTATTTTTTGTTCTTAGTTCTTGGAAGGAAGTTAGAATGTTATTTACAGCATTTCAAGGAAGCAAACTAAAAACAACGTTTTCTTCTATCAGTCTGAGGTGTGATCCTTACTTCCTCTGCTGGAGTCTGGGCCGCGGGTCCCCTGCTGCACAGAAAATGAACGGGAGTCTACGGAGCGATAAAAGTTGTGTTCTGATCCCGTTTGGTACGTGCCACGGATTTCACATGGGATGCTCGTGAATTTTAAAGACGCATTTTGATACCAAGAAAGCAAACGGGCGGCAAAAGTTATTTTAGGTTTTCTTTGAAAACACGTAGAAGACTCCAACGCCTTGACTCATCAAATTCACATCATCAAACCAGACGAGGAGGAGGAGAAGAAAAATGACTGAGTTAGTGAGCGTCGAACCCTTCTTCTGGAGAAAACCAGATGAAGTCTGGTCGCGTGTGCTACGCTGGAGCAGAAGAGTTTCTGCAGTCATGTCATATGTGCAGCTTCTGAGTTGTAGTCATTTAAACTACCGGTCTTTACCAGCTAATGAATCTCAAATTATGTTGCAGTCATGGTCAATAAAACACACATTTTTTTCATTTATGGCAAAGTAGACCAGACAATAACTGTTATAGAACTGTTCCTTATATTCATTTTTTTCTTGTTCAGGGACCCAGGAGCCGACCAGTGGGGGCGGAGACTTAGCTTGGTTTATGCTTGACGCGTCCACGAGGTTCGCACGGCTCCGCGCGGCAAAATTGCGTCATTTTAACAACCACGCGCCTCCGCACTGCCCAAAATTTCCGCACCGCGCACCCAGGAAATTTTCTAACCACACGGACGGCCGGACACGGAAAAACATGGCGGACTGGCAAGAACTAGTATGGCAGAGGTTCGTAAATACAGACATTTGTATGATTCAGCTCTCAGAGATCACCGTGATCAACATGTTGTTAATAATTCTTGGAGAGAAATAGCTCACACTGTCGGAAAAGACGAGGACCCTGTTAAAAATGCTGGAGTGCCATGTTGTAAACAGTAATTTCTACTTCTACTATGGTGTAGTGTTGAATGCATGCCGTAGAGCTCCATGCTGCCCCCTACAGTTTGGGAGAATATTGGCTCACCGCAGAGACGAGCTGCATGAACGCTGCAAGTTGTGAAGCGCGTTCCATCCGCGAGCCGCGTCACCGCGCGGAAAGTAAACGCGTCGAGCATAAACCAAGAAGGCTCCCTGTTAAACTCGTATCGTGTTCTTCAACCCTTCACAATAAGAGCCTCAAAATATGCACTTACTTCAAAATACTCTCAGAACATGCGCGTGCGTGCGTGTGTGTGTGTGATTCCAGATGTGTGTTACTATTTACGTCCTGAATCTGTTTAGTATTAAAACATTATTAAGGCGCTGTAGTTTGTAGGCAGGACTTATCAATGCTATTTGAGTTTTTATTCCCTATTTAAATTAGCATCTCTATTTTTACCATCCCTGCGTTATTCCATAAGTAGCATCTTTTCAGCTTTTCTTTTTGCCTTTTGTCCCCCAACGTTTAAACTTAAATCTGAAAGCTGGGGTACAAAACCCGTCCTCCTCATCGTCTCCTTCTGGGTAACAATCTAGCCCTGATGTTTCGTCTTCTCTCATTCAAATCACAATATTCTTGTACATTTTTCTGATTCAAGCAAAACTGGTGAGGTTGAAGGTGTGAGATGTCCAGATTTATGCTTGTACATTCGTAAAGAGCGATATCAAATTTAGATGAGGTTTTATAAACATTCAACTTCCTGTATGAGTTGTTCAGTTTCCACTCACAGGTTTAGACTCTCGGTCGGATAGACAGTACAGGTATTTATTGGTCTTAGCTATTCAAGCAGCCACTTGCAGGGCGTGTGTTTGCTTGGTGACGTTGCTCAATGCCCACATAGTTTCAGTCTAGGATAGATCATAGCTCCTTAAAGAGGAGGACAAAGGTATAAAGAGGGACAAGAATGCTTGTATTTGCAATACAAATCGGCTGCCTTAGCAATTAGAACGCAGTGTGTGAGTCAGAGAGAAGGAAGTGTGTGTTGTGGTATCAGTAACACGGCCGAGGGTTGCACTGATGATTTAAGGAGTGGATAGTGAGAGTTAAAGATGCCAATCAGACTGAATGAAGACACTATCGTGAAAATAAAGGAAATGTCTCATATGTTAGAATTAAAAGAGGAGACTGAAGAAAGAGACATGTAAGTGATGCTGGTTCTCCAAGGAGCCGTTCCTGTGAAGGCAAAAGAAATCAGACGCTTTGAATTTTCTTCATTATTCCCAAAGATGCCCGTGTGAGGGAATAATTTATTCCGAGCACTTGAGGAGGAATGTGGAGGAGGTACGTAACTCCGGCCCAATAAGAAGGATGGAGGGATTACAGGAAGAGGGAGTAACATAATTAAAGTAGGAGTAATGTGAAGCTTTGTTTAGGTAAGGTGTGTAATTAGTGATGCTGCGAGATGGGAGGGAGCGGGTTACGTGTGACAGGAATGCAACACGACGTGAGGGACGAGGCGCGATCCTGGGAATGGTATTGGTGAGGCAGGAATGTGGAGTGAGGCCCAAGATAGGGTGGGAGGGCGAGGGAGAGAGAGAGAGAAAGATGGAGGGGGCGTTTTGGGTGGTATGTGGCCAGCGTCTGATCACGTCCGCTGGATAGATTAGCCAGGACAGTGGGCCAGACTGGACCCAGAGCCTTCAGAGCACGGCTCGGTCAACAAGAGGCATAAGAAGGAAAGTCCAGAGGAAAAAGCTTTTTCTTCACCCTTTCATACCTGATTTAACGAGACTTTGTGTCAGCCGCTAGAAAAACGGAAGCTTGGACGACGTGGAAAAAGACGATACGGTGCTTTGATTTAAGATCCCGTCAGAAACGCTCGGCTCTAAAAAGCCGGATGAGCCGAAGGCTGAATAAAAATAGGTTTCTCTGAGAGATGTATAAAAGAATGTCAACTAGAATGAAGTGTGACGTAGGAGACAGGGATGAGCCGGTGGGAAAACTGTCCGTGGAAAATAAAAAGAAGGTGGCTGTCGACCTAAAGGATCAACAAGAGATTGATGAGGCAGGTGACCAGAGGTGGTCAGAGGTTGTGCAGAACCAGGGGAGACTTGTTTGTGTCAGGTGGATGTGTGACACCAGATGGTCGAACTTTGTCTGCTGAAACTCTTAAGATGTGATAACTGACAGCTGATAAAAGCGCTGCTGGAAAACCAACGTTCTTCTGGGCTATGAGGAAATAACGGTGAACAGGTCAAACCTGATGGAGGTGAAGGTGACGGATACATCAATGTTCTGCCCTAAGGGCGTGATTCTAGGATGTGAAGTTTAATAACTGACATTTCTAAATTCCTTTCAGCTCATTGGTCCAATATCTTTAGTAACCATCTGTGTGCTGCAGACGTCGGGCTTTGACACGCCAAATGCTGTTAGCAGCCTCAGTTTAGGCTTAGCCTCAGTCAAACACCAACAAGACAATAAAAGCTTCTGCATTTCTGGTGCTGCCAGGCTAAAGCTTGGTTTATGCTTGACGCATTCACTTTCCACGCGGTGATGCGGCTCGCGGCTGGAACGCGCTTCACAACTCGCAGCGTTTATGGTTTGTGCGGCTCGTCTCTGCGGTGAGCCAATATTCTCCCAAACTGTAGGGGGCAGCATGGAGCTCTACAGCATGCATCCAACACTACACCACAGTAGAAGTAGAAATCACTGTTTACAACATGGTATTTCAGCATTTTTAACAGCGTCCTCGTCTTTTCCGACGGTGCGAGCTATTCTCTCCAAGAATTATTAACAACATGTTGATCACGGTGATCTCTGAGAGCTGAATCATACAAATGTCTGTATTTACGAACCTCTGCCGTGCCGGTCCGCCATGTTTTTCCGCGTCCGACCGTCCGCGTGGTTAGAAATTTTCCGAGGTGCGCGTTGCGGAAATCTTGGGCCGTGCGGAGACGCGGTGGAGGGGCGTGGTTGTTAAAATGATGCAAAATGACGCTACTTTTCCGCGCGGAGCCGTGCGGACCTCGCGGACGCGTCAAGCATAAACCAACCTTTAGATTAGGACTCTGTGGGACAAGAGCATTGGTAACGTTCAAAATCTATAAAAAAAATTACTTGACTCATTCGCTGCCAGCGTTTCTCACCGTTTTTACTGGTTTTTTAAGAGTGACAGAACGTTGCGCGCTAGGATGATGTCGACGCCAAAACAACCAAAACAAAGAGGAGACTCGCCTCTGACATCAGGAAGAATCCGCGCGTTTCGAGCGTTATCCGTTCGTCCATAATCCGTTGTTGAATTGTGATCGGCAGAAGCTTCTCCGGTTCGCGCCTCACTTTTTTTACAGCAGCGGCCCAAAACGATCTCCTAACACATGGATGTTCTGCTTCCTGATCATGTGACATGTGACGTATGCAGATGAAGATCGGCTTTAGAGCTGAGATGTTTGTTCTCACGGTGCGGGGGCTCGTTCCGACGCCCAAACAGTAAAAAAAAAAATGCAAATGACGACTTTAGTCGTCAATGGCAGTGAATGAGTTAATTTGCGGGGTTCGGGGGCCACAAAGAGGCGGCCCATGGGCCCCCTAGTGAGGACCACTGGTCTAAACCTTAAGGTTGAAAATGTTTAGCGTTTGGCTGAAAATCACATTGATGCTTCTTTTTATCAAATCATTTCAACAGATTATTGTAGTGATATCCAATCGTATCGGCAGAGAGTTTCGCCGGATCACTGGAAGCGTATCGAGATACGAATCGAATCGGCCTCAGTGGTGGAGATTCACACACCCCTGCTAAACACCACTGCAAATGCATTTAAAATACGAGTAAAGTTGACCTTTAAAGACTGATCAAACCACTACATGCTCTCTCCTGGGCCTACATCTACTTTTAGACCTAGTCACATCTATTAAGACTTCCCTGAGTACCAGTTGTTTTCTCGCTGGTCTTACTGGTCCCAGTCTTGCTCACTGCTCTTGTGTTGTTTGTATTCCAGGTCATCCTAGTGCTGGATTCAAGGAGCCCTGATGCTCTTGTAGTTGTACTAGTTTAGAGGACGGACAGGAAGGAGAGCTCAGGCCGCTGCAATGAGAGGAAAGCGAGTGAAGTGCAAACAGAGGAGCGTCTGCAGAACAGCTGAAGAGCAGAAATCTCTCGTGTTGGGCGAGGGACCAGGCTGATGCAAGGACAGGTTGAGTGAAAGTGGAGGAAAATGAGAAAGATGCATACTGCAGTGACGAGGTAGAAGCACACACTCGTGAATGTTCTTCAAACGCGAGGAAACTAGCAAATAAATGCTTTTAATTCAGTTCAGTTCAAAGATACTTTATTAATCCCAGAGGGAAATTAGAACCATTTAAATCTGTATAAACCTGCTTTCCCTAAGGTTTAGGTGTCTTGTGTCTTGATTAAAGTCTCCTGTCAGAATGAGACGGGATGGAGGAGTGTAATAGAAAATTCATGTTTCAGATTAAATACGGAGAAATGAGTCTAAATGACACCGAGTCTTAAATAATAGATCTGGTGACTTCTTTCCTTGAATAGTCGGCTCCGTTACATCCCAGCTTCCTTTGCTGAAGGGCACCTCCTTTAGTGTGCATCACTACTGCCCCTGTTCCGTCTCCTCCTCTTTATTGCTCCTCTCCCCGCTTCCATTTCCATTTCTTGCTCCTTTCCTTATCAGCAGCATTAAGACACTTTTATCAGCGCTGTGCCAGCGAGCTATGCACATCGCAGAAGAATAGTAACCGCACAGGAATTTGCTCCTTTGAAAGACTTTTTTTTTAACTCCTTTGTCTTTTTCGAAGCTTGTACTTGTCCTTCATCTGGGCATGTTTTTGTTGTCCGCCACCTCTGTTTCTCCTCACACCCTCCTCTCCCCCTCTGCCTCCCACCCCCGTATCATTCCGTGTTAGGAACACTGTGGCACCGCTACAAAATCCACGCTTGTCAGCAACGTACTTGACTGTTTCCAGAACACCACAGCCTTCAGCTCGACTTGTGCTCTGATCCTTGACTTGTGTTTAGCTTAAAACCTGTTTCGTGGACTTTATCGTATATTAGCATTTCTACGTTTCTTTACCACCACATAACTTTAGTATCTCTTACGACCTTGTTCTTCCCTTGAGGCAGGACACGTATTTTGCTTTAGCTTCTCTACTAGGGAGCTCTTAGCTTTGTGATTCATGGATTACTGCAATAATTAACCATTTAGTTTGTTGACCACCAGAAATTAAATCAATACTAAAGAGTTTTTAACACTTTAAGCTATTGCTTTCCAAACTGATTTTGGTGGGTTTTGAGTCAGAAACTTGAGCAGCTTCACGTTGGACGGCACTCTGTAGCCCTCTGCTGGTCAGAAACTGCACTAAACAACTTTGTTGGATGGAGTAGGCACTAGTGGGAGGTTTCTACTAGCTTTACTGCAGCCTGGCAAGCCATCCTATGAATGTATAGTCTGGTCACGGCTCATTGTTTGCTCTCAGTTGTGGGGTGGGAATGGGATCAATGGTTGACTTTCAAACTTTATCTGCATGCTATTGACAACAAACAATGTGACGTACTCACCGCTCCGAATGTCAGCTAACGAGGCAGTCCGCCGTACTCTCTCAAAGTTAATGCAAAAACATCCGTTTTCTAAACAAACTTCAGTAACTATCTGCTCTTAAAGCCCAAACAAAAATAGTTCATGCCAAAACAGTTTCAAACAAGCCGTCGCCATCTTTGTTTTTTCAGTAACAAAGGGTGTTTCTCAATGTCAAGGCGCCTGGCCTTGCGAGGCGATGTCTTGCGAGGCCAGGCGCCTTGCTTACGAGGACACGGTCCTTCCTTGGTCAAAGAAAACGGTTAAATGGAACAGACTTGCATCACGTGGCCGCGGCTTCCACGGCGGTCACGTAACGTCACGTGACACGGGAGATAACGTTATATTTTATACGTATTAGTTTCAATATAAATATGTAACGAGGCTTTTACTTTTTAAATTGTGTATATGTTTATTAATTTAAATATGTAAGTGAGTTACTACCCGCTAGCCACCGAAGCTGCAACTACTAAGCAACTAACCAACCATAGATAACTTCTTTGGATCTAAATAAACAATTTAAATTAGCCGACTTACTTTTAAACTTAAAAATTGTCCCCGAAGTAGCTGCTGGCTTCTGATCCACCGTCCTTTGGAAAAAAACGTGCTGTATTCTGGGTAATGTTTGACCAAGGCTAGGCTACAAGACACCTCCCTTGTATCCTTGCTCAGCTAGCTAAACGGCTGACAAACGGAGAGCACACGCCTCGGTAGAACATGAACATTTGAACACGTCTTGGCGGCTCCTAGGCAACCGGGGCGGGGCCAAGACATCAAGGCGAGGTTCCTTGACATTGAGAAACACCGAAAGAGTGCTGTGATGGGACTGCTACTCCGTCGCCATCTTAGTTTAGCTCAGCTGCACTAACATTCTGCCCATTTGGCTGATGGAGCGTTGTGATTGGCCAGCCACGGTACTGGCTGGGGCTGCGGAGATTCCAATGAAGCGTTGCAGAGCAAAATCCTTTTGGTCTAGATTCTGGGCTAGCTTTACTGTGCTGGTAGCTCATGTTAACGTTAGCAGTTAGCTTTTCAGTTCGCTAACCTTCAGTAAAAATCACAAGATGACATTTGCTGGCATCATGGTGGAGCCTGAAAGTAACGGGAATAGAGTCGCATCATTGGAGGGGAAGCAAAGAAAGCTTAAAGAGCTAAAACCGTAGTAAACAGCGCAGCCTACACTCATTGGTTTCAGTTTTAGCAAAGTCCTAATTTTAGTCTTTTTTGTTGGTTTGTGAGCAGCTAATAATCATGCATTCATAAAACATGCAAAGTACAACATCCCGTCCGACAACATCGTTATCTTCAAAGCCCGTGGCAGAGTTGTTTACAGCAGTTTTTAACCTGTAGGGGGCAGAAGTAGGAAACCTATTAAGTGTTACTTTAGATGACACGTATTACGACCGCTTGACATACATTGTAAACGTGCCATAAAATGACCACCGGTCCACCCATAGAGGATGTGCTGATGTGCCTTTATTTTTCCGCTGGTGTTTTGCATAAAAAACGTTGCGTGTAAAGCACCGCGCTGTGGAAGACGGCAGAACATTTCCTGTTTTTTGTTCTGGGATTTAAATAAATGCTATGATCAAATATGAGAAAAAAACTGATGACTGCCATTAAACAGAAGATTTCACATCCAAATGTTTATGTTTTCACCACAGAAGCTCTAAGAAACGATCCTTTTAGGTGATCTCAGTTGCTTTTCATCCATAAACCTATCAGTAAGGGCTGAGTGATTGTTATGCATCTACCTGCAGCTAACAGTCCAGCTGCAGTGTGAAACTGTTCCTAATATTGTGTCCATCAGTGATGCAGACGCTGGGCAGGAAGTGCTCTTGTGAAAACAAGAAGAAACGAAAGCAACAGATTATCTCAGAGGTTTAGTATTTATTTGAGTTCTGATTCATTAGATCTGTAATTGTGTCACCCTCGCGCTAGCCGTAGTTATAACCTTCCTGTTTCTGTAACGGTAATAAGCATTTCCTACATTATTATAACGCTGCAGCTGGAGACTTCCTGGCCCTGCTGAAGCTGGGGTGTCGTGTCAGCTTCCTGGTGGGATATAATGGATTAGCAGTAATATTGCTGGAGATAATTATGCTGCAAAGAAAGTGTCTCATTATCCCGTATGGATCTTGTGATCCAGTGTGCACCAGCGGGGAAGTGGATACTCAAGACGTGCGTGTAATGGGAGTATTGGAGTGAGTGTACGCGTGAATGCATCACTGGAGAAGGGGATTATATTCTCCCCCTCAGTAGATACACTCATGTATAATGTTGTTAGA
This sequence comes from Nothobranchius furzeri, assembly GCF_043380555.1. Classification (NCBI taxonomy): domain Eukaryota; kingdom Metazoa; phylum Chordata; class Actinopteri; order Cyprinodontiformes; family Nothobranchiidae; genus Nothobranchius; species Nothobranchius furzeri. The sequence goes on along the minus strand of NC_091755.1, from coordinate 48,098,492 downwards.
TAGATTTTAATCTGTCTGGTAAAAATGATGTTATTTGATGCTCGTGAGAACCATCGATGGCTCCTTCTACCTTATAACTGGTGAAGCGGAAATGATGCGTCCAGAGCTTGTCTGGAAAACCCATGTGTGCCATCCTTCTTGGTCGGACTTGTTCAAGCATCAGGAAGGAGTTGAGTTAGTTGTTGATCCTGTTTGTGCTAGCGTATCGGTTACGTCCTGCAGAGATGAGAGGTTAAGTATCACCGCGTGCGTCCTTATTAAGCTTTCATTTTCTCCCCCTCTGCTTTGCTTCCTAACTCCATTCAAAGTGTGGGAAACCAAAGCAGCCACTGCATAACTGGAATTTCTAACCGGCTGATTACGTTCTCTGTGTGGGTTGGGGGGGGGGACCGATTCGGCTAACGCCGCAGCTCGATGCTAAGGTGACTTATTTGAGATGGAGAGAAACAAAGCAGGCTAACTGGGTCGTTTTCCTTTCATTGATTAGAAATGAAGTTATGCGTTTAAGTTTGAGATCTCATGCAGATTAAAGCAAAACCAAAAACCGTTCAGGACAAAATATCCTGGAAGCAAATGAAGCTTTATTTTTATTTTTCATTACTTTTAATGCAGAGACTTTTGGAATAGAGACCAAGAACCTGATCTGGCATTGTTTTTGTTTCTCATTTAAGGTCTTTTCATTGAAAGAATCTGGAAGTTTCCAAGTGGCATCGGTAATGAAGTTCAGTTACTGTAGCGTCCTCTCCTAACAAGCATTCAGTTTCATTTAAAAGCAATCCGGACGCAGTAATGATGCTTTTCTACATTTATAACCCATAGCTGTAATTAGGTGGTTGGGATGCATTTTGTACCAACATATTTAATAACTGACCAGTGGAGGGTTTAACTGTCCAGAAGCTAAGCTGGTAACACGGAGGCTAACTACTGGGTTATTATGAGACTCTGTAAACATATTTAAAACGTAAAGCTTAAAGAGCAAGTCACCCCCTACCAGATTGATGGTAAATGGCAAATGGCCTGAATTTGATGTAGCATCTTCTAGAGTCCTGGAACCCCTCAAGGCACTTTACAACACAATCAGTCATTCACCCATTCACACACACTGGTGGGGATGAGCTACCATGTAGCCACAGCTGCCCTGGGGCGCACTGACAGAGGCGAGGCTGCCGAGCACTGGCGCCACCGGTCCCTCCGACCACCACCAGCAGGCAACGTGGGTTAAGCGTCTTGGTCAAGGATACAACGACAGCGACAGACTTGAGTGGGGCTTGAACCTGCAACCTTCCGATTATGAGGCGAGCACTTAACTCCTGTGCCACCGTCACCCCAGATTCTAACTCCACTCCCACTTCCTGTTAAGCGCCTCGTGATTTTTATCTTGAGAGGCGCTATAGAAATGATTCTTTCTTCTTCTTCTTCTGTTTGAAAAAGGCAACAAATGCTGTTGCCTAGCAGACCGAGAGGGCGGAGCCGGTAACAAATACACACACAGGCTCTTAACGACATTGTGACATCATATGGTACCAGCTAACGTTCTAGGGTGCCTCTTAGCCAATAGCGATGGCAGATTTAAATTCAAATGCAGTGCAGAGTTTTTACCTGACAACGACACAACTCTGACAGTTTTAGGCAGAAAAAAGTGCAAAACTATTGACGACACGTGTCTGCAGCACGATTACACACATTTATATAGTTTATCAGAAAAAAAATGTTGATTTGGGGGTGACTTGCTCTTTAAATTATCGAGCACACCGGCAAATGTGTCTTCATCACACCTGCTTATGAAATTACTACGAAGTTGTGATTAAGGAACATTTAGTCTTTTTTCACGTGTTTTCTCAGGCTTGCCTCCATTAATCATTAGCTAAACACATACCTGTGCACTCTGTGGGTACAGCACGTCACAGACGAGCTGTGAAATGTTTACCAAGCGCTGCGTTACTAAAAGCAACGTTCTGTATGTCCTGCCTTTACTCAACCACACACAGCACCCTCAGAATAACCTCCGAGTCAGAGATGTGGTGGAAAGTTTGTTTTCATGCTGTAATCATCAGAACAGGGCCTTGTTCGGGTTAGGGGTCCTCTTTGATTCTAATGATTGATTAAATCAACCGTGCCCGTTCAGCTCATGTGGACAGAAGTAAGTTGGGTACTGGGTTAGGTTCTGATCCTGGATAAAGCCCCAAGCAGACAACACAAGTCAAACGTCCAAGTCCCATTCTCCAGTCTCCGTTTCCAGAATACAGGAGGATGCTGGGTGCAGCTGATGCTGTTAAACAAACACAAACGTGATGCTATCTCAACATTTACACCTGTTGTCGGTGCCCTTTCTGCCCTAGTTCCTAACGTAAGGCACCTACGTGACCGCTGTGGACCCTCCAGACTTCTGACAGACTTCTGTGCCGGTCAGGAGTGTTCTGGACTCTGACCCCACTGAGCGTTAAAGAGACAGAAGCCGCTGAGACCTAGATCAGAGATCCAGTGGGTAGCACTGGACTTATTCTACTGAAACCCCCTCATCTACTTCTGCTCAGGCAACAGCTTAGTAAGCTAGCACACCTAGCTACCACAGATCTGGCCAAACTTCCTGTCCAGCTTCTCTGAGCCAAAAAAGCGTTATTCATGCACATGGAGAGGTGTCAGCTGAGGAGGAGGGATGGTGAGAGGGCAGCTTGATGGACGGATCACGATCCAATCATGAATATCGGGACGTTCACCGTGATTGGATGAGGTTTTTCCAGGATCATACGTTTCAGATGCGATTAAAATTATTCCTTATTTTTTTAAATAACAACAGTTTATTGGTTTCCATTGGTATGTGAAGAGTAGTTGAAGCAAAATGTCCAAAATGCTCCAGAATAATATCTCTTGCTTAAATGCTTGCCTTCTTTATGCAAATAAACGATCACGCATGCCGCTGGAGCCGCTTGGTTTCTTGTTTCTGCTCCGTGTGAGCGCCACCGAGTAGCCCCGAGGGACCGTCATGTCCTATGACGTAAAAGATGTAAAAGAGTGAAACGAGACTGGGAACATCACCTTCTCACGTGCATGACTGCCTCCTGTGTACGCGCGTATCTGTGTGTGTGTGTGTGTGTGTGTGTGTGTGTGCGTGTGCGCGCTTTGTTGATTCTGTTACTACAACACACACAGAAGGAGACTTCCTGGTCCCCTGCGGAGCTGTTGCAGCTGCATGCCTTCACTGGGAGGACAGCTCGTGTGTTCAGGGCCGACACCGTTATCGTGAGCCTCAGTACACCAAACTTGTGCCTCACGGGAACTGAAATGTGAGACCGCCGCTCTTTCCCGGGACAATCGATCCTTTGTTTTGGTTTTGGAATGAGGTGGGGAGTGGTGCAGCACGTACCTGTCAGGACCTGACCGCTAGGATCCTCATCAGCCACCTGAGCAGATACCCAGATAGCTCACACTGAAGCAAGCTCATTCTAAAATGACGAAAGTGAGTGTTTCATTTAGAGACCACTTTCATCTGAAAACAGATTCATCCCAGTGTTATAAATAGGAAAAACGGTCTAAAAGGTGAGCGCTTTGATGTCTCTTTCACAGCGATACCGAGCCAAAAAAAGTCACAGATGTTAATGTTTACCGCCGTGTTTTATGCTGGTTAACTATTAGGAATCCAAGGTTCAGTTTGTGAGTTGGCCATGACCGAACACACCTCCTTATCAAAGACAGATATCGTTTTTTTAACTCGCCCAACAGAAAGTTTCTTCATTTGTTTGATCCAGTTCAAATTACAGATGTAAAGCATGCAGCTTATTTTGACTGTAAGACGCTGGGAAACGACGCGTTTGGCTCTTTCGGGTCTAGCTGAGACCGCTCGCGCCGCACCAAACCTCACGAATCAAAACAATAACTCTTCACCAGTGTGTTGCCTCATAAAGCTCAGTTCCACGAAGCCGCCGCACGGCCGTAAAAACACAACTCATCATTTTACGCTCGCAGTTTGAGCCGAAGGTGAAGTACAGGAAGCTTTTATTTATTCAGCTGGCGCTCCTGTTTCAGGGGGCAGAAGTTTGTAGGAGGAGTGTGGGGGTTGGGTTAATCACATGAGTCTTACTCATTAGTTCATTCACTGACATGTTTTTACTGTGTGGGCGTCGGACGAGCCCCCGCATCGTGAGAACAAACATCTCAGCTCTAAAGCCGATCTTCATCTGCATACGTCACACGTCACGTGATCAGGAAGCAGAACGTCCATGTGTTAGGAGATCGTTTTGGGTCGCTGCTGTAAAAAAAAGTGAGGCGCGAACCGGAAAAGCTTCTGCCGATCACAATTCAACAACGGATTATGAAAGAACGGATAACGCTCGAAACGCGCGGATTCTTCCTGATGTAAGAGGTGAGTCTCCGCTGTTTTGGTTGTGTTGGCGTCAACATCATCCTAGCGCGCAACATTCTGCGAGTCTTAATAAAACAGTAAAAACGGAGAGAAACGCTGGCAGCGAATGAGTTGTTATTCATAATATGCCAACGTCTCGCTTCTGATTGGCTACCAGCAGCAAGACTCTTCCGCTGCTTTCGTTTGTGATTTTATTGATGTTTTCTCTCCAAAAACAAAACAAGCCAGAATACCGGGGGTGCTAACGGTTAGCTTCTACTAGCTGAGACACGCTCTGCTCTCCTCTTGCTGTGGGCGGTCCTAAGCCCAGGTGGGCGGGGTCAGTGAGTACTAACTTCCTCTGTGACTGGCTCTGCTGCTAATGCAGGCGATGGGGGTTGAAGATGATGTTCACGTGTGAAACTAACGGTGAAGGTCACACTGTTTCTATGGAAACAAGGCCTTTAAAGCGGCAGTGTTTAAACACTAAAGCACACTTGCAAGTGTGAGGTCAGATGGTTCGGCCCATCTGTGCCACCAGTCATATGCCTCTTAAATAAATAACACAGCATGTGCTCTAAACACCATATGTCGGGTTGTTTTGGGTTGGAACGGGCCTGAAAGTCCTGATTTTGGTGCTGAGCGACTTGTTGGCTGGTGCAGCTTTTGCATCAGGCTGACCAGAGGATAGCTGCAAGGATCAACATCTTCTCTGTTCTTCTGCAACGCCTGAAGCCGAAAACGTTATTCCTGCTTCCAAACGTTCGTGATGCAACCGACCGTCAGCCTGAACAACCGTTTCATGTGCTGCCAGCTGATTACTAGAAAATTAACCAGTTTTGTTTCCCTCTCCCTCCTTTGGTCTGAAACTTTCCCCCATCTTCCCCTTCCCCTTCTTCCTTTTCCTGTTTTGCAGAGGAAGCTGACTACGCGGCGTTTGGCACAGACTCTCTGACCAGGAAGAAGAACACGGTTCTTTCAGCGGTTCTTCTTCGGCCCGACGCCAACAAGAAAAAGCCGCCGGTGATCATCAGCCTCCCGAAAGACTTCCGGCCCGTGTCTTCCATCATCGATGTGGACATCCTTCCAGAGACGCACCGCCGCGTTCGTCTGTACAAGCACGGCCAGGAAAAGCCGTTGGGGTTTTACATTCGCGATGGCTCGAGCGTGCGGGTCACCCCACAGGGCCTGGAGAAGGTCCCGGGGATCTTCATCTCACGCCTGGTGCCCGGCGGCTTGGCCGAGAGCACCGGCCTTCTGGCTGTTAACGACGAGGTTCTGGAAGTGAACGGCATCGAGGTGGCTGGGAAGTCTCTGGACCAGGTGACGGACATGATGATCGCTAACAGCCACAATCTCATCATCACCGTGAAGCCTGCCAATCAGCGAAACAACGTCGTTCGCTGTGGAGGAGGAGGGGGCGCTGCCTCTGGCAGTTCAGGTCGCTCGTCAGACAGCGGCGCCAGCTACTACGGCTACTCGGCGCACGGCGCCGTGGCTTCGATGCCAACGCACATCATCCAGAACTTTAGCGCCGGGGAACTGGAGAGCGACGAAGACGAGGACCTGGTGATTGAAGCGGGAGGCGAGGCTGAAGCCATCCGGCACGCTCCCTCTGACTACAGCATCCCTTCGGTGCCTCGCTACGAACCACACCTCAACCTCCGCTCCCACTTCAGCTCCGCCTACTCCATCAACGCCAACGGGACGCTGCATGGCAGTGGCAGCAGCGGGTCACCGAATAACATTAATGCTAATTCGGCCTCGCCGTCCCCAGACAGAGCAAAGGAGAGGCGGAGCCTGGAGGAGGATGGCACCGTTATTACGCTGTAGACCCAAACCGGAGAACAGAAAGAGACACCTCCACATGCTTCAGGAGGTGGTGGCAGAGTCACGGAGCAACATTTCAAACCTGTACCTGTACTCTTGAAACACATTTTAATGTAAACGTCCGCAAAAGTTCGTACATTCTAGTAACGTCCACATTCAACACTAATGCTTCTCTACATGCCAAGCTAGTGTGCCATAGTGCTGACCCACAGGCACACCAACGTCTTCAGCGTGGATCTAGTTTTAACCTTTTAACGGCGTGTTGAAGAGGTCCATGAGGAACATCAGTCACCTATCTGCTTGGTGGTTCCTACGGGGTAATGCCAAAGCAGTTGACCAAATCCTGACAAACGCGTTTTTAAGCGTTGGCTTGTGTTTCCTGGCCAGAAGACGTTTAACCACTGCTCATATTCGTTTTCCACTTTGTTTTTACATCGCTGTGATCAACGACGGACCGAAGAAGCCTGCGTTTTTAATCTTTGTGTCTTTTTTTTTTCTTCTCAGACCAAGTTCAAGTAGAGAAACGTTCCAAATTCACACCTGGATGGCCTCTTAAGCCATATCTCACTACCTGCTGGGGACAAAAGCAGTTTCCAAAATGCCTCAAAATCTTCACGAGGTCCTTTCAGTCGCGGGGCGGCGCTTCTCTGTTGCTTTTTGAACAAATTTACTTTCCATATGGTCTCCAGCTTGTCTGGAGCTACCCTCGGTTTAGTTTTCATCAGTCAGTAAGTACGAAACGATTTGGGGAGGTATTAAGCTCCTGGGACCGTTTTTTAATCTCGCCCTGCTGTTTGGGATGAGCAGAGCCTCGTGAACGTGGAGAAAAATATATTTATACATAACTTTAGTCCTTTAAGACGGCGTCCCTACCTGTGGACGCCGGTTCTCGGGGGTTTAGGACACTTTGTGGCTAAATTGCAGAATAAAATAAAAACTGTTTTTGGCTTTGCACAAGCGTCATGCACCCTTGTGACCCGGCCTTTATTTTATGCCTCCAACCGAAACTCGCAGCCCTTTGAGATAAAAACCTGTTTGTTTGTTTTGTTGTTGTTGTTGTTGCACTCCATAACACAACGTGGACCGTTTCCTGATGTACATTTGGGGATAAAGGAAGGTGACGTTGAACCTGAGCTTCCTCCTCGTTTTCGTCTGATCCAGACCCCGCCGAGTACGCCCCAGGACGCTTCCACGTTTCGTCTTTAAATCCATCAGCTGAAAGCCGTTTAAACATTTCAGTTTTACTTCGGTGAGTCCGTTTTTATTTGTATGAAGTGTCGATGATTATTCGTTATTACAGCCGCAGAGGCTGGTCGGTAATCCAAACATGACCTGGTTGGAAACAAAAACACGCTCGGCGGCGTTGGATGCAAGCAAATTAGTGTATTTGCTGAAGGTGAAGCTGATCTTTGTGTACCTGCGGATCATGTACTGTTGAAGTTGCTGCAGCAGCTTGGATATGATGATGTTCAAAGCAAAGAAGCCTTCAGAATTCGTTTGATCAGTTATTGTTCCCCCAAACGGCTCACGAACGTCTTTAGAATGAATCTAGTTTTGAAGCGGCAGGAAAAACTCCTCTGATCATGAAACGGATCGGTTACATTTATGGGAAGCGTCCGTTTCCGTTGCACGCTGCAGCAAACCGCCTCTGTGGAGTGAGAGCAGGTGGTCTATCGTGTCTACTATTGATTTTTTAAGCATTCGCTCTCCTGCTAAAGTGCTACGCCTTGCTTTAGCATTGATTTCTATCTTGCATATTAAAGTAAAATCAGCACACAGCCACTTTCAGGCTTCATGTGAGTCCGTGTGCACTCGTGGAGACACTTTTAGGATCATTATCATGCTAATTAGCCTCATTAGTAGCTCTGTTTATCCTCTGATGAACTTCTACGTTAGTGACTGGAATAAACATGGCTGCCTGCACAGGTACTGCCTTTGTCGGTGGAGCGCCAAGCTCAGTCGTTCCTAACTTTTCAGCCACGAATCACAACTCTTGAGTTGAAGTTTGGTTTTTCTACTTGTTGATAATTTATTGCCGGTGTCTCTGACTTCACCACAGGACACCGGGATTGTAACCACACCGACATTTTAATTTATTCTGTAATCCTGATAAATGTTCTTTCTTTTTCACGTTCTGATGTTTTTACATGTTCACACTTATTGTTTCCAGCATCAAAGTGGCGGTACGGTAGATATTTTACTGTCGGTTGTGGATCATTTCAGTTTCTGGTTTTAAATATCAAAAAGGAGATTAAATAAAAAGCTATTTTCTTCATACTGTGAATTATGATTTTGTGTGGCAGTGAAACGGTTCTGTTAGCAACCTGAAATGTTTCACTTGTCGGGTTTTGTAGGCAACAGGGCGATGATTTTTGCTGCCAGATAAATTCTCTACTATAGATTTGTAATGAAGAACGTCAGTATTTTCATATCGATGCTTTCTAAATATGCGATGTGCGTTTTTATCATTTGAAGGAGACTGTTTTATGATTGAAGTGGAGATTTAAGAATACATGTAAACCTGTAACTGGTGATCGGCAGAGCTGGATAAAATAAACTAAATATGTAGCAATGAGAACTGTTTGGTGTTTTTTAATGTGTGGAAACAAACGTGCAGAGTTTGCTTTAATCGACACAGGAAATCAGCAGGGTGTGTGTCGTCTGATCTGAATCTGAGCTATTCAACAGCTCGCCATTTTCTAATTGTTCGGATAAGCTAATAAATGCTAAGATTTGTCTAAAATGTGAAATACAATATGGTCAGTTTTACTGTGGGCTAATTATATATTACTGATATTTATTACTCATAATACTTAGAAGATGGATTTTAAAATAAGTTTGGTGCATTTTCAGTAAAGAAAAATTATCACGTCCTACTGATATTGTTCTTATATGTCTGTTAAAGGATCAGAGGATGTTAATGATCGTTATCACGAACAATGAACAAGTACACGTTTTAATTATGAAATTAATTACTTTTCTCATTCTTGTCAAAAAGAAATAGATTTGATTGATAACCAAAATAATTTTTCTGAATAATTTTTCTTGTGGCGCTTAAACATCTCTACTGGAAAAACAACCCTCACTATGTCTACTTTATGGAGAAATGCTAGAATAGTAAATTTTATTCTAAAAAGTAACTTAAATAACAAGACTATTCATTCGACCACAAATTAATCATCATCTTACTTGTAGAAAAAATTATTTACAATTTCACAAAATGTTAATTATGATTAATCGATTAATCAACTGTACATACAGACGCAGGGCGACCAGCTGTGTTGATAGTTTATTTAGCCGTAATGTGTTGCTGCCACCTGGTGGACACGTGGTGAACTACCATTCTTTTGTGCGCCGCTTAGATCATTAAAAGTTCAAAGCGCCTCTGAACAAGAACACTAAAATGATTTAAGTTACATTCGGAACATATTTCTAACACATTATAAAACCAATAAATTATATGCGGCCCTTTTTGGGAAGACACGTTTCAACAACTGCTTCTGTTGTCACGCCGCTAGCCTGGAGTGACAGCTGAGAATCACGTGACGTGACGTGTAACCAACATGGTGGCGCTGAGCTGAGACCGAAACGGACACCGACCGACCCGACACCCTGGCTTTCGTTAGCTTTCATCGTTACCTGCTCTTTGGCAGGGCCAGGCCGGTGATGACGGCCTGAGAGAGGATCGGTTACACGATCGAGAGATGCAGGAACAGCCACACGCGCCGCCGCAGCAGCACGCGCAGTCAGAAAACAGTAAAACCAAGAGCATGTTTCTGTCCAGGGCGCTGGAGAAAATCCTCGCTGATAAGGAGGTGAAGAGGAGCCAGAACAGCCAGCTGCGGAAAGCCTGTCAGGTGGCGCTCGGTACGTGACTCGTGTTGTTTTCTGAGCAGCTCGCCTGTTTTACGTCTTTATTCATTCCAACGTTTTATTTATGCTTAGCTTGATGGAGAGGAGCTACTTAATTAGCTTTAGCACCTTTAGCCTTTACCGTCTGCTCCTCTGCCCGTTGGCACCCTGACAGCGGGTGAATAATTATGAGTTAACACGGCTCTCGTACTTTATTATAAACATTTGTTCGTGTATTAAATTGTCACCACTGTCAGGTTATTCAAGGTTACTGGTAAAGATATTGTTAGCATGTTGCGGCTAGTTTAGCTAAACAGACCAATCCTGGTGTTGTACGTAGCACTGTCACCCAGCCAGACAGTCCAGTCCTGCATCTGTTGGCAGACCGTTTTAACATATAATCACACCTCTCAGAACTCCTCATTTGCGTCTGTCAGTAATGGCATTCCTTCTTGTCTAAACTACTTCCTTATCAAGAAAATTAAAGATATACAGAGTCGCATTCCTACTTGTGATCATACTTTCTTCAAGGTTCCTGAACAACTTTGAAAACCTCAGTTTAACATATCGGTTTAACATCCTTTACATGTTTTTAATGACCTTTGTTTATTTTAATGTGAATTTCAGTTAATTTAATCAATTGGAGTCAGAAATTGTGATCCGGATGTCCAGAAGTGCTTCTAATAAAATCATCGCTCGTTACTTCAGAGATCTAAAGCGTCCTTTTCCTCAGGATAAACTAAAATGTTATTTTTGTCTAGGATTTCTAGGACGACTAAATTGATTGTAGATATCTAAAATATGAGATACTTTCTATAGTAAGCATGCTTCTTTATCTATTTAACATAGCAGCAATGTTAATTCTATAGTTTAAATGTTTTAACTAATATCTGAAGCCCATCACAGAAAACTTCAAAACAAATTGGTGTGGTGTGGTTTTGCAGACATGATTAATGGAAACCAGACTGTTATATGATTAATCAGCCTGCCATATAAACACACAAGGTATTTCACTTCCTGCTTTTCCATTCAAACACACACGGGTAACGTTACACACGTCCAACTGTGCTGTTTGACCTGCGCTTGTACTTCAGACCAACCTGCTACCTCTTTGTTTGTCTGAACTATAAATCCTTCTTAACGTTTTAATACCGATGACTGCACGATAAAGGTGTGTTTCTGTAAAATAAACCAACAATACAATATAAAGGCTGATTTTTAACGATGAGGATTCAGTTAGATGCACTAAATCTTTGAGATTTAGGACCGTTTCAGGTCTCGTTTGCTCTCCCCTGGCTTTCAGTTACACTCAAATTATTCATGAAACAAGTAAAACGCGACACTCCCTTCATTAACTTCCTCTTATAATCAGTGTGCAGGTTTTTGTCTGCTTCGGCAAAATTTCAATAACACAGAAGCGTTTAAACGTTTGAAATCTTAAGTTATATTTCAGTTATTCATGTAAAAGTCATCAGATCTTCTGGGTTTTACAAGTTGGCGAGAGTTTCCAGCACTAGACAAAAGAGATATTTATAAGTGTTTTATTAATTAAGAGTAGCCTTATTTTGAGTGTGTTTGTATGCATATCTTTGGTTTAGGCATGCAGCCGCGTTGGGAATTATGTGTTTAGTATTAATTTATGTGTTTAATACATTTTCAATTCATTCTGCTTCCATGTTTGGTTTTGTGACTTCAAACCATGATACTGCCACCCCTGGTTTATAAATAAGATGCGCTTCCTCTAAAGCACATCCTGAGCTCCTTCAAAGGAATCTCCTACCATCTTTATGCAGATGACATCCAACTGTACATCTCCTTTAAGCCCCATGAGATGTCTAAGCTGCAGCTGTTACACACCTGCTTAGACTCTATCAAAACCTGGATGGTGGGAGCTTTCTTCAGCTGAATGAAGATAAGACTGAGATCCTCATCTGTGCCCCAGACAAGCTGGTTCCAAAAGTCAGAGACTCTCTTGGTCGGCTTGCTTCTCACACCAAACCTTCTGTCAGGAATCTTGGTGTGACCTTTGACCCAGCTCTCACCCTGGATTCTCATGTCAGTTCTCTTGTTGGCTCTTCCTTCTTCCATCTCAGGAACGTTGCTAAGCTGAGTCCCATTCTGTCCCGCTCTGAACTTGAGACAGTTCTCCACACCTTCATCTCCTCACGCTTAGACTACTGTAACTCTCTTTTCACGTGTCTGAGCAGAACCTCCCTGAACCGTCTACAGGTGGTTCAGAACGCCTGTGCTCGGCTTCTGACCAAGTCCTCCAAACACACCCACATCACCCCGCTTCTCCTCCAGCTTCACTGGCTGCCAGTCAACTTCAGGGTTCATTTCAAGATCCTGGTTCTGGTCTATAGGTCCTTACATGGACAAGCACCATCTTACACTGGTGATCTTCTTACTCCCTACACCCCCAGCAGGTCCCTGAGGTCCAGTGATCAAAGCCTACTGGTTGTGCAGCACCAGGCTAAAGGTCAAAGGTGACAGGTCATCTGCTGCTGTGGCCCCCAGACTCTGGACCTCTCTCCCCCTGAGCCTGAGATCAGTGGACTCAGTGGTCTCCTTTAAAAAGCAGCTGAAGACTCACTTGTTCAAGCTGGCTTTTGTATGACCTTCTTCACCTCTCTCTCTTTATTCTGCTCTCCCCACCTATTCCACCTTCCTCAGGATCCACTGATTTCCCTCTTTCCTGTTCACTCTCTCTCTTTCTTTACATTTTTTATCACAATTGTCTATTTTTGCTCATTTTAAATATATTTTTAAACATTTTCTAAATGCTTTTTTATATTTTTGCACTTTTTGTTTTTGTGAAGCGCCTCGTGATTTTTATCTTGAGAGGCGCTATGGAAATGATATTTTCTTCTTCTTTTATTCTGAAATGTGGTGTTTTTTCCCTCTAAAGTGGTGGGGCGTGGGCCATTTAAAGCCCTCTGAGTGATCTTCTACAGCACAGGTGGCACCAGTGATTTCATTTGATGGTGCATTCATGGGAGAGCTTTCTTTTACTTTTTAAAAGTTTAATTCCAACTTAATCTTTCGTCAGAGTTTGATATTTTTCCTCCAAATGTGTTTCTTTAATGTCTGATTTTAGATAATACAATATGGAATTCTAAAAACTAAAAATATGAACTCAAGGGGGGGAAATCAGCTGATTTCATCAGGCTGCAGCATCAAATAAACAGTTTAATCGTGTATTAGATTTGTAGCACAGCCTCATTTCCTCCATTTAGCTTCAATTCTGTCGGCTATGACTTTGAACGGTTCCGATGTTCAGTTTGGACGCAGCGTAACAGGAAAACACCACCGAAGACACTGAATTAGTCAGGAAAAGCTTCAGCAGTAAGAAGAATGAGAAATCTGGAGGGATAAGTGGGATAAAGATCTTATGAGAAATGAAAACAGGAGTTTGTTTTACTCTATGAATAAGATGCCTCCATGTTGTTATGGTGTATGAAAATGTGGCCCTTAATGTTGCTGAATGATGGATTTTTGTGTTTTTGTTCTCTTTTGTAGATGAAATCAAGGAGGAGCTGGAAAAACAAAAGTAAGTTAAATAGATCGTGGGCTTTGATTTCTCTGCTCTGAGACACGAGGGACGCAGAAGCAGCCCATCGTCGTGTTTTCTTACTAAGATGATTAACTGTTGTTATTGCTGGGACCTGTCGTCCACAGACGTGGAGTCAGACCCGTTATTATTTATTCCATACATCTGTTTTCCTTCACTTATCCGGAGTCGGGTCACGGGGGCAGCAGCCTAAGCCGAGAGGCCCAGACTTCCCTCTCCCCAGCCACTTGGGCCAGCTCCTCCGGGGGAATCCCGAGGCGTTCCCAGGCCAGCTGAGAGACGTGGTCCCTCCAGCGTGTGCTGGGTCTTCCTTTAGGTCTCCTCCCGGTTGGACGTGCCTGGAAAACCTCACCAGGGAGGCGTCCTGACAGATGCCCGAACCACCTCAACTGGCTCCTCTCAATCTTGAGGAGCAGCGGGTCTACTCCAAGCCCCTCCCGGATGACTGAGCTTCTCACCCTATCGCTAAGGGAGAGCCCAGCCACTCTTCGGAGAAAACTCATTTCGGCTACTTGTATTCGTGATCTCGTTCTTTAGGTCACTACCCAAAGCTCGTGACCATAGGTGAGGGTAGGAACGTAGATCGACCGGTAAGTCCAGAGCTTCACCTTCTGGCTCAGCTCTCTCTTCACCACGACAGACCGGTACAACGCCCGCATCACTGCAGATGCAGCACCTGTCCACCTATCGACCTCACGCTCCATCTTTCCCTCACTCGTGAACAAGACCCCGAGATACTTAAACTCCTCGACTTGGTACAGGACCTCATCCCTGACCCTTTTCTGACTCGTGACCATGGTCTCGGGTTTAGAGGAGCCGCTTCACACTCAGCTGCGAACCGCTCCAGTGAGAGCCGGAGATCATTTTTGATGAAGTTTATATTTTGACATTTTAAAACTTGTTTTCAATAGATTAATATTTACTCCAAATAGTGTTTGTTTCTGAGGTCCCCTAGAGACGGAGCCAACCTTAAACAGTTAATCTGCTGCTGAAGGCAGGAAGTCCGTTTTTAATCGATGCTAAAATACATTTACAACTTGTTCTTTTGTTGGTTGCAGCAGGAAGTCGACTGTCTGTGTTTTCTAAAGTTGGTTTAATGAAATGTGTGTTTGTTGTTCCAGGGATGGGACCGTGGTCCCACCCAGAGCCAACTACATCGAGGCTGACAAATACGTCCTGCCCTTCGAGCTGGCCTGTCAGTCAAAGTCTCCCCGGATAGTTAGCACCTCGCTGGACTGTCTGCAGGTTAATACACGTGTGCACACACACACACACACACACACACACACACACACACACACACACACACACACACTTGGTTTGAATTCAGCTTTCATTACATATCTTCTCCCCTGCAGAGCTTCAGGTGTGTGTTTTTGAATAATGCAGCGCCATTTTTTCCTCGTGCACACACTTGAGCTGTTTTAAACACACAAGCAGGACTCCCTGCGACGCCAGGATCCATCCAGATGTTTCTGTCCCGCCTCTGCTGCCCTGACCCGCGCCCTCCGTCTCTCCTCTACAGAAGCTGATAGCGTACGGCCACATCACGGGCAACGCCCCGGACGGCAAGACCCCGGGTAAAAGGCTGATCGACCGGCTGGTGGAGACCATCTGCGTCTGCTTCCAGGGCCCACAGACCGACGAAGGAGTCCAGCTACAGATCATCAAGGTGCCTCCAGTTCCTCCTTCCACCCTCCAGCTGTCATTTGGGTTTTATTTATTTACTTACTTCACATCCAGACTGTTAGATCTACCAGAGACAAACAGAAGCGTTGGCGCTTAAACGTAGCTCCTACGTTCTTCTGAGCGGATAAAACAGAATAATGTCACTAAAGTTGTCTCGTTTGAAGGAGATCGTCATTTATTTTAATGCAGGTTCTTCAAAAAGCTGCATTAAACCAATCAAAACTAAACTAAACCGCCCCGTTTTTAGTCGTTTAGGACCCAAAACCAAAGGTTCATGTGGTCTAGCCCAGGTGGGTTTAGTTACTGACACTAATTCAGCTTCCTTATTTACATCCTGGTGGGTTGGAGAGGACAGCTTCTGTTCTCTTTGTTTTAGTGCTGTTGACAGAAGATTAGAAACATCTGTTGGGATCGCGTTTCTCTGCTGAAGTCTGTTTACTTTTACCAGGAAACCGTCTCTTATTGCAAACTTCTGACAGTAGAAACTAAAGTTTTGTGTTTTAAAGCGACAGACGAGTGTGAATGTCTTCGGCCGCAGATAGAAGGAAGTGTGGTGGTGATTCAGCGGGTGCCGCAGCCGCCTGTCTTGATAAGAGCCTTAACTTCCTCCTCCGCCTGCCCAGGCCCTTCTGACGGCGGTGACCTCCCCGCACATCGAGATCCACGAGGGCACGGTGCTCCTCACCGTCCGGACCTGCTACAACATCTACCTGGCCAGCCGCAACCTCATCAACCAGACCACGGCCAAGGCCACGCTCACGCAGATGCTCAACGTCATCTTCACCCGCATGGAGAGCCAGGCGGTCAGTGTGACCACACTACTCCTCGTTTCTGCCACGAAACATCCTGCGGTGAATCACAGAAGCTACATTTAGCTTTAACTACTGTTATCCCAACATTAGCTGTGACGTTTTATTTTGAAGGAACTAAGACGAGTTCTCAGTCAATCAGATTTTATTTATAAAGCGCTTTTCAAGCAAAGTGCTTTACAAAATGACCCCAAACTGTTTAAAAGCATTAACAGACATATGCAAACACACACACACACACACACACACACACACACACCTGTAAAAATTTATATTCGGCTGAGTCCAGATGAGCCAAGTAAGGTAAGGCAAGGAAATGCCATCAGAGGAGCCATCTGCCCCGGCAGCATCAGGTCTCCCACGCTGAGTCGGGGCGCTCAGAGGAGGGGGAACGTAGACCCCCACCTCCACTTAAACACTACCTGTAGAGCGCCCAGGAAGCAACAGTCGACCGCCGCCCCCCGGGGCAGAGGGCCCCTACAGAGAAAACACCGGATTAAAATGAGTCAAAATATGAAAATATGACAAAAGTTAGAACACAAGTAATAAATAAAATCATTTAGACAGTAAAATAATAATATTAAATAATAAAATGGCTGAAAAATGTGGCTGAATGACCCATTAAAGCTTCCACACTTTATTTTATTTAGTAAAATAAAATAATTTATTTCAGTTGAAAGTTTTAAAAACACCCGACAGTAAATAGTTGCAGGAATAAACCTTTAATGTTTAAGCGCGTTACTATTAGTTATTAAAAATCACACATTGATCAAACATAAAGATAATCTCTGAGGGATTTCGGTTTCAGACGGCCTAATCTGCTTCTTCTGTGACCTTCGCAGGCCCTGGAGGCTCAGGAGCAGGAGAAGGAGCGGCTGCGTCTCCCCCAGCAGAACCCGTCCCCGGTCCCCGGTAACCGGTCGTCCGGCTCCCCCAAATCTGACCGAACTCCTACGCCTGATCCTCAGAGCTCCCCGTCCCCCGGAGAAAGTGCCTCAGACCTCACCGTGGACTCGACGCCCCCACCGGCAGCAGCAGCAGCTCCTCACCTGGACCAGGATGCACCGGCAGTCAACGGAGAGCCTGATGGAGGTGGATCAGAGCAGCTCACACACATTTTTGGGTTCTTGCTCACACTCATTTATTTATTTTTACATCAGATTCGGTGTTTGAGGATGAAGGTATGGAGGTGCCTCCTTCAGCGGCTGACGACGAGAACAAACCAGAGATCAGCTCAACGGGACCCGTGGTGGCAGACGGAGAACGTCCAGCTGAAACAGGTTTGTTCTGGTTCCTGCCCGTTTGCTTCTCCTGTCTTTGGGTTGGACTGATCGAGCCTGGTTCCAGGTGGTGAAGGTCCAGTTCCTGTTGTTCCTGAGCAGATGGACGCCGTTCCCCCCAGAGCTAGGACGGAAACTCCGCAGATGAACGGCGTCATCGAGGACCACTCCTCTGTCTCCTCCACAGACCTTCTGGTGAGAACGTTTTCATTCTGCTGCCGTAGTTAAATAAAGAGTCGGGAGCTTTTTCTGTCCTTAAGTTTTAACCTGGAGCTTTTTAGCAGATGTCTGCTGAAGGCCACGGAGCTGAAACGTTTCAGGAACTTTAGAGACGGTCGGTGGAAACGTAACAAGTCCGCCTTACCCAGAGGTTCATGTGTGTTTATAGAGATCAGCTCTGGGGTTTTGGGTTAGACGTTAGTCCCAGTAACGTCAAATCAAGCATCTGTAGTTGCTTTTGTCTGTATTTAGAAATAAGATTATTTTGGGTTTTTTGTGTCTCCGTGTGTTTCAGGATGCCGAGTCTCTGCAGGGACCCCACAGCGCGGCTCGGTTCTCTCACATCCTGCAGAAAGACGCCTTCCTGGTGTTCCGCTCTTTGTGCAAACTTTCTATGAAACCTCTCGCTGATGGACCTCCAGACCCAAAGTGAGTCACAGCTTTAGCTTTAACCCCCTGGTGGAGCAGCGGCACGTCTCTGCATCAAATAGTCGTTGGGTTGATTCCCGACGGCTGCGCCTCGGAACGTTTCAGGCGTGTCCCAGAAGCGTCTCGCCTCGCCGGTAAAGATGGGATGGGGTTCTTTTTTTTGGCCGTGTCACGCTTTGGGGATGCTTCGAGCTCAGAGGTTGTCTTGGGTCCCAAACACTTCAAGGGCCCCGCGACTATTAAGAAAGATGTTTAAGATATTTTCTCCTTCAAAATAAATGAACCCTCATTCCAAAAGAAGCAGGAAGAGAATAAAAAGTTTGCCAAAGTTTACGGATTTCTTAACGGTGAAGAGAAGTCGCTTCTTGTTCAGGACGCAGAGGACCCCGTGCCCACGTTTGCCTTGGGCCCCAAAACTGCTGGGTCCGCCACTGGTTAACTAGACAGGAAATCACACATGGTATCAGTGTAAAGCCCTGGTAAATTTCAAAATAAAAGACTGACGGTTATACTAGCAGGCTTATCTGCTTCCTGCGTTAACGAGATGTTTATCCTGGTAGAGGAGAATCACAACATTATAAATGAAAAGACGCCAAACTGGAGAAGGCGCGGACAAAAACATCAGCAACTATGTGGATGGAGGGTGAGTCTAAAAGCGTATCGTGTACACGGGCCGCGGCTAAGCCGCGCCACGTCTGACGCACTCCCGCTGTGGATTTGGCATTCAGCGGCAGCTAATTAGCCCAATTCAAGATGGCTGTGTAATGGTTTAATTTACATGTTATTTAATAAGCCATAAGACATAATATTGAATAGTAAATATGAAATCAACCTTATGGATCTGTGGGTACTGTTTAACCAGAAGATTGGAACTTTTTGTAACGTGATGAAGGAGCTGTTCCAACCAAGATTATTTAATCTTTTCCACAGTCCCTTTGACGCAGTGCCAGAGTGCGTGAAACAGCCTCAAGGTCATGCATTCACTTCTAAACTGTTTACTTTCCAGCGATGAAGACAGAAGATTTTTATTAAAAAACCAAAGAACTCTATTTTCAATAAAAGCTAATCAAAACAACTGTTAGTCAATAATAACATGTGATCGATCTGTGAAATCACAATATTATGATATGTTTTAATAAGTAAATGGCTTATTCTAGCCACTAGTCACACTGATACACTAAGGTAAATAATCACATGACACATTCCTGTCGCAAATCCAATCAGAACCTTCACGTCTGAAGCGTGGCAGAGTCTCTGTGGTGTTTATTTATTCTGTCAGCTGTGAATCGTCCAGAATCATAAACATCAAGATTAATAAAACAGTCCGCCATTTTAAGTCCAGTATTCAACGAGATCTCAAGATCCCCTGAAGTTCACCGCATGCTGAGTGAAGTATGGACCGGCCATCTGTACTTCCCTTTTTAAGCTAGAACTGCCAAGCTGGGAAATCCTGTCGTTGTTATCAACAAAACAACGGTTCTTCAGAATAAAAGCTGAACTCGCTGACCCAAAGGAGGGTCCACTTTGACGCTGTGAAACACCTGTCGCTTTTTACCTGGAGACTAACCAAAAACTGGTTTGTCGTGCTGTCGACGCTGTTTCATCGGCTCCAGTACCAGAGGAGGGTCCGTGGACCTGGCATCCTGATCTGTACGGGTGTCTCACTGAAGGGTATGTGGATGCGACAGATGGCGTCTCATGTGTTTATGACCACGGTTCAAACATTGATCAGTTAGGAGCAAAACATCATCTCCCACTCAGACTCGCTTCTCCAGAACGGAGGTTCTGAACTGACATCACACCAACACACACACCACCTCACATTCCACTCCACGAGCATCCATCATTAGAGAGTTAGTTCTGTTAAACTGTTTAAAATCATTTAGATAATAAATGTTCTTAAACGTTTGAAGGTCTCTCTTCTCTTGTCTCAGTACATGCAAAGTGTTTAATTTCCCTGTAATAAAAAGAACCACTCTTCTGATTTAAATAGCCCAGTGTCCATTACAGGGTATCCGCGGGTCCTTAAAAAGTCTTAAATTTGCTTTTCCAAATTTAAGGCCTTGAAAATCCTTAAAAATGACAAATAATCCTTAAATCCAGTTTCCAAAGGTCTTAAATTACCAAAGACCCAATAAACAAGATTATTTTATTTCTATAAAAATGTTCGTGAATTTCTAGTTGGTGTTCAGCATTTTTTGTGTACGATGTTGGCGTAAGCGGAACCGTACACATTCAGTTGGTTGTGAAAGGGGGCTGTTTTTAGATGAGCACATTAGCTGGTTAAGCTAGTGGGAGCTTGCGCCATGGGGAAGTGCAAGTTTAATGGTAACTGGATGGTTAATCCCACGTTCGCGACGTGGTTAGCATCGGTTCCAGGCAATAGCTGGAAATTATAGCTTAAATTTAATTTTGAAAATAGCTTAAATTTGGTCAAAGTGGCCTTAAAAAAGGTCTTAAAAAGTCTTAAATTTGGCTCCCTTAAACCTGCAGATACCCTGCATTAGATGGGGTCCATACTAGATATGGATCTTTAATGTCTATGGTCATTAATTAAATTGTAACTCTTTAACGCTACATTTTTATTGCAGAGATTAGTTAACAGCTTCGTATTCACTCAGAGACAACAGAAGAGAGAGTTAGGTTTAAAGGTTTAAAGATTTATTACTAAACAAATTAAGCTAGACTAACTTAAACACTACATGTATGGTGTAACTAAGGTGAATGAGACGGAGAATGGTGTGATGTGGAATGTTGCTCAGAACCAGCAAATCCGAAGAAACGATTAGTTCTGATGGGAATTGAAGGTGATGTCTTCGCTCTAAGCTTTGGTTAGGAGATTCATAAACACATTTATTTGTCGGTCTACATACCCTTAGTGGAAGTCCCCGTTAGATCAGGAATGTCGAGGTCCAGCTTGACCTTTTCTGGAACCGAAGCCGGTAGGAAAAGCAGCGGTTGCCGAACAGACCAGTCTTTGAGATCCTTCCGGGTCACGATGGTTTTGTTGGCATCTAACAAGACCCAAAACTGGGTCGTGATGGTTCAGCTTTTATTCTGAAAGGAACCGTTGCAGCAGTTGTAACAGCAACAGATTTTATCCAGCTTGTCGTTGGTTCTTTCGGCTGAAGAGGAAAGTTACGGATTGGCCACTCCGACAACTTCTCTAGAACGCTTTGAACTGGCGTTAAAGATGGCGTGGGCATAGTTTTATACTTCGGATGTTTTGGTTTATCGTCAAATGAAAAGATGACAGATTTACCAAGCACCAGCAAAACCACGCCTCCATCAGATCTGGCAGATTCTGATTGGATCAGTAAAAGCAATGTGTCATGTCTTAATGCTACGTGAGATCAGTCCTAGTGGAAACATTTAAAGTCCTATTACTTATTATATTCTATAGGATTATAATAAAGTTATTAATATTTTCATTTCACAGATTGGTCACATCTTATTATTGACCAACACTTTGTTTGATTAGCTTTATTAAAATAGAGTTCTTTGATTTATTAAAAGGAGAGAGTCCATTCTTCATTCTTCTGTTGAGCTGGAAAGAAGCAGTTTATAACAAATGCATGAGACCTTGAGGCCACATCTCATGCAGACTAGTTCTGTGTCAGAGGAGAGGGGAAACCGTCATTTCATTCTGTTACAGCTGCTATAGCTACGCGACCTCAGCAAACCCCACAAGGTCTAAGTCGTTTGCAGAGATTGTGAGCCACCATTTGGTGTTTTTAGATGCTGTAAATCGTTCACCAGACATACTCCGATAACAGGTCTAAGACAGAAGAAAGAAGCGCCTCTCAAGGCGCTTCACAAGAACAATAAATTAAGAATAAAGACAAAAAAGAAGATGTCAGAGCCATAAAACTCTTGAATTAACCAACTCCAGCGTCTTTATTTCCCGGCTCTGGCGTTAGAGGTGGTTGGACATTAATACTCTTATTACATCATGTTGTTAAAATCAAGTTTTGAAAACCTTTCCTGTAAAATTCTGAGTTAAAAATGTGCATTAGCTCACTTTTATTATCATTTCCTGTTTGATTTGACATCTGTTGATGGTTCCTCGGCTGCCTTTGGCTCCAAACACAGCTTCGTGAGGTCAGCTTGGCCTTTTCCGGCCAGGTGTGACGCTCCTCTCTGGTTACTGTAACTTTAGACTCCGGACCTGTCCGTGTTAGTGGGTCAGAGTGAAACGAGCCCATCACAGCCCGGTCGTAGCTCTAGAGGTTTTCCGTTGAGATGTGTGCTTTTTTTTTCCTGTGGAGATGAGAAGTTCTTCTCCCCTGCAGGTCCCACGAGTTGCGCTCTAAGATCGTCTCCCTGCAGCTGCTGCTCTCCGTGCTGCAGGGCGCCGGGCCGGTGTTTCGCACCCACGAGATGTTTGTGAACGCCATCAAGCAGTATCTGTGCGTAGCTTTGTCCAAAAATGGCGTCTCCTCTGTGCCTGAGGTGTTTGAGCTCTCTCTGGCCATCTTCCTGACGCTCCTCTCCCACTTCAAAGTCCACCTGAAGATGCAGATCGAGGTAAAAGCAGAAGACGGACCGATCCTGTTCCCGTGGGACACCCGTGGTTTAAAAAAGACCATGTTCTCCTTGCTGCAGGTGTTTTTTCGGGAGATTTTTTTGACCATCTTGGAGACGTCGACCAGCTCCTTTGAACACAAGTGGATGGTCATCCAGGCACTGACGCGCATCTGCGCAGGTAAAGTAGGCAGCTGGACTGGACCTGGAGTTCTGGGAGAGAGGTCAGGTGGTTTCAGTGTTTTGGTTCCTCCCCCAGATGCCCAGTGCGTGGTTGACATCTACGTCAACTACGACTGCGATTTAAATGCTGCCAACATATTTGAGCGTCTCGTCAACGATTTGTCCAAAATCGCCCAGGGAAGGAGTGGTCAGGAGCTCGGGATGACGCCTCTGCAGGTCGTAGCAGCTCCTCGTAGCTCTGTATTTACAGCCCGTCTGTAAAAAACACATTTCTGTAACTCCTGCAGGAGCTGAGCCTACGCAAAAAGGGTTTGGAGTGCTTGGTGTCCATCCTCAAATGCATGGTGGAGTGGAGCAAAGACATGTACGTGAATCCTAACCTTCAAGCTAACCTGGGTAAGTGGGATGCACCGAGAGCAGAGAAGTGGAGCTCTGAATGTTTCGTTACGGCGTCTTTCATCTGTCTTCAGGTCAGGAACATCCATCCGACTGCGAGGGAGGAGAGCTGAAGCTCCCGGAGCAGACGGCGGGGCGTCGAGACAGCATCAGCTCGCTGGACTCCTCCTACTCCAGCGTCCCCGTGTCCCAGGCAGATCACCCTGAGCAGTACGAGGTTATCAAACAACAGAAGGAGATCATCGAGCACGGCATCGAACTGTGAGCTCCGCCTCCCAGCTCGGCTGGAGATCCACAGTGGTGTTAACTGTGGTCTATATGAAACATCTGTGTTCTTGTGTGGAGGAGGTCGTTTACGCTTCAGTCCATCTGTTGTCTCTGCAGCTTCAACAAGAAGCCTAAGCGTGGTGTCCAGTACCTGCAGGACCAGGGCATGCTGGGATCCACAGCTGAGGACATCGCCCAGTTCTTACACCAGGAGGACCGACTGGACACAGTGAGACCTTCAGAAACGCAGTTTATGTTGTTGTGAACCCTGTTAACGTGTGTGTGTGTGTGTGTGTGTGTGTGTGTGTGTGTGTGTGTGTGTGTGTGTGTGTGTGTGTGTGTGTGTGTGTGTGTGTGTGCGCAGACACAGGTGGGGGAGTTCCTCGGTGAGAATAACAAGTTCAACAAAGAGGTGATGTACTGCTACGTGGACCAGCTGGACTTCTGTGGTCGGGACTTTGTCTCTGCTCTGAGGACGTTCCTGGAGGGCTTCAGGCTGCCGGGGGAGGCCCAGAAGATCGACCGGCTTATGGAGAAGTTTGCTGCTCGGTACCTGGAGTGTAACCAGGGGTAAGAGGGCCCTCTGTCCAGCTGCGTGTGTTTTCAGTGGGACTGGATGCTGACGTCCTCCTCTTCTGCAGACAGACCTCGTTTGCGAGTGCGGACACCGCCTACGTGTTGGCGTACTCCATCATCATGCTCACCACCGACCTGCACAGTCCTCAGGTACAGACCGTTTGGACCATTTTCTCAGGGTTACTTTAGAAAACATCCTAGGAATAATCTGCTTTTTATTATTTAGTGGAGGACTGATCCAAGTTTTTAACCCCATCAGATAAAAAGGATTTAGTGAAATCTGAACACTGAGCTCAGACTACAGCTGATACACTTCCTAGTTAGTAGCTTCCTGTTACTAACAGAAGAAGCCAAACCGTGGAAAAACAGCTGTGGAATATCCGTGTCATGGAGAGGCATTAAGGGATGGATGCTAATAAATCAGAGCAGAAATGAGTTGTATTGTTTTGTAAATGGATCGATGTTTCTGTACTTGTGCACTTGTTCCCTAGCCCTGGTGCTCTAGGACAGCCGAACCAGAAGAACCTATGAAAAGATTTTTCCTTTTAAGGAAAGTTTTGGGCTTCTTGGCTCATTCTTAAACCGTTTTTCCATCTGTAACCCTAATCTGAGGAACTGTGTTAGTTTTTCTGTTTCTAAAGGTAAACAAATAAATAAACACCAATTCAGCATAATCGTCTTAGCTGGGGATCGATCAAAAACTCAAAAATCTAAACTTATTGTCGGTGTGCCGCTGGAATACACAATTATATATATATATATATATATAGATATAGATATATATAGATATAGATATATATATATATATATATATATATATATATATATATATATAGATATAGATATAGATATATATATATATATAGATATAGATATATATATATATATATAGATATATATATATATATATATATATATATATATAGAGATATATATATATATATATATATATATATATATATAGAGATATAGATATATGTATATATATCAATAAATTATGTACTTTTTAACAACAAATGTATTTTAAAGCGACAAAATAAAGACAGAAATGCTTTTAATAAAGAAATAAATTTTTTAAGCAAAAGAAATCTTAAAAAAAATGCTAATGTCAATCCTCACTGAATCCCTGTTCCCCGATCTTCCTTATGGATGTTTTTGCTTTCAAAATCATAATTTTAAGCTTAATCTGACATGTAAACAAAAATAAAGTTGTTCTATTATTCTAATTATATGAGAAATCTGCCAAAAATCTGTACCTGCAGGTCAGAGCTGTACAAGAACTGGATATAGGTATCAGCTCACAAAACCAACATCGGTGCATCACAGTAGATATCTCAGGTGTAGCTGTGTTGCTCTTGGACCTTTACCCCACATTAAAGGACTTGTTGATGACGTTTGTGTTTTTAATGCACGCAGGTGAAAAACAAAATGACCAAGGAGCAGTACATCAAGATGAACCGCGGTATCAACGACAGCAAAGACCTTCCCGAGGAGTACCTCTCTTCCATATACGATGAGATCGCAGGGAAGAAGATCGCCATGAAGGAGAGCAAAGAGTTTTCCATCACTCCAAAGTCCACCAAGCAGAGTGAGTTCCCGCCTCAAATGATGTCATCCTAAAAAGAGGAAGTCCTGCTGTTACTCACAAAGCGTGCTCCTGCAGGCGTGGCCAGCGAGAAGCAGCGCCGCCTGCTCTACAACATGGAGATGGAGCAGATGGCGAAAACCGCTAAAGCTCTAATGGAGGCCGTGAGCCACGCTCAGGCGCCGTTCTTCAGCGCCACACATCTGGAGCACGTCAGACCCATGTTCAAGGTAACGTTAAGGGTGACGTGGGAATTAGTTTTATAATTCAGATGTTTTGATTTATGCTCGAATCAGACTTGGACACAAATATAAACACCTCACAGACCACGCCACGCGTCAGAAAGGAAAGCTCTGATTGGAGAGACAAAGGAATGTGCCGTGTGATTTTTAACATTATGTGTGATCAGTCTAGTGTGTAGTTTAAAGTTATATTACTTATTAAAATACTTTCATAGGATTATAATATCAAGTAATTAATATTGTCATTTCAGATTGATTTAACATTGAGCTTTACATGATTATTTGGACTAACAAAGTTATTTGATTATTATTTAAGAGTTCTTCTGATCTTCTCTTGAGCTGTAGGGGGAGGCAAATAGCTAAGTTAAAACAGTTTAGATGCAGAGGCATCAAAGGCCTTGAGCAATATCTCAGGGAGATTAGTTCTTCCTGAGTAGAAAGGACCTTTAGGTGGAAAACAGTCCCTTCATGACGCTACATTAGCTTCCCCGTTCCATTGTGTGCTTTCACCGTGGCGCTGCGCTCAGTTTCAATCAGGCTGTGCAGCAGGATTTCCCCTCGTAGCGATATTTTCCATAAATCTGATTGCTTCATGCTATAGATTGTTGGAAAGCTGCTTTTATGTAATTTTAGGAACCGTTGGAATTTTTTGAATCTGATCAGCCATTCAAAAGTTATAAAACGGAGCATTTTGGATGACAAGCTCAGCACGTCTCTGAATCTGTGTTGTGATTCGTTGAGCTAAAGACGGGGAAACCCGTTGGCTATCGTAATGTCTTGTATATGCACGAAAAGCCCCATTTTTAATCTTTTCAACACTTTTGGAAATTTAATGATGTCTTGAATGGTTCAGGAATGATGGTAATGGGAAGTGCGTATGTCCAATCCCGTCTGCGGCGACAGGTTGGTAATAAGAGGGTTAAATATTTCCCTTTTAAAGGGAGTGTAATTTTCAGCACACAAAGTTCTTTACAATAAAACACAAAAATTGTACCAATATCCCAAAACAGCTCAGATTGTCTGATTTCTGTGTTTTCCAGCTGGCATGGACCCCGCTGCTTGCTGCCTTCAGCGTGGGTCTGCAGGACTGCGATGACCCAGATGTGGCCTCGCTGTGTCTGGAAGGCATTCGATGTGCCATCAGAATCGCCTGCATCTTCAGCATGCAGGTCTGGTGACAACTGTGCAACTTCTGAAGTGTCCAGACGACTCCCCGAGGAGGAAGTTGACCTTTTCCTTCTTGCCGTTCTAACCGTTAACCTTACAGCTGGAGAGAGACGCATACGTTCAAGCCTTGGCCAGGTTCACGCTGCTGACGGCCAGTTCCAGCATCACAGAGATGAAGCAGAAGAACATCGACACCATCAAGACCCTGATCACCGTTGCCCACACAGATGGGAACTACCTGGGCAACTCCTGGCATGAGGTGTAAAAGGGTTTTTCAGCTTCTAGACGTATTTTTGATTCAAAATGTTTGTACTGATAGGTAATCATCTCTGCGTTGTAGATCCTGAGGTGTATTAGTCAGCTGGAACTTGCCCAGCTGATCGGTACAGGGGTGAAGACACGCTACATCTCCGGGGTTGTTCGGGACAGGGAGGCCAGTATCAGGGGTTTACCTCCTGGTACCGAGGAGTTCATGCCTCTAGGTCTGGGTACGTTACCCCCATACTTAACCCCACTGCGCAACACTGCCACCTGTTCAGTTTCAACATCTAGCACTTGAGTAGCTCCGAAGGTTTTGGTGAAAAATACAGCAAAATATCATCTTCATGAAAGCGATAGGAGATCTGAGGAAATGTTTTAAAATGCCTGAAAAGATAAGTTGGTGAACCCAAAGCAGAGCCTTGTGGTACCCCACAAGCTAAACCTTAAAAATGTTCCAAATATCCACGCTTAATCGTCTGTTAACGTGCTGCAGAAAGGTTCAACATGTTCTTGCCATTGCAGGAAACCTGGTTGGGAGTCAGGACAAGAGACAGATGGCTCACATTCAGGAGTCAGTTGGAGAAACCAGCTCTCAGAGTGTGGTGGTGGCTGTAGATAGGTGGGGCAGATCCCTTTGTAGAAGTATCACTAAAAATGTGAATAGTAGCAGAAAATCGTCTTTGGCTTCAACTCCTGAAAGTGTCTTTTGTGTTTGCAGGATCTTCACAGGCTCCACCAGACTAGACGGAAACGCCATTGGTCCGTTTACCCCACGCCGTCTACAGCAGGGAGTTGCTTGAGGATTTGTTCATAAACACGTTTGTTTTATTTGTAGTGGACTTTGTTCGGTGGTTATGCGCCGTGTCCATGGACGAGCTGGCCTCGGCGCACCAGCCCAGGATGTTCAGCCTGCAGAAGATCGTGGAGATATCGTACTACAACATGAACCGCATCAGGCTGCAGTGGTCTCGAATATGGCAGGTTATAGGAGATCACTTCAACAAGGTCAGAAACTCTTTTCATTGTAACGGACTCATTTAGAGGCTTTCAGCTGGTCCAACACGTCTGCTGTTATTTTAGGTGTTTTCATTCTAAACGTGCAGGTGTCATGGCGGTGGTTCAAGAGGTGTTTTACCAAAAAAGACGTCAAAGTCGTGGTCATTTGTACTTGTTCGCTGGTTCTTAACTCATTCACTGCCAGCGTTTCTCACCGTTTTTACTGTTTTTTTAAGAGTGGCAGAACGTTGCGTGCTAGGATGATGTCAACAACAAAACAACCAAAACTTAGCGGAGACTCGCCTCTTACATCAGGAAGAATCCGCGCGTTTCGAGCGTTATCCGTTCTTCCATAATCCGTTGTTGAATTGTGATCGGCAGAAGCTTTTCCGGTTCGCGCCTCACTTTTTTTACAGCAGCGGCCCATAACGATCTCCTAACACATGGATGTTCTGCTTCCTGATCACGTGACGTGTGACGTACGCGGATGAAGATCGGCTTTAGAGCTGAGATGTTTGTTCTCACGGTGCGGGGGCTCGTCCGACGCCCGCACAGTAAAAACATGCTAATGATTACTTTAGTCGTCATTGGCAGTGAACGAGTCAAAAATAGAAAAATGCACGCTCAGATGATGAGCAGCATGACCCGTTGACCTTTGTCTTCATGTTTTTAACAAAAACTCAGCCAAAGTACTGAAAAGCTAGGTCCAGCTGATGATTCATCTCCCGGGTGACCTCATCGGCCTGTCACGTGGTTGTCGAGGACTTCTGTTCCACCATTCTCTACATGAGTGACTTTTTTTAAACATCCTCACAGCTGGTGTGAGTTCTGACTTTTGACCTGATCGTTGCAGGTTTGTTCTTAGCTTCCTGTCTAGTGATGCACCGATGTGACATTTTTGGGCCGATATCGATATCCGATATTGATATCACTGTTATGGCCGATAACAGATATTTGCCCATACCGATATACTGACATTAATACTTCTAAAACCAGCAGATTTTGTATAAAATTAAAATGATTAAAGCTGAATTTACCGTATTAAGTACACGCACCACACACATTTACACTCCTGAGTTCACATGACTAAACACAGAAACAAATGGAGGAAAATATCGGTTGTAGATATCGGCCCAGTTTTATTTATTGGACCGATACTGTAACGTCCAGCGATGGTCAGTTTCAGGTACAGTTTGACCTTTCAACATCTATTCAACATCTGGTATAACAGGAGACACAAGACTAAATGAGCCCGCCTTCATACCAGCTGGAGCTCACAGACTCTGCAGCTCTGACAACAGATAACGACACGTCAACAATAACCTTCTTCCCCAAGGCCTCCACATGAGGAGCACTCCAGCTCGGATCAGTTGCTAAATTCAAGAATGATTTCCTAAATCAATAGGAACTTCTTCCATGGCTTATACTATAGATAATCATAAAATAAACGTTTGATTATCGCTACTTATAACAATTATATTATAATGAAATGCCTCATTAATCTGTGCTCCATGATTGAAGTTTGAAATGAATGTTGCGTCTACAATGACTGCAATGTGGTTCCGCGTGTTTTGTGGTGAGGTCGTAACATCTGCACTCGCACCATAACAAGTAAGGTTACGTTAAACTCTGACACATAAATGCTCTTTTACCCAGTCAGAACCGACCAGATCCGGTGAAAGGAGGCGTGTTTCTGAGTTGTCAGAGCTGCAGAGTCTGTGAGCTCCAGCTGGTATGAAGAAAATGACCGACACCAGCCGATACCAACATTAATGCCGATATATTGTCCATCCCTGTTCCTGTCAGTAGCTTCATTTGGCCCGAGCTCCACCTTCTGACACTATTCATCTGTTTATGACGTTTGGTGGTCCAGCTGCTTTTGACTGAAGGCGTGCGCCGGGGGGGGGGGGGGTAATGGTGGTAACCATAGTAACGGTGGAGTGTGAGTAATGGCGTGTGGACCGGTTGTAGGTGGGCTGCAACTCTAACGAGGACGTCGCCATCTTTGCCGTGGACTCGCTGAGGCAGCTTTCCATGAAGTTTTTGGAGAAAGGAGAACTGGCCAACTTCCGCTTCCAGAAGGACTTCCTCCGGCCTTTCGAGCACATCATGAAGAAGAACAGGTAACAGCGAATCAGCCATTAAAAACGTTAGCTTTGTGGTGGTCTTCCAGCTTTTAAATCGGCGACATTCTTATCGCTGCCACCGAAAGTCTAGAAACGTTTTTGCTTCTTTGTTTGCAAAACATCTCAACGACCACTGGATGGACTTCAATGAGACTTCAGGTGTTCGGTGGATCTACGAGTCATTCGCCTTGGCCGGCAGCTCGATTAAAGATGGCTGCCACAGCACAACACAGAAATGGCTCCAACTCCTTTTATCCTGGTTTCCTGTCGACTGTAAAAGTCCTGATCTGCTTCCTCAGGTCCCCCACCATCAGAGACATGGTGATCAGGTGTGTGGCTCAGATGGTCAACTCCCAGGCGGCCAACATCCGTTCTGGTTGGAAGAACATCTTCTCCGTGTTTCATCAAGCTGCCGCCGACCACGATGAGACTATAGTGGAGCTGGCGTTCCAGACGACCGGGCACATCGTCGGTGAGCAGCGGTAGCACCTGGAGGTGCTCTGGGTCTTGTGTGGAGAAGACGGAAGTCTCGCATTTTAACTCGTTTCTTTCCTGCTCTTCTTTAGTGAACACGTTCAAGGAGCACTTTGCAGCTGCCATCGACTCGTTTCAGGATGCCGTGAAGTGTTTGTCAGAGTTTGTGTGCAACGCGGCGTTTCCTGACACCAGCATGGAGGCCATCAGACTCATCCGGCACTGTGCTAAATACGTCTCCGAGCGGCCGCAGGTTATTTCTCTTGTCTGGTTCATTCGTTCCGCTCCTCGTTTCTTTGATTTCATGACCAAGATGTGCGTTTGTGTTCCTGACCAGGCCCTGAGGGAGTACACCAGCGATGACATGAATGTCGCCCCTGGCGATCGGGTCTGGGTCCGCGGCTGGTTCCCCATCCTGTTCGAGCTCTCGTGCATCATCAACCGATGCAAGCTCGATGTTCGGACCAGGTAGCACATCGGATCGGGTTTCCTTGTTTAGCTGTTAAGGCAAACATTTATTTAAACTAAACACGGAGATGCGATTCACACCTTTAGAGTCGGTTCAACGGGTGCTTGAAATCCTTGAAAGTGCTTGAATGTTTACCAGGTTTTGAAATTGCACAATCAACCTAATCAGTAACCGGTCTGAGATTTAAACGGTAAATTTTTTAGACTGTGAATGCATCATTTCCAAGCAGCAATATAAAAAGTGGCCATTTTTTTCTGCTGGTGAACTCACCAGAGCTAAATCGTCCCAAAATACACCAAAATCAGTCCGAGCGGCACAAGAACCCGTATCGGCCCTCAGAACCAGTCGGTGCCTCTCCATTTGAAACGCTTAACCAAAGAAAATTGGTTTTGGAACAATAAAAAATGGTCTGTATTTGATACAGCGCCTTCTAGAGTCCTGGAACCCCCCAAGGCGCTTTACAACACAATCAGTCATTCATCCATTCACACACTGGTGGGGATGAGCTACCATGTAGCCACAGCTGCCCTGGGGCACACTGACAGAGGCGAGGCTGCCGAGCACTGGCGCCACCGGTCCCTCCGACCACCACCAGCAGGCAACGTGGGTTAAGTGTCTTGCCCAAGGGCACAGCGACAGACTGAGCGGGGCTCGAACCTGCAACCTTCCGATTACGGGGCGAGCTCTTAGCTCCTGTGCCGCCGTCGCCCATACATAACATTTCCTCTCATACGTTTTTATTAGTTTGTTGGTGTTTTTTAAACCATCTCCAGGGCTCGTGTTAAAGACACGAGAAATCAGAGAAGATTCACTTCTCACGAGTCCGCCGGAAATCATGTTTGTTTTTATTCACAGACCTTTTAAAAGTTGTCAGAACTCTCAAACAGCCAATAGTTTTTATTAAAATCTCTTTTGTTTAGCCTGAAAACCTTAAAAATGCTTGATTTTTTGTATTTAAAGTAGCTTAAGAGACCTGGAACTTGAATGGTGAGAAGCCGACTCCCGGTTGAAGATGAAACTCTTGCAGCTTTTAGAAACACGACTTTCCCGCGTCTCAGTGTGAGACGACGCCGTTTGTTTATTTAGGTTCTTTTTTATTCATATTTTCAAAGCATAAGAAATGTAAATGAATGTTTATTGATACATTTTAAGTATTTAGTTTGCATTTTGTTCCTATCAACAAACATCAGAAGAAATAATATTGTCTTGCTCATCATCTCCGGTTCTTTTAAAGCCCCTGAAAACGTTTGAAGGTTCATCTAGATGACACAAGAACAGATTTCAGAGGCGTTTGCGTTTATTATCTTTTGTCACCAAAACTGATGCCTTATAATATAATTTCTGCTTCAGAGGTCTAACTGTGATGTTTGAGATCATGAAAAGTTACGGCCACACCTTTGAGAAGCACTGGTGGCACGACCTCTTCAGAATCGTCTTTCGCATCTTCGACAACATGAAGCTCCCGGAACAGCAGACCGAGGTCAGACTTCTGGTATAAGGAGAGGATGGTAACAGAAATGTGCTGATGTTTGACGCCTCGTTTGCCTCCAGAAAACCGAGTGGATGACGACGACGTGTAACCACGCCCTGTACGCCATCTGCGACGTGTTCACGCAGTTTTACGAGCCGCTCAGCGAGATCCTGCTGGAGGACATTTTTACTCAGCTGCAGTGGTGCGTCAAGCAAGGTGAGACTCCTTACCGAAACATCTGGAGATCTTGAGTCTGTGACTGAACATAATTAGTGCGTCCTAAAATAAACCCCTAATCTTTACCCCTTTAAAGCGTGAAATACAGATAAATAATAAAAATCTAGTTTTTAGCCTGATGTCAGTAAAACCGCTTTGAAATAACCAGTTTTATTTTATTATGTTATTAAATAAGTTTAAAGAGCAAGTCACCCCCAAATCAACTTTTTTTGTGATAAACTACATAAACGCGTGTCTAATCGTGCTGCAGACACGTGTCGTCAGTAGTTTTGCACTTCAGTGGATTTTAGTTAAAATTGTAATTTTCTGCCTGAAACTGTCAGTGTTGTGCCGTTGTCAGGTAAAAACTCTTCACTGCATTTGAATTTAAATCTGTCACCGCTATTGGCTAAGAGGTGTGCTATGAGGTAAACTGGTACATTGTGATGTCACAATGTCGTGTGTCTGTGTATTTGTTAGTGGCTCCGCCCTCTCGGTCTGCTAGGCAACATTTGTTGCATTTTTCAAACATGAAGTGGGAGTGAAGCACGCTTCTTGTAAGGGGTGACTTGCTCTTTAACAGTAATAAAAAATAAAATTGGCGCTTCCCTCCTGTAGCTCCTCCACCAGGGGGCAGTAGACTGGATGCGATGCTCCATCTGGAGGCTGTAAGGCCAGAGGTTCTAGAATTCTTTACATCTTGAATTTCATACTTAAAAAATGGATTAAACCTCTTGGGCAAGAGTGTGTTTTAATTATTTCAGTGAGGAAAAATTACCCTTTCATGTGCCTGAAGGGGGCGGGGCTTACAGAAGTGCGCCTTTGTTTTTGGCTTCAGCTTCCAACATCCAGTTGGAAGTCTAGAAAATTCAGGGTTCTTCCAGGTGCTTGAAATGTTTGAAAGCGCTTGAATCCAGTCGTGTCCAATGAGAATCATCAGTGAAATGATCGTTTTGAGCTTACTGGAGAAACCTTTCTCTTTATTCTGATTTTAATTTAAGAAGCAAAAACAAGAAAATCCACGTTATGTTATTTCAGATTTTTACGTTGGCTGTTGTAGTTGGTCCCTGTGTTGTCGCCACAGGGAGGCGCTAGGAAATCGGGATTCGTTCACCTTGAAAGGGCCTGAATTTGAGTTTGGCTGAATGGAATGGTTGGGGTGAATCTCTGCTACGTTTACACTAAATGTTAGCTCAATATCTGTTAAACAGGCTGAGCTGTTGACATTTTGTGTTTGCTAATGCTAGTTAGCGGTAGCAGCCATCTTGAGCAGAGTTAAAATGAGACTTGGGCCCAATCGCAGTCCTCGCACTGCGCCCGGCGGTCTTCAGACCGGGAGCATCGCGTAAGCACAGCAACACATGCTGGTCGCTGTGGTACTTTTTTTTAAGCCTTTATTAACAGCTTTCAAACAAACAATTATTTGAGAAAAACTTATATTCACTGCTGCTTTGTCTAAAAGTTTCAGAGCATCAGCTGATCGTCCTAAAATGAACGACTTCCATTAGAAAATGCATATTTTCAGAAGAGGCGCTTGAGCCTTCTAGGGTTGGGCATCGTTTGATTTTGAACGATTCCGATTCCAATTCCTCGTTTCGATTCTGGTTCCGATCAATTCCCGATACTGATTCTTTCAAGACGTAACATGTTTTACATGAGCCAGCTAACCACAGGTCCTACTTGATGAAATAATCTGAACGTCAACATGAATTTTATTCTGTGTACAACAGCTGGTGTGTTCAGCTCTGAAAAGCATCGATCACAATTTGCAGATCACGTTTAGCTTTCACGGAGATCGGCTGCGGATTGCTCTTCCGTCGGCATTCGAGGAATCGAAGTAAAAAAACTTTGAACGATTCTGGGAAAAATGAACAGTTGGAACCGGTTCCAATCGATGCTCGATGCCCAACCCTACGAGTCCTCACCCAAGTACGCATCAAGGGTGCAAAAGGGCCGTGGTCAACGTCTGCACTCGAGAGTCAGGACACCCGGATGAGCACACGTCGGGATCTCTCGTAGAGAACTCAGAAGTCTCTCGTCTCCCGACTGCAGATAACGAGCAGCTGGCCCGGTCGGGAACTAACTGTCTGGAGAACCTGGTGATCCTGAACGGGGAGAAGTTCAGCCCAGAAGTCTGGAACGTCACCTGCTCGTGCATGCTGGAGATTTTCCAAAACACCAGCCCTCACGTGTGAGTGTCGGTTCCCTCCTCATCGGGTTTTAGAGACGGTCGGGTGCATGGAGGCTTTACCAGCATTGCTGTTGAACGTTGGCGCCTCTCAGAGCTGTGACGGATGCATCGCCTGATTCTCAACCTGCCGCCATGTTTGTTTTCCACGTCAGGTTGTTGACTTGGCGACCGGCCGGACAAGACGAGGAAGCTGCAGACGGGAAGCACTTTGTAAGCAAACCATCTCGTACATCGCTAGAGTAACTGCTTTAATCCAGTTAAAAATGTTGGGATCCATCCATCCATGCGTTCTCTTCCACTTATCCGGAGTCGGGTCGCGGGGGCAACAGCTGCAGTCGGGGTTGTGATCATGTTTTTACTTTTCGTCTCCAGGATGCAGATTTCGACAGCCAGTCTCAGAGCAGCTACGACAGAGCTCTGTCCGAGAGAGGACACAGCCAGATGTCCAGCGACGACACCTGGAAGGGCAGATCCAACGCCAGTGAGTTTAATAAAGCCGCACACGCCTCCGATCGTTCCGATGGTGAGTCATTTAAACCTTAATCCCTCCCCAGGAGTCTCAGACCAGAGGCTGTTTGCAGGGCTGCTGATTAAATGTGTCGTGCAGCTCGAGCTCATCCAGACTGTAGACAACATCGTCTTCTTCCCAGCAACCAGCAAGAAGGAGGATGCTGAAAACATGGCTGCAGCGCAGGTAGTCACGCAGAAGACCCTCACCTTCGAGGGTGTGTCATGGTGTCAAAGTTCAGCCTACGTGCTAACCTGCAGAAACAGCAGAAGAAAACCTGCTGGGGACTCATTTAACCTGGAAGAGCTTTCTCCTGCTCGCTGACTAACGGGCTCGACACACGGGAGGCGACGTCGCCTCTCCATTCATGTTCAATGAGACATGCGATAATCGCGGGTCTCCCACCTACTACGCGAAACGCGCGCGTGAAATTTTGCGCTCGTGCACGTGGCGTGCACAGGCGACCCAGAAAGTTGAAATATTTTCAACTTTTCATCGCCGTCGCTCGGACGAGGACCGACCAACGGAGGTTTCATTCACTGACCAATGAGCGGAGAGGATGCTCTCCGAGTGTACACGTAATAAGAAAATACACCCACCTAAAGGTGGAACACCAGACTAATACTGAACAGGCGTTCCTAATAGTCCTTTAGGTGAGTGTATATGAAAATATAATTATTGTTTATCATTAACTTACCTTAGACGGATAGCAAGTCGTTCTTCTGGGCTTTGTAGGAGCCAAGAGCTGCGTTTGTGTACGAGATGTTTAACATCCTGTCTTCAGTCCAGTTTGCATAATTTCCAGTGAGACTAACATTTATCTGAATGTTTATCGGGAAGTCAAGAGCAGCGGATGGTTCCTGTCTCGTTGCACGGGTTGCTGGGAAAGACTCCCCAAACAGTTTCCAATTCATGTGTATGTGAGACCCATTTCCTAAGCCATGCAGAAGTGACGTCAGTAAAAAGTATAACTGGGGTCGCATCTTCGGTGTAAGCGGGCTTTTTCTGAGATCCAGCCGGCGGCCCGTTGCGTTCTGGCTGAACGCTGTCCCGAGTTACTGGTGGTGTGTTGCTGAACTGTACAAATAAACCGCCCCACGCTGTAAGGACACAGTTGTCTCATTCTCTTGTGTTTTGATGAGGAAAAGAACCGCAGCTTATAGACCCTTTTACTGTGTGTAAACAATATGACGTCATGTTTCAGGCTTTATCAAGCTACGCTGCGGGGTTATCACCGGCAAATCTTGAATGTTATATTATTAACCTCACTTTAACGAATGGCAACAGACTCCCGGATCCCTGTGGCATTACGGAATGGGTGGAAGATGTAGGTGCGTGGCCCGATATACAGGTGCTGGCCAGTAAATTAGAATATCATCAAAAGGTTGAAAATATTTCAGTAATTCCATTCAAAACGTGAAACTTGTACATTATATTCATGCAATGCACACAGACCAATGTATTTCCAATGTTCATTACATTTAAATTTGATATTCATAAGTGACAACTAATGAAAACTCCAAATTTGGTATCTCAAAAAATTAGAATATTCTGAAAAGGCTGAATATAGAAGACACCTGCTGCCACTCTAATCAGCTGATTTACTCAAAACACCTGCAAAGGCCTTTAAAAGGTCCCTCAGTCTTGTTTTGAAGGCATCACAATCATGGGGAAGACTTCTGACTTAACAGCTGTCCAAAAGACAATCATTGACACCTTGCACAAGGAGGGCAAGACACAAAAGGTGATTGCTAAAGAAGCTGGCTGTTCGCAGAGCTCTGTGTCCAAGCACATTAACAGACAGGCGAAGGGACGGAAAAAATGTGGTAGAAAAAAGTGTACAAGCTCTAGGGATAACCGCACCCTGCAGAGAATTGTGACGACAAACCCATTCAAAAATGTGGGGGAGATCCACAAAGAGTGGACTGCAGCTGGAGTCAGCGCTTCAAGAACCACCACGAGGAGACTCATGAAAGACATGGGATTCAGGTGTCGCATTCCGTGTGTCAAGCCACTCTTGAACAAGAAACAGCGCAAGAAGCGTCTCGCCTGGGCCAAGGACAAAAAGGACTGGACTGATGCTGAGTGGTCCAAAGTTATGTTTTCTGATGAAAGCAAGTTCTGCATTTCCTTTGGAAATCAAGGACCCAGAGTCTGGAGGAAGAGCGGAGAAGCACAGAATCCACGTTGCATGAGGTCCAGTGTAAAGTTTCCACCGTCAGTGATGGTGTGGGGTGCCATGTCATCTGCCGGTGTTGGCCCACTCTGTTTCCTGAGGTCCAGGGTCAATGCAGCCGTCTACCAGGAAGTTTTAGAGCACTTCATGCTTCCTGCTGCTGACCAACTTTATGGGGATGCAGACTTCACCTTTCAACTGGACTTGGCACCTGCACACAGTGCCAAAACCACCAGCACCTGGTTCAAGGACCATGGTATCCCTGTCCTTGATTGGCCAGCAAACTCGCCTGACCTTAACCCCATAGAAAATCTATGGGGTATTGTGAAGCGGAGGATGCAATACGCTAGACCCAACAATGCAGAGGAGCTGAAGACGACTATCAGAGCAACCTGGGCTCTCATAACACCTGAGCAGTGCCACAGACTGATCGAGTCCATGCCACGCCGCATTACTGCAGTTATTGAGGCAAAAGGAGCCCCGACTAAGTATTGAGTGCTATACATGCACATTCTTTTCATGTTCATTCTTTTCAGTTGGCCAACATTAGAGAAACAAACATTTTTTCATTGGCCTTTAGAATATTCTAATTTTCTGAGATACCAGATTTGATGTTTTCATTGGTTGTCACCTATAAATATCAAAATTAAACGTAATAAACATCGGAAATACATTGGTCTGTGTGCATTGCATGAATATAATGTACAAGTTTCACGTTTTGAATGGAATTACTGAAATATTTTCAACCTTTTGATGATATTCTAATTTACTGGCCAGCACCTGTATATACGTTTTAGTGGAGAGGCCCAGTAAGTACACACGTGAGAAGCTACGGGCATACAAATCGTTAGATGCATACAACTATGTTGTCTGTGGCCACGTACAGAAAGTAAAATATCACGACATAGACTCTGAGTTTTGAATCTTGAAGGCAGAAGTCCTTCCTAGCCAAAGACAAGGACACAAGACTGCTACGTACGAGGCTTGGGTCATAGTAAACAAACCAGAGAACTATGTCTTCACAGCCAACTGTACCTGCATGGCAGGGTGAGTATAGCATAGGTTTCTTTTTTTAGCGTGCTCAGAGTACAATCGTGTTAATTTTAGAGAAATACAGTTTATACTAATATGCAGTGGGAAAATACAGATGAATTAGAATGAAATGTTAATTTGGAGCATGAAATAAAGCGTATAAATTTGTTTAATTCTGTCATTTTGATGTTCCAGACTTGGGTCATGCTGCCGCCACGCAGCAGCAATTTTATTCAAAGTTGAGCTTTGTGTTAGGATGGGAAAAACAGAAAAGGCAGCAGTTACATCTCAGTAGAACACACGTTAACCAGCTTTCTGGTGTAATCTTAGTACATAATTACCTTACCTGATATAAAATGGGCGCTACAAACTCGAGCATTTCGGATCGTGTTTTCAGTCCAGTTTTCATCAACCCTTTTGATGGCCTGCAGCCACAGACGCCTCCGGTTTTGTTGAAATGGATGTGCTCCCTTCGGAATTCTGTAAAGTTTCAGTCCACTGCTTGAAGAGAAGCGATTCTGGCATCCATACACGCAACAACCCGACATTTTTATGTGCTCAGAAATTCAAAACAAAGGGTTTAAAACGCTGTTTTAGTATCGAGTGTGAATGAGGAAGCCTTCACTCTCGTTGCCAGGCTGCGCGCGCAACTTTTGATGACGTAGGTCGTAAAAGGGTTCTCTCATGTTTGTGTGAATCTTCTCTATCGTTGGGGTTACCAGGGTGAGAAGATGGACAAGTAGCTCTGGACTGAGGCGACGGTAGGTCCGGAGTTGATCAGGACTATCCTTGAGGTCCCTCATAAATGATGGTTTTCTCCGTTTCTTTCTCTGGTTTGTAACACGGGACGAACCCATTCTTGTTTGTTTTTTTTATAGTAAAATCAGAAGTAAGATTTCACATAACTCTAGCAGCACCTTGTGACGCATCACATGTACCGCGTTTTTAACTCTGAACCGCTTAAATAACCTTAACTCCCTCCAACCTGACACAGCCAATCAAAACAACGGAAGGTTCGATTTCGCCATGGAACAGAACGCGTTGGCGGCTTTGCCGCTGCCGCGGGTCGCCTCCCGCGTGTCGAGCCCATGACTCGGTTCAAACCCTAACTCTGTTACGGTTAGAGGTCACTAACCCTAACTACGTTCTCCAGTCGGGGATGGACGCCTTCTTGCACTTAGCAGTTCAAATGTCTTCCAGAGAGATGCTCTGGAGGAGTCGGAGGCTGACTGGGAGGATTCCAGACCGGATCAGGGCATGTACCGACACATGACCTCAGCTCACCTCTTCAAGCTGCTGGACTGTCTGCTGGAGTCGCACAACTTTGCCAAGGACTTCAACTCCAACAACGAGCAGAGGACGGCTCTCTGGAGGGCGGGTAAGCCGCTGCAGGCCTCGCTGTTCCTCTGGTTCATGAGATCGGTGTTGGATCGTGGAAAAAGGAGAAGTTCAGGCGTAGAGACTCCCGTGCATTCACTTTAATGGCAGGTGTCCTCTCTGCTCGCAGGCTTTAAGGGGAAATCGAAGCCCAACTTGTTGAAGCAGGAAACCAGCAGCCTCGCCTGCAGCCTCAGGATCTTGTTTAAGATGTACTCCGACCTGAAGCTGCAGGACTCGTGGCCCGACATCCAAACACGCCTGCTGCTGTGAGTACTGACCTGCAGCGTGTCGTCAAAGCATGAGGCTGAAGTCCGGCGGGGGGGGGGGCTGTTTTAGCCTGGATGATTTGCTGAAGCTGTGACTGAGTTCTGCTGTCAGCAGTACCGGGTCTGCAGATAAAAACTGGGTTTGTGGAGACACAGGAAGATGTCAGCAGGAGCAGCTTCGTGCCTTAAAGATGTCGTTTTAACAGATGTGAGGAAAAAAGCTGAATTATGTCGTCCTTGATTGATTTATTGTTGCCAGCTCTCTGGTGGATGAGCAGGACTCCAACATCTGGCTAGTTCATGACCGCGTGGGTTTAAGTGACCCGCCTCGCTGGTCACGGGTCTGCTGCGAGTCACGACCGCGATCGTGCTGAAGTCTGGTTTATTAGCCGCCGCGTTAAGCTAGTTTGATTTGCTAACTGCAAACTCATTAGAGTAATGTTTGTTTCATGTGTGTGCGTGCGTGCGTGTGTGTGCGCGTGCGTGTGTGTTTTTCCTGGTTCAGAGTGTGTACCGAAGCTCTGAGCTACTTCATCAGTCTGACCTCAGAGAGCCACCGAGAGGCGTGGAACAGCCTGCTGATGCTGCTGCTCACCAGAACACTACGGCTGCCCGACGGCAAGGCACGAACACACACACACACACACACACACACACACACACACACACACGTGTTCCATAGAGGAGAGCTGGATTATGATACATCCATCCATTAACGTGTTTTTGTGGTACTAAACCTCATCACTGACGACTCTTGGCCCTCCCCACGACTCGGTTCTTCCAGAGCACCTCAGGCCAAAGCGATTACAGATTATAGATCACATATTAAAGATATGATTGAAGAAGCAACTTGTGATGGTTCGACATGCATGACCACCCGGTGTTGTTGGGATTTAGCTGGTTCTGGACGGAGACCTGCTCCGAAAGCAGCTGAAACACTTTATTCTGGGACTTTGTTGTTTAACGCTCATCTCTGTCCTCCGTAGTTTAAGCCCCATGCTTCCTGTTACTACCCCCACCTGTGTGAAATGATGCAGTTCGACCTGATCCCGGAGCTGCGGGCCGTCCTCCGGCGCTTCTTCCTGCGCATCGGCTCCGTCTTCCAGATCGCCGCTCCTGAGGGGGCGCCCACCCGGACTCCCTCCTCCTAGGCAGAATCCAGGTGATGCTGTGGATCCGTAGAGAGGAAACCTGAAGGTGGACCTGATACTTGAGAATCTTTCCTCCCTTCTGCTGGTCCGGATCCGAGACGGAGACAAAGTCCGGAGGAGGTTGTGGGTCTTGGTTCAGGACTTGGCATCTTCTCTCGGGGATGAGCAGCTCTGTGACCGG
Organism: Nothobranchius furzeri; assembly: GCF_043380555.1. Lineage (NCBI taxonomy): Eukaryota > Metazoa > Chordata > Actinopteri > Cyprinodontiformes > Nothobranchiidae > Nothobranchius > Nothobranchius furzeri. The sequence goes on along the minus strand of NC_091755.1, from coordinate 48,056,636 downwards.
CGCTTCCTGCTGACTGTCGTCTTTCATCCTACAGCGACCAGAACAAGAAGGAAAAACGACTCTAATATAATTTATTGTTGCAGATCCTGTTGCCCCACTTTTCTTTTCCGCTCTAAAAACAAATGAAGCCTTCGGTCCGATTGGCTTTTTGCCAACTGTGCCTGTTAGCAACGGATGATTCTCCACGTGACCGTCGCATCTGTATGAGCCTGACTGAAGCTGCAGGCGACGCGTCAACGATCACCCCGGCTCATCCTGTCCTCTCTCACACGCCCCAGTGAATTTTTACTTATTCGTTGTTTCTCGTTTGCAGTAATTTGATTATTTCCCCACTAAAATCACTTATTTACATCAAAGAGTTTTACTGGTGAAAAAAATGGCTGCTTCCTCCCTCCAGATCTCCCATCAGAACCATTATTCTCTCTTTTGCACACCCGTTAGTGACGTTTTGCTCTCATTAACCACGACTAGGATAGCCTGTCAGTGTTGGCTCTCTGTAGTGATAGTTTCACACCAACAGGATGAATATCTGCATCCCTCTGGAACGTTTTTCATGCCTTTTTGTTCTTCGATGAAGGATGTAAGTAATTATTGAAAGTGCATTTAAATATTTTTTGAAAAGCATTCCTTCCCTCGCCACTATGGATGTCTACTTTTCTCCCCTGAAGTCGGGGAAAACTATAAATATATATATATTATAAATGAAAAAGTACAGACTGTAAAGTTTTCCATGTAAGATACATAAAACTGAAAGTGCTCTACAGTTCTATACATAATATTGTGATGTAATCTTCCAGGTATTTGGTGAAGTAATCAATAAACCTGAATTCTGGTCTGTTCCACTTATTCCTGCTTTCAGGGTGTTGATTATAAACTTGAGAGGATTTTCATCAAGATTTCAGAAAGTGTCCGTTAAATGGAAAATGAAACGATAGAGACTCACGAAACTTATTTATTTTTGCCTTACAGGCTTGAATAGATGGTTTTATGGAAAAAAACCTGAAACTGGTTTGTTTCAAAACAGGAAAAGATGTTAAATATAGCTATGAGTTGACATTTTCTTCAAAAAAAAAAAAAACTACGGAAATTTGTTTCTTCTTGCATCTAATAGCCAATCGTAGAAGAGCCCTTCCAGCCAATCAGAGGCGAGAAAGGCGGGACCTTCCTTGAACATCCTAGAATGACGTTTCACGCTTCGTTTAAACTTTTTTTTTCGTTTTTATTACCCAAACACGAACAAGGAGAGGAACAGGCGCCACCTAGTGGTAGAACACGTTTTTGCTAAACCCAAACCAAGTTGGCTACCGCGCTATTGCCTAAATATGAACGAGGATGATGAATTTACGCCATCTAGTGGTGACAAGCTATAACTACATCCTGGTTCTATTGCTTCTGGAACAGGGGTCACCAACGGTGCCCCCTGTTTCACTGGTCTTTTCTCCTGAAAGCACAAAACTAAAATAAAATTTAAAAAAATCTGCTGCCATCCTTTTAATCAGAAATTAAATGTTACAGATTTACAATCTAGTTTTCTGTGTAAAACACCCATTACATTATGTTCATTATACATGTAGTTAAACTCTGATATTTTCTAGTTCAAAGGTCAGCATTATGTCAACCTGGTAGCCCTTTCTATGGCCCAATACCTGTTAAGTATCTCAGTTTCACAAAGGCTGGTGACCCCTGAACTAGAAGATAATATGTTCAGATACAATAAATAAAACACTGTTGGATCATTTGTGTGCATATAAATAAAGATGTGTGAAAATACCATGTGGGAATATTTAAAAAAAATCGGCGATTTAAAATCTAAATGGAAAGCTAGCAATCTGACGTATGACCACGGGGTGGCGCTGTGGTCAAACGTACTGTTTAACGAGGAAGCGCTACATCCTGGGGTAACAAAGGTTACTATGGAGACCTCTCACATCTTTTGTTTCAACTTTAGTGGAAAGATGCTCAGCAGCTGCCACGTTTATCCACGTAAAGAAAGCGTTATTAAAAAAGCAGTAAGTTAAATCTATGTTCAGGCGTAAAATCTTTAAAGGTCTTAACGAGTTTGTTTCTTTTCCAGTTGGCGCCTCGGCTACAGCTAACGATAGCAGCGCGTTCGTCTATTTAAACGTCTTTAACGTGATGAAGTGTTCTGCGTGTTGGAGCTGGCTGAACTGATGCGGTGTGACCGCAGATGGTGGCTCGCAGCGTCTCCGGTGGTACGTAAGAAACGTAGGTCGGTGGGCGGACTAGGCAATTCTCTGAGCGTTAGCCACGCAGGCTAATGACGGTTAGTAGTAACCGTGACACCGCTAGACATGACTGCGTGAAGACCATCCTACAAGTAAGAGATTCTGTTCATTTTGCGGATAGAGTCCCGATGTTCGTGTCCACCACGCAGGAGAATGAACGTTCGAAGCGGGGCTAATGGGGCTGGGGTTTTCCTCCTACCGCAAAAGCCTGAGGCTGGCGGATACATGCGCAGCATTTTAACTTGTCTCATACAAGGTTTCTGTGCCGGGCGTATTTTGTGCTTTGTTTCTAAAAACGTTGGCGGGTCTGTGGCGTGATCATCGCTGGTGGGAGCCCGACTTGTAGCCTGCATTCTGCCTCTTTTTTCGACCGTGCGACGGCGAACGCTGACAGCCATATTCCACTGCAGCGTAGCTAGCTTTAGCTGGAGGTGGAGCTGGCCCCGTCCTTAAATCCCCGCTGAATTAAGATGCTTTTATTCGGATTGTTGGTCTGGTTAAACCGTGTTTATAACAGGGTGGTGTTGCAAAGCGGCATATTTGTCCGTGGTGTGATCAAAGCTCCTACCCAAGTGTGTGTCAGGAGAATGGAATGAGTCGGCCGATGTTGCGTTCAGGAGCTGCTTCCTTCATCACTGAGGGGAGAGTAGTTTATCAAATGTTTAAGATGTCTTTGAAAGATGAAGCTGTAAGATGAAGTTTATATAAACTGTGTTCATGTTAATGTTACTTTTACTTGTAGCTTATTTACTAAAATTTACAATGAGAGAAACGTGACTTACACACGTTATTGAATACATTTGATGTTATTTTAACAATGATTGACACGTGTTGCGCCGGGATTGCGTTTTAAATGTTGGAGTCAACAGTTTGTTTATTAAAATGACTGAGGTTGTGAAGAACAGTCCAGAATCTTCCACTAAAATCGGACGCGAACGCAGCATCTTTGCGTGAGTTCTGGTACGTGATGTGGGCGGGGCTTTAAGGAGGCACGTACGGCACGGTGGGCTCATTGCACACACGCATAAAGTGAGCTGTTTGGTAGCAGGCGCTGCGTTTGACAGATTTTCTTCTCACGGAGCTTCGCGCTGACAGAGACGGAGGTTTTCGGCGACTAAAACCAGGGACCGGGACGGGAGAGAGGCTTTACCCCGCTGGTAAGCCGCTCACCGCGGAAGGGAACCATACAGGGCGGTTAATATTTAATCCGTTCTGGGTGATTCTGTTTGTAAAGTTTAATTGTTTTATTTGCAAACGAGAGTCCAGAGTCCACCAACGACAGCGAGGCCAGGTTATTGTTTTAGGTGTTGGTGTGATTTAATAAATGCTAATGCTACTGGAGGGCTGCTGTGTTTACGTCAGCGCAGGGCTATGAAAGCCACGTGCTGGGGGCTTGGGACCATGTGGCTTTTGTAAACACTGCGGCCTCATTGTGGCGGACTCCGTTTCCTTTACAGCGACATATGGGTTAAAGCTGCTACTAGATGTTTGTTTCTTAAAAGTCTCTCTGCTCATGTTGCTTTTAACCGCCAGACAGGCAGTCGGAAGAGCAGCAGCAGACAGCGTATGATGTCAGGACCATTTTGCATGATGATCATTTAATTATTAGGCTGATTTACTTATCTTAAATGTCAATATTGTTACAGAAAAGGTCAGGTTCCCCCATGACAGCCAGCAGATAGTTTAGATCACCTGCCAGTTCTTTCCCCTCCCACATCTTTTTTTTTATTCCCCTTATTTTAGTAAATCACAAAATATCTTTGTTTCTGGGATTTAGTTTCTCTTACAGCTTCAGGAAGTGATGAGGAACATCTAGAGTAACCATGCCTTTATGAGCATAATGAGATTGTTTACTTTTACAGATGAGAGGGTTACATTAGTGCAGAAGTCAGCTGATCGTTGGGGTTAGACAGCAGGCTGTCAGTGTTAGGCCTCTAAAGGGCTGAAATGTAGAGCTGCTGATGAATAAATGCATGTTTTATCTCAGCAGATATGATTTAATCAATGCCTGTGTGTTTACTCTTGTTTTTGTTTACCCTTAAAATCCCCTCAAACAAAACTATATAAAAAAACCTATCAAAGAAATTTAAGAAATTTATCTTTACTGTTTAAAAAAAATTTTGGTGGGTGGGGTGTCATTTTAACATTTTTTTAATCTAGCTTTTTATGTTCTTTGTCTTATCCAGATTCTCATACCAGTTCATTCCCTACCAAACTTTTTATATGAATGTATAATCATAAACCACAAAACCACCCAATTTATTATCTTGGATTTAAAGAGCAAGTCACCCTCAAATCAATTCTTTTTTTCTGATAAACTGTATAAATGCGTGTCTAGTCATGCTGCAGACGCGTGTAGTCAATAGTTTTGCACTCAAGTGTTTTTTAGTTAAAAATTTCTGCCTAAAACTGTCAGTGTTGTGCCGTTGTCAGGTCAAAACTCTGCACTACATTTGAATTAAAATCTGCCATCGCTATTGGCTAAGAGGTACCCTAGAATGTTAGATGGTACCATATGATGTCACAGTGTTGTTGTGAGCCTGTGTGTGTGTGTGTGTGTGTGTGTGTGTGTGTGTGTATCTGTTAGCGGCTCTACCCTCTTGGTCTGCTAGGCAACAGCATTTGTTGGGTTTTTCAAACAGGAAGTGGGAGTGGAGTAAGAATCTGGTAGGGGGTGACTTGCTCTTTAAAAAGTTGGAGAGGAATGTTTTCTAGTTGAGATGGAGGCTGTTGACTTAAAGAGCAAGTCGCCCCTACCAGATTCTTACTCAACTCCCACTTCCTGTTTGAAAAACATAACAAATGCTGTTGCCTAGCAGACCAAGAGGGTGGAGCCACTAACAGATACACACACACACAGGCTCACAACAACACTGTGACATCATATCGTACCATCTAACATTCTAGGGTACCTCTTAGTCAATAGCGATGGCTTCAAAGAGAGTGAAGTAAGTTTCTTGTAGGGGGTGACTTGCTCTTTAATTATTTTCCAGATTATACCAGACCCTAAAGGTGGAATAGGAGATTTTCTTGTCATTCAAGAAAACTTTTGGACAACAACCGTTACTAACACCTTTTCTGCCATCCGTCCCACAGCGCTCCTCCGTGAGAGCGGGGGTGAGGGGGTTGCACACGTTCCGCTGCTGTTTCTCACCCGTATCAGCTGATGGAGGGCATTAGTTTCGTGGCGCCGTTCGTGTCAGCGGACATGGTCGGGGAGGGGGGGCGGAGCGGGGCATGACGCTTAGCCTGGCGGCCTGCCAAGCAAAGCCTGGCAGGCCGCCAGGCTTGTAAAGCGCTGGAGGAAACCCTGCATTAGGTCAAAACATCCTGAACCTCCTCGGACTCCCTCTGCCCTCTCCTCTGCTCCCAACGCACTTCCGTTGCCAAGGCAACAAACTGACAGAGAGCTCTGCTGGTTGGAGGAGGACTGGCTGCATTCACAGACAACAGGTCCGTCACATAAAGGTTTCCCAACAGCCAGGGGGGTGGTTTTATGGATCAATCCATCATTAAAATCCGGACATTCACAATGATTGAGTAACGTTTTTCCAAGGTTGTATGTTTCTGAGGCGATAGTTAAAAGGGTTTTTCCTGCGTACAAATTTGCGTGGCGACCGCCTCCAGCTAATTTTGTGCCGCCCCAGCCTGATTTCACTCTGTCCCCAGCTATATGGATGTTATTTTAACTGCAGTTGCAGCGTTGCGCCACCACAGGGGCGCTGTATCAGCAGGGGCGCACTGAAAAGCGCTAGTTGGTACATATCTGTGGTTGGTGCTGTCGACATCCCGATTTTCCCCCAGGCTCTTCCATATCAGAGCAGGGCTGTACTGCGTGTCTGTCTATTTTTAAATGTAGCACTGGTGCAACAACTGTGACTTACTATTTTCCCCAGAACTTTATTGAACAAAAGTAAGTTACATGTAAGAAAAATGCCTTTTACAGGCGCACAGTGTGGCCATCTGGATGCAGTGGAGGAAAATGCAGGAACCAGCAGAAGTGAGGCACTTGAATGCACAGAGCATGCTTGTGCTGGCGCATGGTCAGGATGGTACCACCTCTGCCTCGATCTGAGCCAGGAAACCCCCTGAACCATCTTTATTTATGGCCAATTTTCAAGCAACGTTCGTGTAGGGGACGCATAAACGGGTTGAATATAGACAACGTGAGTAAACAAAGGCGTCTAAATGCTCAGAGTGGAGGTCAAAGGTCACTGATAAGGACGTGGCTGTCTGCGCGGAGCGGCGGAACAGACTGGCTCTCTGATCTCTGCTCACCTTCCTCGGTTTGCTTCACCACGTCTCTCCAACACATTCACTAAACTATTTTCTCATTAATGGCTCTGCCATCTGCTCCAAATGTAACCGCCCAATTAGAGCGGTGCTCTTTGACCTCACCTGTCCAAATTTCATTTGAGAGTCCACAGCCCCCCCCACCCCCACACACACACACATATTATCATATCTGGATAAGCTATCCAGACTCTGACCTCTCGTTGTTGTCTCTCTGCAGGGCCTGAGCTGATTTGTCAGCCGTGTGTAGGTTTGGTTTGCACCCTTCAAGTGTCCTGTGACTCTGGGCTCACCATGGTGGTCTGAGCACACAAAACGGGGGGAACGCAGAAAGACGCGACCTGAAGAGGAGCAGAGGGACGGACTGGACACAGAGAGAAACGGACAAACTGAAAATGTCTCAAAACCAAGAACTAGTTCTTTTCTATATTAGATATAAACTGTCACAGAGGAACTATCCCCTCAACCACATAGTCCTCAATGACCCCCTAAACAGGACTGGTGCGGGGGATGCGGTGGTGGGGGGTGAGGAGGAGAGGACAGAGACACACGCCAATGGGACCTTTAACAGGACGAGTCCCGGGACCCCAGCGGCGTCCCCGCTACGGCAGCAGCCGCCGGCGTCCACGACGGACATGGACCGGGTGAAAGAGGCCCTCCGAGACACGGCCAACGAGTTCGAGCTGCGATACGCCCGCGCCTTCAACGACCTGCACAGCCAGCTGCACATCACGCCCGCCACGGCCTACCAAAGCTTCGAGAACGTGATGGACGAGGTGTTCCGGGACGGCGTCAACTGGGGGCGCATCGTGGGACTCTTCGCGTTCGGCGGCGCGCTGTGTGTAGAGTGCGTGGAGAAGGAGATGAGTCCCCTGGTGGTCAGGATCGTGGAGTGGATGACCGTCTACCTGGACAACCACATTCAGCCCTGGATCCAGAGTCAGGGAGGATGGGTGAGTCCACCACACCTGCTGTGACGTGTTCGATGTTCTGGATGCTTCTTGTTCTTCTTTTAAAGCTCGACTGCCTGCAGAGCGTTTCTTTGATTTTTATGTGCTGGTGGGTGTGTGGTCGGCTCTGTGGCGGTGAAGGCGATGGTGGAGAATACCGCCGAAGTCTGTAGAACTGTGTGTGTTGTAGAAGAATAGAAACAAAGGTTTGCAGGGTCAGCAGCTGCTTCTGCTGTCCTCTAATTGATCAGCAGCTGGGAGCTCAATGAGCTGAATCCAAGCGGGAGCTTAACTGGCTTCTCTGGGGCTTTGCGGCTCTGCTGCAGGCCGCCTGCCCGGGTGATCGAAGTTCCCATCAGAGGGCGGATGAAGTCCGGGGCTTTTACAGATCATCTTTTGTTTTGCTCCGGTCACTTGATTGGCTCTGTTCTCCACTCCCTGAACATCTGAGCGTTTTCTCAGTAGTTTTTCTCTTTTGTCCTCCTCCAGCTGTATGCACACGGAAGCTTTGTTCTGGAGGTTTCTGGGTTTAGTTGTGATTTGGTTCTGAGTCGGTGTGTTTATGTCCACCTCTGGGATTTCTGATATAAAGCAGCGGGGTAGGGGGGGTTTATGTCCACCGTGGTGCTGGACGACAGCAGGTCAAAGGTCGGTTCTATGGAAACTGACTTCCCTGTGCCTGGAAGCGTGGCTCAAAGGAACCTTTGTTCGACACACTGTAGCTTTGCTGTTTCATTTGTTTGTTTTTAAACTTGAGTTTCCACAAAAGAGGCATTTTTTACGGCTGAGTGGACGCCTCCACCTTCAACGCGTCCGAGCCAGTACTCACATCTGAGTACTCGTTACTAACAAGTGTCATTACGCTCCTTGACAGTAACTCGTTTTATTTTCATTGTTTATATTAAACATAAATGAACTATAAGTTTTATTTTCTATGTAAGCAGTTTAATTCTGGGTCTGGGAACTCTCCTATTTAAATAACCCCGCCCCCAGAGAATATTAACCGAGCCAATCAGCACTGAGTAGCATACGTCACACACCACACCACAACGCCGAGTTTGTCATAAACATGGCGACTTGGGTTGTCATGATGTGAAAATGTAACCTCACGGTTATTGTGACTAAAATTATCGCGGTATTTTTTTAAACGTGTTACATTTTCAGACAGCTAAATAAACCCTGTATATCAGGAAATATTGTCCTCAGTTTGTGTCTAACTTTTGCCTAAAATGTGTTATTTTGTAATTATGTTGTTTATTTGTTTACATTTTTCCCCTTTAGTCTTTAAAATACCAATATTTACCCATAACTTCTTATCTTATGTCTGTTTGATGTCATCATTTAAAAATATTAGACCAGATGATACTCAGTACTCAAGTAGCCTTCTAATCAGATACTTTTTTACCCTTACTTGAGTAATAGACCCTATATCAGGAAAATATTGTCCTCGGTTTGTGTCCTTCCAGTGAGCTTTGCAGATGTGGGGAAATGTCATCAGGCAGTAATCATTGTTAAATTCATAATTATTCTCGGAGAGAGACCAACTCTTATCTGCCCCTGGGAGCCCCGTAATGCATAGCGTCATTTCAACATGGCGGTGTCCGTGACACGGTTTATATGCAGGTAGCGGCGCTGTGGCTGCTTTATATAGCGACTCGTTGCGTTCTCCCTCAACCCAAATCCTCGGATCACGCAGTTTAGCTAAAACGCTAACGTTAGCTTGCCTTGCGTTGACTGTAGAGTTGTGGGTGATGGTCACGCAGATGTGTCATGAGATCTGAAGCGTTGTTGCCTTTCACAGACTCTTTTTCTGCACGTGCTGCAAACAGGATAGCCGTCTTCTATCAGCTGTCCCTCGACATTCTTCAGATATCCAAAAAATGCCCGTTCTTCCCACTTTGTCTTCTCTGAGGGATAATAAATGTCCTGAGCGCTGCCGTCTCCTCCTTTGGCCATTATTTCATCTTTAGCTTCAAGAAAGTTTTGGTTGTAAACAACAAAGTGCGCATGTGCCGCCGGCAACTTCAGCAGATGATACGGTGGCTGGTAAGGGTCACCGCGCCTACACCGCAGCCACGGTAACCCACCGAGATAATATAGTTTTAAAAAAACAAGACGGTTGTTATTATTGTCAACTTTTTTACCGGGGTCTACCGCTACACCGGTTACCGTGACAACCCTAGTGCAGACTTAAACAGGATGAGTCTGGCAGGCCAGGCTGCTTATTCTTAGTGTTACATTTTTACCTCCAACACAGAGCCAACAACCGACCCTTACCTGAGCTGTCTTTGTGCTGAAAACCTGACTTATCACTTCACGATGCCACGTACTTAAAATACAAACGCGTGTCAACTTTACTCTGATTACTTGTTTGGACATTGTGATGTGGAGCTGCCGCCCCGCGTGACCTGCACCAGAGCTCCACCGATATTGGTTTTTCTGTAGCTGATACCAGTGTCGATATGCATTGGTCATGGTCAGCCGACGGCACATACTTAGATGTTTTCCGCCTTATCTGCGTGTAAAAATGTCACAGAGAACAGAAGCTGGCCGACTAAATGACTGAACCTGAAACTGAGTTTAAACAAATCTAATTTGTACACAACTCAGTTTTAAAATCAGACGTCCGAAGCATGAAATATTCAAAACTGGTTTATGAAAATGCATTAGAGATCAAAATAATATTTTAGAGTGTTTATTATACAGATGTTATTCAGGAACATTCATGTTTATTATCCTGCAGCAGCGCCGGGCTGCCTGGGAATGTGCCTGACTTTAATCGGCTCTAGTTAGGAGGTAACCCGGGTCAAATGATCCAAACAATCAACGGAACCCTTGACATATGAACACGTTTAGCCGTCGACTTTATTTTGGTCACCTTTGTTCACCTGGTAACATCTCCACACGCTGACAGCTGCTTAAAGTCTCACAGACGCTAAATGATTTAACGGTGATTTTAAATCACCAAACACCGTCTAAGCCAACAGTGAGCGTGTTGGTAAACTTTCCAATCATGACCACGGTCTTTCTCGCATGGTTGCTGTGGTAACCACGGTGTAATCAACACTTCAGTCACTCACAGGTGATCCCACACGGTTACCACGAGTACGTCAACATTGGTTTTCGTATAAAAACACTTGTTCGTGTCATCGTAACCCAGATACGGAGAAGTTAATGACTTCATCACCAGGACGTTTCACTTCCCCAGCGTCGAGCTCATGATCCCACTTCCGTCCTCCCCGAGCTGCCTTCAGATTCATTCAGCCTGAGGAGGAGTAAAGATCAGATGGAGGTTCGGGTTCTCTCGTTCCAACACCGGGACACTCGGGGGAGGGGGATAAACTAAAAAGTTTATTTTCATCAGGTGGTTTTTCCGCCCCCTGTCGCCGTGTGTTCAAACACATCCTACATCTTCTGTGAAACATGCCGGTCTCCAAGTGAACCCACTCGAGACTTTGTTGGGTTTTCTGTCTTTCATTTCCCTCTTTCTTCCTTCCTTTCGTCCCCCGACGCCTCCTCAGAGAAAGGGAGTCAAAGCAGTTGGCAGATGGGGGGTAGCTGTGAGGCAGGTGTGCCCCCGGTGTTCACTGATGAAACGTTAGTCTGCTCTCAGCAGCAGCAAGGTCACTTTCTGTCTTAGGCTTCGTTTTCTTAAGGAAGAGTTTTTATGAAGGCTGTTGCAGACTCCATGCAGAGTAGCAACAACAGCAAGTCTGGAGCATCTGAAAACCAACAGTTTTTGTGTATTTGGGTTCAGAGTCGGCTCATTTTTTCCACACCGACTCGTCAGACCCTGAAGGAGTTGAATTGTGAAAAGTGAAAGGTGTTTTGCACAACCGAGCAAACCTCACTGTCGTAAAAAACTGGAAGCCTCGGCCTAATGATCCCGCCGGTGCTTATTTCCAGTCTTCCCTGGGATATTTGATTGCAGCTAAGGATGCGAGATGAATCTGCTCAGCCGGAGCTCCCGCCGCAGCTCGTGGTTTTAAAGGAAGCGCCGCAGTGAAGCCGTATATTGTGGGATAATAAACCTCCCTGGCAGACAGCAGCGACCTAATAACGCCGTTTCCACTAGAGCAAGCGATGGCGGTGATTACTCGGCGGAGATTGAGCTGCCTCAGGGTGGGTGTACGGGGTTATTACCAATTATGGATGAATAATATCTGAACCTGCTACGGGGAAAACCGTTTTCTCTCTCTCCGACAGACTAATGAAGGCGAGAGTTAGGCGAACATGCTGCCGTGGTCAGGAGACGCTTGGTTGGAGCTTGATGGGAGCGAGGGAATCAGGAAAACGAGAAGAGAAGAAGAGACGCGCTGGTTTAGACGTGCTTTGTGCTCGTGATGGTTTCAGAGAGGAAAGCCAACTCCAAAAGGAGCGTGCTCGCTCGGCTGAGGTCCTTTCATGTGGCTCAGATTTCTCTTATGGTGGTTTTAATGGTGGATTCTGCTGGGCAGTAACCAGTGTTTGGAACAAGTCAGTCATAGATTAGTTTAAATAAAAGACAAAAGTCCTCCTTAAATTAAATAAATCATAATAACTGGACGTGAAAACATGAATTTAATTGTTTCTGATTAAAGAACGGATCGCTCCGGGGATCCTGATCTGTTCCTCCGGGCCTCAGAGCGCCATTCCCATCCAGGAACAATAACACACACACACACACACACACACACACACACACACACACACACACACACACACACACACACACACACACACACACACACACACACACACACACACACACACACACACACACACACACACACCACACACACACACACCACACACACACACACACACACACACACACACACACACACACACACACACACACACACACACACACACACACACACACACACACACACCACACACACACCACACACACACCACACACACACACACACACACACACACACACACACACACACACACACACACACACACACACACACACACCACACACACACCACACACACACCACACACACACACACACACACACACACACACACACACACACACACACACCACACACACCACACACACACACACACACACACACACACACACCACACACACACACACACACACACACACACACACACACACACACAGACACACACACACACACACACCACACACACCACACACACACACACACAGATTTATGGGTGGGGAAGTGATCCGTTACCAGAAAGTGCAGCGAGCACCAGCTAAAAATAAAAATACCAGTTTGTGACTAAATTCTTCCTATTTGGGTACCACCAGGCTTCCTGCTGGCGGCCCTTTTCTGTACAAGCTGTTAATAATAGTGCCATCAAACAAATGTGTGATTGTTTTAATGTGGGTCTGCCGTCAGAACGTCGCCTCATCGACTCGTTTTGGCACCAGGAGCACCTGAGCATCCTCTCCTCCGTGGAGGACTTACTCGCTCTCCATCCTTCTCTGTGATTAAGATGCACGTCGGATTCGCAGTTAAATCGACTGAGTCGTCTGTCGGACAGCTCTAACACACAGGAACAGGAAATCTCACCCTTGGGACCTATCTGGACCACCTCCCCCTCTTCCTCCCCCGTCCCTAGCTTTGTCTTCTTTACATCTCTCCATCTGCATCCTACCAGCTCCTATACATCCACACCTCCTCCTGCCGCCAATTGATTTTTCTTTTTTTGCACCTTATTTTCTTAGTGCAGCCCCACCTACTGCACCCCTCCCCTCCTGGTCATCGTTTCTCCTTGTGTGACTTTCCCCTCTCGTCTTATCTCGGCACCATCCGTCTCTGGTCGGCAAACACAACAGACGCACGTGAGCAGACACCTCCTCCGTCTCCACCCTTATTCCGTGGCTTTTGTCCCGTTTGTAGCACCCGCTGCTGCAACATTAACATCAGATCCATCGATCCACCTCCACCCTCTGCCACCATCTTTGACGTGTTCACCTTTCCTGCCACCCGTGTCTCCGTTCCCTCTCCCTCCGCGGGTCGCGGCTTTCCGTGTTCCTGATGTGACGTTTTGGTTTGTCTCACGTATTTGAGTGTTGATGTTCTGTGGTGGGTGCACTGCAGAGGGAGGGGACGGCGCCAAGTCAGACTGGTCATGTGACTTCCTCAAACAAAGAACCTGTGGACACACACACACACACACAGGAATTTGCCTCGCTGACTGTTTAGTTGTACCGCTCAGGTGTGTTACCGCCCTGCAGACAAAGCCGTCTCTGAAAGAACAGAGCTGATCGAAACCCGACGTCCATCTTTGTCCCATCCCTTTAGCTCGTGGCGCTCCCGAGTCCACGCAGAGACAATGCTCCCACAAACCCTTTTTTGCATCGGGTCAATGGCGGCCACTTTTGTTTAAACGGCGTCAATAACCAGCTCTGTGGGGTGGGCGACTTTATGCAGATTGATCATTTGAATGTAGCTGCTGAACCGTGGGCGCATCTCTTTTGTTTTTATTGACGTGACTGTTTGTGTCCGAAGTGTCAGTGGTTTGAGAAGATGAGGATCGATCGCGCTTTGAAGTAGAATTTTGTGATCTGTGCAAGCGTCCAGTCTTTTTCTGCTGCTCATGTCTGAGACGGCGACAGGATATTTATTGTTGCTGGAATCGGACGAAGCGTAGCGACGGCTGAGTGCAGCCAAACTATTTGTAGATGGATTCGAGTCGATTATGTGACGAGAGTAGGGTTGTCACGGTATGAAAATTTAACCTCACGGTTATTGTGACCAAAATTATCACGGTTTTCGGTATTATCGCGGTATTTTTTAAACGGTGTTGCATATGTTCAGAAAGCATTGATAGTCCTGTTCTACACAAACTGAAATCGTTCTGAAAAGGCTTAACAGTGTTTATTAAACCTAAAATAACACAAAGCCTTAGCAAAAGTGCAACTTTTCACAAGTAAAGGAACAAATAGCTTTTTTTTCTGGAACATGTTACAGTAGTCAGTGCAGGTTTAAATGATACAAATCCAAACATTCAAAACATAAACAATATGTAAACAAATCAAAGAAACACCACTTGTTTTCTCATATACTTGTTTTCTTCATTATCAAAATGAAAATCTAAAACTCCAGTCCACACTTGACTTGAGCACTGTACAAGTCAACCTTAAAAAAATATGTATTTAAAACAAATAGCCACTTTAAACAAATTACTAAAATAACTACTACACTATGTAATCAAATCCAAACGTTCAAGTATAAATGGCATTGAATAAGTAAACAAATCCATGACAAGGAACTAATTGTATATTTCTCTTCATCATCAACAAATAAGATGCTTCATCCAGCAACAGGGTGTCCGTGACACGGTTTAAATGCTGGCAGAGGACGCTGCGGCTGCAGTATATAGTGACTCGTTGCATTCTCCCTCAGCCAAAAGTCCTCACGTCATGCATTTCAGCTAAAATGCTAATGTTAACTTACCTTGCACTGGCTGTAGAGACGTGGGTGATGGTCACTCCGATGTGCCATTCGATTTGAAGTGTTGCTGCCTTTTGCAGACACTTGTTTCCTGCACGTTCTGCAAACGGGATAGCCGTCTTCTATTAACGGTCCCTTAGCATTTTTCAGAAATCCAAAATATGCCCATACTTCCGATTTAGTCTTCTTTGAGGGCTGATGGATGTCCTGGGCGCTGCCGGCTCCTCCTTCGGCCATTATTTCAGCTTCAAAGTTTTGGTGCCGTTGCAAACTAAAAAGTGTGTGTGCACGCCGCGGGAACTTCAGCTGAAGCGACGGTGGCTGGTAAGGGTCACCACGCCGAAACCGCGGCTACGGTAAACCCACCGAGATAATTTAGTTTTTTAAAAACTGGACGGTTATTCTTATTGTCAACTTTTTTACCGGGGTTTACCGCTATACCGGTTACCGTGACAACCCTAGACGAGAGCAGCAGAAATCCACAGCGGCTGATTTGGTTTGCGGAGGGATTGCCCTTTTTTCTCCTCCGGTTCTGCTCTAGATGTCTACAAGCTGGAAAAAACCAGCTTTAAACAACAACTCCCCTTCTGTGTTTGTCCAGAGCATCAGTTGGTCATGTGAGTGATGAGACCTGTGGCCCTGAAGGGGGAACAGGCGTTGGGAAATCAGCGCTGTTTCTGCAGCTTTTAGACCAGAGGTGACAAAACCGTTCAGCTAAAAGTCCCCAGGGGCCACAAAGTTTATTTAAAAATGTGCAGAAATTATGTTTTGGGTAATTTCTTGGAGTGAGTTGGGGTTGGTGTCGATCTACAATCAGTAGCCAGCTGGAGAGACGACCCAGGGCTGCACAAGTGGCCCCCGAGCCGCTCTTTGGACCAAACCTGCATCCATGTGAAAGCCACAGCAAGGAGACCCCGTGCCCACACTGCTAATGGAGCGATGCTTTCACATAGTCCTCAGGGGCCACCGTCCTGCATGTTATAGGTGTTTCCCTGCTCCCACACACCCGATCCTAGTCGATGAGTAACAGACAAGCTTCTACAGAATTGGGCTCGTCGGGGCAGAGAGACGACTAAACCTGCTGGCCAGTGTCCTCGAGGACCGGACTGCGGCGTGACTCGGCTCTATGAGGAGCTGCGTGTGGGTCAGTAGGTCAAACACGAACGAGGCATCATGCGGTTTACACGCTGGAGCAGAACAGCTGGATGCTGAAGACGTTGCATTCAGTCGTCGACGTGCTGCTCCACTTTTTCAAAGCTCGATGAAATGGGGTCACAGGCTACTAACCCCCCCATCGTCTCGGTTCCCCGCTCCGTCTGCGTGTCCTCTCCTTCTCCTTCTTACCTTCGCTCTCCTTCCTACAGGAACTGATTGCCCCCCTCTTCTTGCTTCCTGCAGCCTCCAACTGAAGCATCCACCCGCATCCCTCTCCTCCCTGATGCGGTTTCATCCCCCCATCCTCCTCTCTGGCTTCTTCCTGCTCTTCTATCTGTGATCGGGTTATGAAGCATGTCATGGGTTTAGTAAGCCTCGCGGTGTGTTTCAACGGGCTGATGAGTGCTTCATGTTAATGTGGTCCCCAATCTAGAACAGGAGTAATAGATAAAGAGCATCAAGGCTTTTATATTATCGGGCGGGTGTGTGTGTGTGTGTGTGTGTGTGTGTGTGTGTGTGTGGGGGGGGGGGGGGGGCGCAGTAAAAGAGCCTGTAATCAGCAGGTCTGCATTCAGAGTCGCGACATGAAGGAAACTAAACAAACTGCTTCCCAGCTTGTAGATATTTCACTGCTGAGGAGTTTGAGGAACAGTTCCTCTAAAGTTGATATTTTATTAAAGTGGGTGATGCTCCTCTCTCTCCTCCGGGGCTTCCCCCTTCATGCAGCTTTTCGTCAGATTTCTTTTTCCGCCTCGCACCCTGCCTCTCTTTGTCCCGTCTTTCGTCTCGTCTCGCTCTGGTCCGTCTGCTGCTTTCTGTTTGTCTCCTTCAGCTCTTCCAGACAGATGGCAGGTCTCGGGGTCATGGTGAGGTGTCAGGGTGGGGTGACGGCCTACAGGGTGGAGGCTTGTGTTCCTGAAGACGTCCACGCGTGGAGCTTCTCTCTGCTTCAGCTGTGCTCTCCTTCGATGTGCTGAACATGTGCACTCTCTGCCAGACGTGCACACTTCTCCCAGAGTCCTTAGCCTTCCCGCTGCGTCTCAGCAGTGTGAATAAACAGTGTGTGTGTGTGTGTGCGTGTGTGTGTGCGTGCCTTTGCTGACAGAATTGGGTTTTGTCGAGAAGCAGCCCCCTGAGTGTGGCAGGAAACAGATTGGAGTCTGAGCGTCCTTGTCCTGACTCATTAATCTCCTTTTTAATTCATGGTCTCACCGCCGGCTCAACTCGAGCATGCTCACGCACGCATGTAGACACGCATCGCCACGCCTCCGAGGTCCAGAAGCAGAAGAACGAGGTACATATGGACACACTGGCACTTGGCATAAACAGTCGCAAGTGTCATCACTGGAGGGAGGAGGGAGGGGGGGGGGGGGGATTAATGATTAAATTTCCCCTTATTTTGGGTTTTTTTTTTACTTCTCTTTGGAAGTCATCCATCACACTTCAAACCAGTTCTTCGTCCTCCCTGCACCTCATCACGAGCTCCAGCGTTGATGCCATGCTTTGTCTCGGCACCAAAATTCTTAGGATGGACTTAAGGCCCAGCGTTCCTTAGAGGAGCGGGTTTCTCCTGCCGGAGCTGTTGGTGGACATGTTGGATCTCTGAAGTCGTGTTACCATCCATGCAGCGTATCTTGAGCCATTTAGCTGACCAACACGCATGGAGGCGGCAGCATTGCTCGCGCGATTTAAACGGTGAAGCGTCTGACCAGTTTTTGGGCCGATTCGTTGTGCTTCACCCAAAAGATTAAAGACCGAAGGTTCAGAGTCCTTACCTCGACCCTGAGCTCGTTTTAAAGCGGAACATTTTCTGCACGTTGCTGCTGCCTGTCAGCTTTAAAATGTCACATTCTCATATTACAAGCAGCACATTTTACAAAATACATGGAGGGGAACCACATCCAGAGCGACGGGGGTGAAAAAACAAAACGAAGTATATAAGAACGGCACATTTTAAGCATCGCGACTCGAATGAATGCACTCCTCTTCAGGGATTGGCTAATGTAATATGTATTTTCTCCTCACAGCGGCTGCGTTTTCATCCTTTTGACTGTTTGATTGATCAGCCTGGGGTTTGACATTGCTGGTTGAATCCAGATCCTGCTGGTTTTCTTACTCAAAAGAAAAAGCTAAATGCTTGATGCATCAGAGTGGGGGTGGGGGGGTTGCACACGTTCCCTCACCAGCATCAGCTGATGGAGGGCTCTGGTTTCGTTGCGCCGTTCGTGTCAGCGGACGGTAGGGTCAGGGAGGGGGGCGGGGCATGACGCTTAGCCTGGCGGGTGGCCAAGCAAAGCCAGGCTTTTGGGGGGGGGGGGGGGGTGTTTCGTTTTAATGGGTACGCCAACAAGGCCATGCTACACTTACCCATAAGCCCTTGGGCAGGTGGAGATTAGGCTGCCACAGCTGGTCCAGTAGCAGTTGGCTAAATGTGAATTAAAATGTGACGTAAACATTTAGATAAATTATTCAGGCTTCAATGTTTCTTTAACATCATCCAGTTAGCGTGGAAAACGCCCTGCTGTCAACCTGATCAACGTTTTGATGAAATAAAACCACAAACGTGCCAAAATGTCCCCAAACACACCTGGTCTAAGACTGTTTATTAGATTACAATTTAAAAGTACAGTTAATTAAAGAAATTAAAACAAAACTTCACTTATATTTTGAGATGACAGACGCTCCAACCAGGATATCTGCAAATGTTATTGTTTAGAACATTAGTCACACATATTTGAACCTTCCTAGATACTTCCTGATCCTTTTCACTGCGGCTCGGGAACATTCTCTGTTCCTATGGAAGGAATGTTGTTAAATGCCCTGAGTTTGTGTAGCACCTTTAGCCGTTGGCCTTCCTAAAGGAAGGAACATCATCCGACGAGGATCTCGGACGCCTTCGTGATTAGAGAAAGTCTCCCAACAGCTGTTATTCTGCAGTGTAACGGAGCTTATCATCGTAGATTCAGCCCATCAGCTGACTTGGACCTCCTGACTGAACTCTGACTCTCTGGATGTGAGCAGCTCAGCTGTACATCCCGTCACCATGATCACAACACACTCACTCGACTCACTGTTCTCCTTTTCTAGATGGCGCCATCGCGTTTCGCCAGTCAGAACATCGTGTCTTCTCCCTGCTTCGTCCTGTAAACAGCATCTAATTTCTTCTGCCACACCACACTGACGTCAAATCACTCGATATATGAAAGCAGCCGCGTGGCACGCTGGGCTCAGGGACACTTCAGCCACGTGCTGCTCGTGTGTACACTTCCAAATTTCACAACATACAGGAAGTGACCGACAGATGGGATTTTTAAAAGGTCCTCCTGACTTGGAGATCACCAAGCTCCTGGTCGAAACTTGTTTAAAGCTCCTAACTGACTCGTCTCCCCGCTTTCCCCCGCTGTTAAACTGGACTCGTTTAGTTTAGAGTCTCAGTTGCGTGAATGCATTTACTGTAAACGTCAAAGAGAAACCGACGTAAACAACTTTCCTTTTCTTTCATTCCTGCTGTTTCAGATTTAGTGGATGTGGGCTCAGTAATGACTCGGCACTTTTAGTCATTCTTGCAGACATTTAAACTGTGTGTGTGTGTGTGTGTGTGTGTGTGTGTGTGTGTGTGTGTGTGTGTGTGTGTGTGTGTGTGTGTGTGTGTGTGTGTGTGTGTGTGTGTGTGTGTGTGTGTGTGTGTGTGTGTGTGTGTGTGTGTGCGTCAGATCTCTGATAAAGATCACGTCCTGCTTTCTTACTCCTTATTTCTGTTTTAGCTTCGACATCAGGTTATAATTTCTGTCCTAAACAAGACTCTGAGTTAAACCATGACGAGTTTGAGGAACCCAACCCTCGTCCTGAAGAATCCCAACACCTCCATCATTATGACAGGACTTCTTCGGTTAGTTCGATGATTCTCCGTTCTGTAACTTTCTGTTTGAACTCACGAGCTCAGTCCTCCCTTCTCTCTGCATCAAACTGGCTCATCAACATTATTTGTGTCGAGTCACTTCCCTTCAGAGGGTGTTGCAGCTAGGGTTGTCACGGTGTGAAAATGTAACCTCACGGTTATTGTGACCAAAATTATCACGGTTTTCGGTATTATCGCGGTATTTTTTTTTTTTTTGCGTGTCACATTTTCAGACAACTAAATAAACCCTGTGTATCAGGAAAACATTGTCCTCAGTTTGTGTCTAAATTTTGCCTACAATGTGTTATTTTGTAATTATGTTGTTTGTTTACATATTTATATAGAAATTCCCATCATATTGGTCAAAGTGTAGGGTAGTATATTAAGCTTTAAAAGCACCCAAATAAATACGGATGCTACTCCTACACAAACATAAAATTGGAATGGACGACATAAGAGCTAAATCTTAGAGGTGAGTACCATGTTTTGGTCAGTCCTTATAGCAGGGCCAAGTTGGAGATGTGGTCAATAATAACGAAAAGATAATTGTGTCCACGTCTAGGTCGTGACTTTTAAATCGAATGAGCCTGGTGGGGTCCAGATTGGATTTGGGAGATGACCACCTGCAGGGGTGGACATTAACTTCAAAACCAACCGGCCAGCCGGGCCGGTAACTCTGAATATTTACCGGCCCCGCCAAGAATCTACCGGCCCCGCTGGTCAGCTGCCAAAACGAGTCAAAATAACAACTGAACCGTTTTAAATGTAATAAACTTTTATTTTGTACACATTCACAAACATAAGAACGTATTCAAGTTTGAATTTGTTTGTTCCCTCAACAAAACACGATTTTGTCGTCGCATACTTCCGGTATACAACGCAGTACATCACCAACTCCGCTTTGCTGTATTCGAGCCATTGGCCGTGTTCGAGATGAGCCATTTCTGCGCAGATTAGACTATCAGTGATCGGCGAGCAGTGCATGCCGGTTAGATTTGTGTCCGAATTGACGCCGACTTGCTCTGACGTCATGCATACGTAGGCAACGATAACCTCGTGAGATCAAGGCGGCCGCAGATTTTGGAGCAAGGCGCTGCAGTTGCTCTCCCTCGGCTGCAAAACCTAGGGGATGACGGGAAACGCCTGGCTCTCACCTGATCTAAGATCTGATTGGTTCACATTTTGATCCAAACATCCGGTGGTAGAACATGAAATGTTAGTTGGTCACATGTATTCTGTAAATCACGTTACGTTGATGATGACAACTATATAGGCCATAAAGAGAAATGTGTTTTGTTTTGTTTTGTCACGTTTCTTATGAGCACACTGAAGCTACAGCTGCTAACCTTTACTTATTATTACAGTCAGGTCTCCATATACAATATATGATATTCACAAGCACGTGAGGATGTGTTTCAGCTGCTAACAGGCACCAGGATTAAAATTGAAAATTGAACAAGTGTGAATGCTAACGCGATATCTTCAGCCATCGTCACCCCGAGCTACACATGCAGGAAATCCAAGAGATTCAACTGGCAGAAACAACTGGTTCACACCATAGGTTCTCTCTCTCTCTCTCTCTCTCTCTCTTCTCTCCTCACTCACTCACTCACTCACTCACACACACACACACACACACACACACGTAGAGGAGGAAATTGAGGACACCAGGGAAAAACCACAGCTGAGCCGAGGCGCGCCTCGAATGGGGCGCGTCTGATCTGAACTGAGGAGCGGCGAGCAGCGGCCGGACTTCGTAAGCGATTCGCTTCGGGCGCTTCCGCGGCCGGTGTGTCCCCGGCGTAAACGCCGGTGTTGTGTCCTGCTTTCAGCCACTCCCCCTGCTGCTTCCGTCTGCTCACGTCTGTTTTCCAGGCGAGTCGCTGCTCAACTCGAACACGGCCATTCTCTGCGCCTCCCGTCTTCTTTAAACCGCCAAGAATCATTCCACTTACGCACACGCTTCTCTGCTTCATACCGTTTCGAACTGTCTCACTTCCCCTCACCAGTTTTAAAGCGTTTTGCCGGAGATTTCGTCAAGAAATCCCATCCCTGTGGTGGCGCGATCTTCCTGCGTGCTTGTGTGTTTCTAGCGTGGTTCCACTTCGTCTTTAATAGTGAACTTATAGTTCACGTGACCATAACTAATCGTGCAGTACGTGCACGAATCGTGCAGGTGCAGTACGTGGCTAGAGGCGCGCAGGTTCACGCGCACGAAACGAAAACGGCAGCTTCCTACAGGGCGGGGCCATGATGTAGGCGAAAGCCGGTGTGTAAATGGCAAATAAGGCTTGGGCGCCACCCGGGCGGTAAGTCGTCAAGTACTTACCGCCCGGCGATAAAATTTAGCGCCATTGGCGCTCGGGCGCTTTAACGGTCCACCCCTGACCTGTCAAATATTTTTGTAGCTCTGAAGCGAAACCTTCGGGTTGTTAAAACTTCAAACCTAAAACATCACAAGCTCAAGACTTCCCAGTATTTTAACAAAAACCACAATCAATTATAAAAACCCTTTTAAAGTCCAGCAGTGGCTCCTTTTACCACAGATTAATGTTACTCGTCACTCTAACGGGTTGGTAAGAGTCTCACAGCCGTGCACTAACGACAGTCAGCCTTACAGGTTGATTAAGGACCCAACAAGCAGGAAGGGTTGTTATTTTAAGGCTATACAACTTATTGACTTTCAATCAGTCTTCAGTCCCATTTTGCCTAAGAGGAAACGTGTTTGAGGCGTTAATCGATGTCTGGGGTGTGTGTGTGTGTGTTTGAGACGGTCAGGGGGTTTCACCATCAGGGGATTTGAGCGTTGCAGCTCGTTATGGTGCAACACCAAAGCAACCAACTAGTCAGAGCTGATGAATTGGAATCTACAGCAAGAATCGTTGCAACGCTCCTTTCTCCACGTGTAGCATCGGGCCATTTATCAGCCGCAGAGACAAACCTACACGCCCAACACAAACTCGCACGCATCAAACGCGTTAATCAGCTGCTTTCCTGTTGTCATGGCAACCCTCCAAAGAGTCTCCTTCCCTGTTCTTCCTCACGTTTTTCTTTTTCCTAAAATCCAAACTTTTTGCTGTTGTGGGCTAATCTTCCCTTCTCTGATTTAATTTTGACCCCAACTGATGAAAGTTAAACTTAAAGGGACTTTACGGAGTTTTGAATTTTTATGCTCACTATTGCCCCCTCAGGCCAAAAGCGTAACGGCAGCTTTAATAGTTGGCTCGTGCACGAGGCGCGCATGCTGTACGTGCACACTCCTTAACGAAAATAACAGCTGAGACAGTCCCGTGTGTGTGTGTGTGTGTGTGTGTGTGTGTGTGTGTGTGTGTGTGTGTGTGTGTGTGTGTGTGTGTGTGTGTGTGTGTGTGTGTGTGTGTGTGTGTGTGCGTGTGCGTATGCGGCCCGGAGGACAGAGGACAGGAGAACGTGCAGCTAATTAATTAAATAATTTGGTTCTGTACCTTTCTCTTCAGCACAGCGACAAAGGTTTATGATGGGTCAGTCCTCCTGCATGCTCAGATCATTCCCTTCCCTTGCTTGAAAAATTGTTCCAAAATGAAAGTTGAACCCACATCTTTTTTATCTGTGAATTCAATGCCGTTCGGAGAGTCTCAAATAAAAATTTGGGCATCTTACTGTAAAAAAATATACCATTAATGTAAAAAATAAACTCTAAATAAACTATGTTCACATCCAGAATCGAACCCAGGTCTTCCGCATGAGTCTGACGTCTTACTAGGTGAGCTAATGCACCAGCGATGTCTTTTGCATCTGTAACATTTATATCCTTGATGACAGCTGAAACAACGTTCAAAGAACGGTTCGGAGTGAAAATGGCTATTTTGTTGCTAATTTGCAGGAAATATCTAGAAGAAAGTTCTACAGAAAGTAGCTAAGGGTCCTCAGAAATGTAGCTAGCTTTGTCACTAGACGTTAGGAACAGTGACAAAGTGGCACTGCCTCTCTCTCTGCTGCTAAAGCTACGGATAGCAAATGCTACGGGCGATGCCTGAGCGTGAACGCGCATGAAGCAGCCTGCTCGACCCGAGCATCTCTCTTTTTCTGTGATTTTACAGAAAAACAGGCAATCGCAGTAAAAATGCCAGGGCTCATTCTACAGGACCAGGGCATTGCAGGAGAATGTATGAAGAAGACATTTATTATTTCATGTTTTGGCTGTCAAACTTCCATAACGCCCCTTTAAGGACATTAACAGAAGGAAATAACCTGAAAAGGCCTTAAAGCCTTCTGCAGACTGCTGCAGATTTCCTCTGGGAACAGAGATGAAGGTGGGAAGTAAAGGTGTGACCGTGTGAACAGGAGATAAACTCAGGATTTACCTGCCAGGTGAGGAGGAGATTGCACATGTCAAACCACCAGTGGGGTCTTGGCGTGTGCACAGGGAATTTACTGTTTTTTCTGTGGTGAAACTAAAGCTGCTCGGCCTATCAGCGGGAAAATTGAGATCCTCTGACTACCTATTTAAAAAATGACATTCGTAGAGAAATAACTGTAAAGTTGTGCTTTGAATATTGCATGGAGATACAAAATAAGCAGATATCTGCAGGTGATTTATATTTAAATGTAGCCAGCCCATGATGGCGCCGCCTGCAGCAGAAAGGTTGAGCTGAAGTGTCGTGATTCATCCCATCAACATTTGTCTGTTTTCAGGTAGCTGGGTTCCACTGTTCAGGGTTAGTAATGGATGATTTTTGTGGATTTAGTTTGAACTCATCACATAGTGTCTGTTTTCATAAAGGATATAAGCAATAATGTTCCCAGGATGTAACGAGACTCGCGGTCTAGGCATTGATGTCCTGATGGGTGGTGAACAGAGCTAGAGGAAAGGTCGAGCATTTATGTGTGTAGAAGCCATAAAAGCAACAAAGATGTCTTACGTAACATTTATTTCTGATATTAAGGTTATTGTGTGCATCAGTTGGTTAGTGTCTGTGTGATGATTAGTTTAGCTCACCTGCTCCGGTTCTAGGGCTGCAACTAACAACTAGCGATTAGTCGACTAATTGGATAATTATTACATTTTTCTTTGATTTAGCATGAGATTGCTTTAATTATGTGAAAAAAGATAATAAACACAAGAAAGTTGGGTACTTCAATGGAAAATGCATATTTTATTGAACTTTGCTGCTGATAGGCCGATTCATACTAAAGTAAATAAAAATGCCCCGTCTAACACCAATTAGTGCTCAGTCAGTACAGACATGAATGCATAAATACAATTTAAATACTTTCATCAGACATAACATTAAATCTTTTTTTTTAAAGTCGAAAATACGTTTAAAAAAACGTACATCCAAAAAAACCATATTGGCTTTCGTGTTATTTAAATCTTACCGAGGCGAGTCTGACTCTGTTTCATTCAACTGTCCAACGGGCTTTCTCGTTAAGTGTTCATGCATCACCAGGGTGCTGCCGTGACCCACGAGGACTGCTTTGCAAATAATGCAGGTCATTTTTATTTGCCGAGTCCAGGCTAGAATGCTCCCAAACTTTAGATGTTTTGGTACGCGTAGCTGCTGTGTCGGACGCCGCCATTTCTGTTAGCTGTCGCTCAGCAGAGAAGCTATTGCGCATGTGCAACTCTCGGCAGAGATTGTTGAAGTGAGATGCCTCACTTGGTCGGACAAAAACACGTCTGGCGATATTTGTCGACAACTTTGAATCGTTGCAGCCCTATCCGGTAGCTGAGGGGAATGAAGGGGTCGCAGTCATTTTTGTTGGCTGCTACGTGTTGGATCGCTGTATTTCCGTTGGTTAAGTTCAGAACAATACAAGGTTTATTCTGAAATAGCAGGAGATTGTGTTTTATAGAGAATGGGAAGATTTGAGGTCTGAACAGTCATTCCTGAGGAACACCTGTTTCAAATTCCTAATCTGTCATTCACGCACACATCACTGATGTACAGTAGCATCTAGTAAATGTTCACCTTCCTCTGGAACACAGGATGTGAGCAGGTTAGCTGTGAGTCAGGATGTGCTGCTACACACACACACACACACACACACACACACACACACACACACACACACACACACACACACACACACACACACTCGTTTGAAGTAGTGTGAAACTTAAATACTTTTTCGGTGACCTGTTCTGATTCAGAATGAAATAATTCACAATGAATCCATCACTCTGACAAGTGACTAGGCATGCCCAGGTAACGGTCGTAGCCCTGACGACGTCCTGTACGATCCTCTACACCCACATTCCTCACATTGTTCTACAAGGTTTGACAGGAAGGGATAGGCAGTGGTCAGACTGCCCCTCACTGAGGAGAAAACGATAAAGGAGGCAGTAAAATACTGACTCAGACCTCGGAGAGGTGATTGTAATTTATGCTACGTCATCTCATTCTGAAGTAGTGTTTATTATTCCCTGGTGGGCACTTCCTGGGTACTTCAGTACAGCAAACAGGTCATAAGAGCAGACGTTCAGCCAAAGCCCCGAATGCTTTTACTGTTTATTTCCAGTAAATCTGTCACGTTCAGTCCTGAACACGGGGAGGACTTTATTTCTGCCTGACTCTCTGATTAAAGGTTCTGGTGAGCTGCAGCCAAATATTTATTTTTCCCTGGCAGCTTCGCTGCGAAGGCCTATTGTATCTGCTCCGTTTCCTCTTCTTATTATTATTATTTTTTTCTTCTGCATCTTTGAATGGCCTTTAGGGGGGCTTAGCATATCCAAAAAGTCACCAAATTCTGGCTCAATATAGAAAGTGCGTGAAATTTACGTATTTCACTGGCGATGTGAAAGTTGATAAAAAAGTGGCTCGACAGCACCCCCTAGAAAGTGAAATATACCCCTCTCCATAAAGCTTAGTTTATCGTACAGTTATGAAATTTGGTATACTGGTACTACTCAACAGTCCGCACAGAAAACCCTCTTGCAACCATGGTCAATATAAAACAGAAAGTCGGCCATTTTGGGTTGCTATGGCGATTTTTGGCCGTTTTTAGGGTCCGTTTCTGATTGGATTGCTCGATCATTTTTCGCACGATCGTCTCAAAAATTTTGTAAAATTGCTCAGAAGGGATGGGCGAACAAAATGAGACGAGGCTTCGGCAGAGACGCCGATCATGAGTTGTAGTTTGGAAGAGCGAATAGTTGCACGAATCCCAGATGAGAGTGAGAAGCACCAAAGGAAAAAAAACCTGCGTTGACTTCAAGGCTGTTTTCAAATTAAGGGAAACCTGCTCCTCTGGACTGTTCTACAGTAGAAGTGTGTGTGTTTACTTCCAGCTAAACCGTGAATGGAGCTACTGTGGGACAAGGTTGGCCTTCTTTATCACCCTCAACCTGACCTTCAGTTTCACGGAACAGCCGGAGCTTAAGGCTGCTTTTTCTTGGAGTGTAAGCCGGGTGTTTTTTAGCCTAACGGTACACAGGCCTCGCGTTAAACGGAGGACTCTTCTGCCAGGTGGAGGTTCCTCGTTGGTTCTGGAACCAGCAGCGTTCAGTAGATCTCTGACCAGTTCAAACTAGGGTTGTCACGGTGTGAAAATTTAACCTCACAGTTATTGTGACCAAAATTATCACGTTTTCGGTATTATCGCGGTATTTTTTTAAACGTGTTACATTTTCAAAATAAACCCTGTATATCAGGAAAATATTGTCCTCAGTTTGTGTCTAAATTTTGCCTAAAATGTGTTATTTTGTAATTATGTTGTTTATTTGTTTACATTTTTCCCCTTTAGTCTTTAAAATACCAATATTTGCCCATAACTTCTTATTTTTTGTCTGTTTGATGTCATCATTTTAAAAATATCAGATCAGATGATACTCAGTACTCAAGTAGCCTTCTAATCAGATACTTTTTTACCCTTACTTGAGTAATAGACCCTATATCAGGAACATATCATCCTCGGTTTGTGTCCTTCCAGTGAGCTTTGCAGATGTGGGGAAAATGTCATCAGGCAGTAATCGTTGTTAAATTCATAATTATTCTCGGAGAGAGACCAACTCTTATCTGCCCCTGGGAGCCCCGTAATGCATAGCGTCATTTCAACATGGCGGTGTCCGCGACACGGTTTACATGCAGGTAGCGGCGCTGCGGCTGCTTTATATAGCGACTCGTTGCATTCTCCCTCAACCCAAATCCTCGGATCACGCATTTTAGCTAAAACGCTAACGTTAGCTTGCCTTGCGTTGACTGTAGAGTTGTGGGTGATGGTCACGCAGATGTGTCATGAGATTTGAAGCGTTGCTGCCTTTCACAGACACTTTTTCTGCACGTGCTGCAAACAGGATAGCCGTCTTCTATCAGCTGTCCCTCGGCATTCTTCAAATATCCAAAAGATGCCCGTACTTCCCACTTTGTCTTCTTTGAGGGATAATAAATGTCCTGAGCGCTGCCGTCTCCTCCTTTGGCCATTATTTCAGCTTTAGCTTCACGAAAGTTTTTGTTGTAAACAACAAAGTGCGCATGTGCCACCGGTGTCGGTACAGGATCGGCTCGGGGTCCTTCGACAGCAGATGACGTCACATTACAGCAAATCTACTCGGCTTTCACACACACGTTTTGGAAAGACGTCAGCAGTTTTGTTAATAAATTCTTGTTTGTTAACACCTAAATGTTTTCTTTATAATTGTAATTTGTTAATAAAACACCATATTATCTTTGTTTTGTAAAGAATGTGAAACTGCATAAAACCAACATCGGACTGACACAAACTAGAACAGTTCTTATATGTGAAGCCACATCTGTTAGTATTAACGTGGAGTTCGTCTGTATATTTCCTTAGTTGTTATCTAAATACATTCTTTGACTCTAAACATTGCTTGGTGTCTTTCAATAAAGTTCTAATAATTTATTTTGCTCCATTTCATCAACATCAAGAGCTTTTGAGGGTCACCGTTTATCATTTGCTTATATTTTA
Source organism: Nothobranchius furzeri (assembly GCF_043380555.1). Lineage (NCBI taxonomy): Eukaryota > Metazoa > Chordata > Actinopteri > Cyprinodontiformes > Nothobranchiidae > Nothobranchius > Nothobranchius furzeri. The sequence continues at coordinate 48,027,759 of NC_091755.1, read as the reverse complement.
CATTTCCTTTAGAAATTCATACATATTTTCTCCAAAAAGTGTTGATTTTTGACTACAGGACTACAACCGCTTAGACTACGACCGCAAATTTGTTCTGACCAATCAAAATCATAACGTGGTGACGTCACTTCCATAAGCTTCATGTTCAGCCAATCAGCTACTTTAACGTCATCGGCAGTCGAAGGACCCCGAGCCGATCCTGCACCGACACCGGCAACTTCAGCAGATGATACGGTGGCTGGTTAGGGTCATCGCGCCTACACCGCAGCCACGGTAATCCACCGAGATTTTTTTTTTAAACAAGACGGTTATTATTATTGTCAAATATTTTACCGGGGTTTACCGCTACACTGGTTACCGTGACAACCCTACCAGAAAGGCTGGTTAAGGCGACCCCACTGGTTTTATTCCACCGTTTCTTTTGCTAGCTGACTCTGTTTAAACACGACAACCAACAACATGTCGGACGACATTCTGACCTCATTATTTATTCTGTCACTGCGGTACAAGTTGGTTAATTCGGAAGGAGCTAATTGCATTAAAGCTTAAAAAAAAAGATTATTTTGAGAGGACTTAATCTAATCCTGCTCTGTTCTCATGCTTCTGTCTCATGTTTACATTTCTGATTTGCTCACCTTTGACCCCTGAGCCACAGAAAAGGTGTTTGACACACCTTTCAAGCGACTTCTCTGCCTAAATTGTCATGACAGAATGAGACGTCACATCAGCATCTTATCTCCAACCAACACGCGCGCGCTTCATGTCGATTTCTGCAAAGCTCAGTTTCCTCAGAAACCGTCCAACAGACCTAATCCTAATCCAATCACGTCAGGCCTTTCCAAAGTAATCTCGTTGTTGCAACATTTCCAGACAAGTGGAGAAACGTTAAGTTTCCTGTTCAGGTATCATCTGTTCTCCGGGCGCTTTATGATGATGACATCAAGGACGGCGTGTGAAAGAAACTAATCCTCCAGCATTGAAGGTCTTTTATCCAGCGGAAGAGAAAGTCCTCCTCACGAGTGTCTCTGCTTCTGCCTCCTGGTAATGTTTCCCCGGGTGTTCAGTAGGTTTCTGTTGCAGAGAAAAGGAAAGTTTCTGCGCCCGCACGCGTTTACTTTTTATTTTACAGGCCTGACCAAGCTGCACTCCCTGATTATTTAATTTTAGATTTGCATTAGAAGATGGGGACACTGTTGGCTGGATCTTGCATCATTCTTTAGAGAAAGCTGTTAAAAATCAGCACGAGGAGCGACTTCTCTTCCCCCTCGGTCCTCGATTCGCCGATTGCATCACGTGTTTTTGTAACTTCTGGCTTTCTACAACTCTGACGTCAGGACGGACGACTGCGCTGCAGTTAGCTGTAATTATGTGTGCCGATGCATTATCATGAATGATTCAGAGGGAGGCTTTATGCACATAATCGATGAAAAGTGATCTCATTTGTCAAGCTGGAGCAGATCGGGCTGATGGAGGTTTAATGGATTCTCCTCAAGCCCGAACTCCAGTTTGAGTGTTACTCTACGAAATAGCATCAGATACAATTAAATTTAATTAAATTTATTCGGCTTTTTTATTTACTCGTGACCTCCGTACACAAGACGCTCATTGGTCTGCAGCTTTTTTTTTTTTGTTTAAAATTTCGACCTTTTCTCATTTCGTCCTGCTGTATGGGGCGACGGTGGCACAGGAGTTAAGTGCTCGTCCTGTAATCGGAAGGTTGCAGGTTCGAGCCCCGCTCGGTCTGTCGCTGTCATTGTGTCCTTGTGCAAGACGGTTAACCCAGCTTGCCTGCCGGTGGTGGGTGGCGCCAGTGCTCGGCAGCCTCGCCCCTGTCAGTGCGCCCCAGGGCAGCTGTGGCTACATCGTAGCTCATCACCACCAGTGTGTGAATGGGTGAATGACTGATTGTGTTGTAAAGCGCCTTGGGGGGTTCCAGGACTCTAGAATACAGACCATTTACCATGATGCCGAGGCGCCTCGCTCTCATTCTCCTGGAGCCTTCAATCAGTTAGAAAATGTTGCACAGCGAGTGTCTGGAAGTCATCTCGAGCAGTTCCTCTACACGGGAAAGGTTTTTACCTCGCTGGCCGTTTCCAGCACTCCTGCGGTCTTCATCGGCGCTAGCGGCTAGAAGAACGCAGAAGGAACATACAAAAGAAGTCTCAGAGGTCTGTAAGAAAGTTAAAATCCCATTAGTCGTCACAGGAATGGTGACGCTACATCTCTGCGTTTGACCCGTCTCTGCGAGGAGTGAGCTGCAGATGTGTGGTTCACACCCCCCCCCCCCCCCCCCAACCCCTTAAAGCTGAGTGTCACGCGTACAGGCATTGAGTCCCATTTTTAAAGACTTGGGTATGACCTGACTGGGTTTGAAACCACGATTATTTCTACAGACGTTGAATCACAAAGTGTTTCACGTAGATCAAAACAAAATAAAACAAAGTCATAAAATCTAAACTAAATTAACATCAGAAAAAATAGTCATAAAATTATTTTTAAAAATTCAGAAACTGATAAAAGTTACAAATTTGAGTTAAAATAAGAAAATGAAAGTCTCAGGGCAGACACTCGTACATGAAACCTCACGTAAGTGTTGGGTGTTTTGAGCCGTATTCTAACAGCATCGGTCGATGAGAACGTGTAATACTTGTACTTATAGACGCGCGACCCGTCACTCCGAGTGGCACACGATGCTGATGCTCTGCGTTAGCCGCGGAACGGATGTAGATGAAAAGTTCTGGGTGAGGAAACGTCGGTCTCTTCTACATGACAGGGAACATTTGTATTCATGGCCCCGCCCACCTTGGCTTGGGCCCTCTCACGGGACAGCAGAACAAGTCTTAGCTAGTTGAAGCTAACCATTAGCATTAGCCACTCCACAGCATGGCGGAGCAGATTTGTGTTTGTGGAGGTAAAACGTCTACGTTGCATTTTTTTCATCAAGAAGAGCAAATGGAGGCAGCGGAAGAGTAGCGTTGCTGTTAGCCAATCAGAGTTGAGATGTTAGCTTATTATGAATATTAACGAGAAAGAATCCAAATGCTGCTGTTTTCTGCCCCCTGAAAACAGAAGCGCCAGAGCTTTTTTTCCACGTAAAACCTCTCGTTCGTTCATCCATGGAAAACACAGCAGAGTGATATAAAAGTAAAAATGTGTGATTGAGGCAGAAGATGCTCTCAAAGTAGAGAAAGTTGTGGAGTGTTTTATTTACGGGGTTTTTGTGACGTTTGCTTTTGTTTATTTAAGCAGCTCAGCTCGACTTGTTCCAGAAAATCACCTTTTTGGGTCTAACTGTAAAGTTCTGTGCTGCAGCAGCGGGATCTTCCAGCTCGACCCCTCACGGGCCTCTTCTTAACAACCCGTCGTTGTTGTTTGTTTGTTTTTCGGCTCGATGACGAGCCCAAACTTGTTTATAGCTCTAAATGTTTGTTTGTGTCACAAGACTTGGCAGCAGTGATGGCTTCTTTAGAAAAACAAACATCTGATTTAAAACACAGTCGCTCTCGAACGGCACCTCGCCGCTTTCCGACCCGACGTGAAGTTTTATGATAAAAAGCGGCGGCAGCACCTTTCCTGTTGGGTATCCCGGGTGGATTCAGGTGGTTTTTGTGTCGGTGACGCTTCAATAAAACTAAATAAAATCCTCTCTGTGACAGAACGCGTTTCATTACTCTCCCAGGCTTCCAGTAACCCCCCACCCCCCATTAAAGCTTGTCTGTTGGGTCCAGTCTGACTCAGAACCAGACGTGAGTCAGCTCATGGACGGGTGTTTACTGGGTCTGGAGCGTTGGGAGTGTGGAGACATGAGGAGCAATCAGGGGTGAGTCAGCTGGGCTGGGGCCGTGTCAGCTGATCAGAGCGTGACCGGCGCCCTCGTGTGGCCGGAGAAGGAATCTGCATCCAGTTTCCAGGAAATATGAGTGTTGGGCCGGGGGGGGGGGGTCGTCAGCAGGGCTCAGCCATGCAGGAGGAAACTGGTACAGTCCAGATAGCGCAGGTGGCTCTCAGGGGCTTTTCTCATCCTGATTTGCCTGAACGCTCTGCGGTGGATGGAAATGGTGACTGCGTGGGTGGTGACAGTCATACTGACACCCAGCGACCTTTCAGGAGGGATCCACCTGCCCGAGCTGTGGCCCGGCCGCGTTTCCTCCGGCGTTTAACCCTTTCCTCTCTGCTTTATTCCAGGAGCGCTTCGCCGACATCTTTGGGCACGACGCGGCGGCTGAAAGCAGGAGGTTCCAGGAGAGCTTTAGGATGTGGCTGCTGGTGGGAATGACCGTGCTCACGGCGGTCGTGGCAGGCTCGCTGTTCGCGCAGAAACGCCTGTGAGAAGATGGCCGTCCTCACCTTTTCCTTCCCACCCACCGCCTCTGTTCAGATGAAGGTCCTGTCGCTCTCCGCCGAGATCAGAACTGATGATGTTTACGTACCTGTCGTCTCGTGGCGGACGGAGAATCCTGAAGCGTGGTTGGACGTTTGAGACATTAACAGTTTTCGTATTCATGTGTTCACTTTATTCCACCTTAAAACTCACGGAGCCGGTTCTTTTCCTCTCCGGTTCTTTCATCCTTTCTTCTGTACATATTATTGAAGAGCTTTTGTTTTTTTGACTCTTTAAAGATCCTGTAAGTGATTCTAGTTTTTTAATGAACCCAGATTGGTCGGACCGAGTCGGTGTTGCCCTGAAGCTTGATTTTATGACCCCTCTAACAGACGGACAGGTTTGCTTGTGCCATATGGAGAACGAACGTCCCCGAGCGTCGTCGCCTCTCCCTGCCCTGTCTGAGCTACTCCTTCAGATGGGACGGACGAAAAAGCAGATTGTAGTTGAGACTGGCGCCAAAGTGTGTGTTGGTGCGTTTGATTTTATTCTCTTTATTTCTGTGTTTGTGAACCATTAAAATCCCGCTGCTGCACCTCACTTGTCCTTCATGTCCTTGGCCCGGCGTTTATGAGCAGCTTTAACCTCAAGCCTCCTTCCTTCTTAGTCACGCTTGGGCTGAAACGACGTTTTTTATTCTAATTAAACACAAAACGATTCACTCAAAATCAACTTTTCTGAGGTTTGATTTTATTCTCTGCGTTTTCTGTTTTTGTCACAAACCAAATCCGAGCCGAGTGGCTTTTAGGGACACTCGGGTGTGGAGTCTCCTGTAAGCTAGTCATGATCAGAGGACATTTTGAATGTTTTCCAGAAAGGATAACGTATTAAACACCTCTCTGATTCTCTGTTGGGATGTTTACTCGTAGATGTTCTATAAATAAGATGATTTAAAGTTTGGATCTCCGCTGCTGCATCCAGCCGTTTTCAGCAGTTTAAGTGCGAGTCCATGTTAAAACCCTCTTTCTGCTCCGATTCCTCCTCGTGTCCTTTCATGTCCAACCTGACGTTTATCAGTGAGACGCTCCGCGTCTCGTGTCCTCGCCACCACAAAGAGCCTCAGATCCCTTTGATGTAGCAAGCTGATGAAGACCACACGGATGCTGTTTGTGTTTGATTTGATTGTTCCTGTTTGCCGGCTGACTGACGGCTGCAGAACGTTGAAGCCAGACGCCTTCATGTCTGCTAAGTTATCCATGAATAATTTTCATCAGGTGTCCTCCCCAGGCGCCTCAGAGCTGTCACATCTCCAGTCGTTTTCCATCCTCATCCAGCGTTTCCCCATCCTCCCATCAGTCCCACGACTGTCGCAACAGCGTGTCAGTCACAGCTGACCCGCCCGCCGCCTCACACACACACACACACACACACACCTGAGCTCAGCAGCACACTGGTGAAAACACACCAGGGTGGGAGAGAGGAGACCCCGTCTTGGTTTCTGAGCATCTCTCCGTCTGTAATTTAGGGCTGCAGTTGCGGGAGTTTTTGTTGCCTACTGTGTGTGTGTGTGTGTGTGTGTGTGTGTGTGTGTGTGTGTGTGTGTGTGTGTGTGTGTGTGTGTGTGTGTGTGTGTGTGTGTGTGTGTGTGTGTGTGTGTGTGTGTGTGTGTGTGTGTGTGTGTGTGTGTGTGTGTGTGTGTGTCCATCTCCAGTCCCGGAGTCTTCCAGCTGCTTCACATTTCCATCCCAATGCCAGCTCCATGACGATATGTCTGAAAGTGTTAAGGTGGCACAGAAACACAGCATAGATGCTGTTTTCTGATTGACTTACTTAATTCATCCATCCTTAAAGAGCAAAATGTAAAAAAATAAATAAAAACATCCTGATGTAAGAATCTGGATGACATTCTCAGTGGAAATGGCTTCATCTTCATATCAGGACTCAGCTTTTGCCCTTGTTCTTAGACCCTCGTGGATTCCTCTCTCTCTGCCATCCGGTAAAATAAAGTTCCTCCAAATATGTAAAAACAATAAAAATAAAAAGTTCATATTGATCTAAATACTTCTGCCTCGAGCCTCCGCTGACTAGCTCTCATCATTCCAGTACAGTATATTTATAAATCTATTTTTCTAGCGTGTGCTCCATCCAGAAGCTGCTCGTGGTCTTTTTGTTCCTCAGCTCAACTTATGAGACGAGTGTGTGTGTGTGTGTGTGTGTGTGTGTGTGTGTGTGTGTGTGTGTGTGTGTGTGTGTGTGTGTGTGTGTGTGTGTGTGTGTGTGTGTGTGTGTGTGTGTGTGTGTGTGTGTGTGTGTGTGTGTGTGTGTGTGTGTGTGTGTGTGTGTGTGTGTGTGTGTGTGTGAGCGTGAGCGTGTGCGTGTGTGTGTGTGTTTGTCAGGCATGGTTTTGAAGGAGGCCCTTATGAAGGAGGTGTAAGCATTGGCACGACCCTATATATCTAACTCTCCATACATATATACACATATATGTATTCACATATAAATGCTCGTTATTTAAACCGATTAGAATAGTGATTTAGTTTAGTGGCATATTTAAAAAAAACTAAAATAATGGCTTAAATTTTATTTATATTTAATGTCAAAAGCTCCTTAAAATGGCCTTGAACTCCATCTCTGCTTCGATGTCACCAGTGGGTTGTTTTTTATGTTTTTAGGTCTTTTTCTAGGCAGAAACGTGCAAACAGGTGAAGATATGTCTGTTTTTCATGTTGGGTAACAGATTTCAGATGGTGATCATGTTGAGTTGGTTTGTCTCTAGAATGCCAGTGTAACATTTTAGCTAACACTGAATCCAATAAAGCCCAATGTTGGAAGGTGTTCCGTCTCTGTGTGTTTCTGGGGGGTTTCCTGAATAACACAGAAGTGTTTTTTCTCTCAGAGGGAATAAAAAGTTAATTCATGCCCCTGAGCGGCTGCGCGGTTGATCAGAGGAAGTCTCATTTGAGAGCAGATATGAAGAAAAGGTCAGCGGTGATGCAGCGAGGCCGTTCAGATGTTTATCTGGTGTTGGTCTGAGTCTACAGCAGCTCCAGAGCGTTCTTTCTTTGTGCGTTTTAGAAACCGTGCTGCGTCTCATTCAGTAGAAACGAGCAGAGAAACGTTTGGGACAAAAATCAAAGGAATTCAGATTCATTTGGAGTCGTCAGATCCCGTAATCCAGAAGAATGAAAGAGAAATTGGAATGAGCATGAAGAACGTTGTGTCCCACCAACGGGGATGAACGTGCTCCACCACACATCCCAGAAAATGGGTCAGATTCAGTGTTTACACATTTTAAATGATGGTGATGATTTCAAACTTCAACTTCGTAAAGCATTTTTTCACAACTCTAAAAATGTAGCGAATTAAAAATAAAGAGAAATTAAATCATCTAAAGCCAAAGAAATGTTAGAGCTGCCGAGAGCTACTCATTATAATCACCATGGTAACCAACAGTGACTCTTTAAAATGACGATTTCTACTGCTAGAAACTTGTTGGGGTCACCGTTGTCACCATGGTAACTACCGGTTTTCAATAGGGTCACCATGGTAACTACCGGTTTTCATTAGGGTCACCATGGTAACTACCGGTTTTCAATAGGGTCACCATGGTAACTACCGGTTTTCATTAGGGTCACCATGGTAACTACCGGTTTTCATTAGGGCCACCATGGTAACTACCGGTTTTCATTAGGGCCACCATGGTAACTACCGGTTTTCATTAGGGCCACCATGGTAACTACCGGTTTTCATTAGGGCCACCATGGTAACTACCGGTTTTCAATAGGGTCACCATGGTAACTACCGGTTTTCAATAGGGTCACCATGGTAACTACCGGTTTTCATTACGGTCACCATGTTAACTACCGGTTTTCATTAGGGTCACCATGGTAACTACCGGTTTTCATTAGGGCCACCATGGTAACTAACGGTTTTCAATAGGGTCACCATGGTAACTACCGGTTTTCATTACGGTCACCATGTTAACTACCGGTTTTCAATAGGGTCACCATGGTAACTACCGGTTTTCATTACGGTCACCATGTTAACTACCGGTTTTCATTAGGGCCACCATGGTAACTACCGCTTTTCAATAGGGTCACCATGGTAACTACCGGTTTTCAATAGGGTCACCATGGTAACTACCGGTTTTCATTACGGTCACCATGTTAACTACCGGTTTTCATTAGGGCCACCATGGTAACTACCGGTTTTCAATAGGGTCACCATGGTAACTACCGGTTTTCATTACGGTCACCATGTTAACTACCGGTTTTCATTAGGGCCACCATGGTAACTACCGGTTTTCAATAGGGTCACCATGGTAACTACCGGTTTTCAATGGGGTCACCATGGTAACTACCGGTTTTCAATAGGGTCACCATGGTAACTACCGGTTTTCAATGGGGTCACCATGGTAACTACCGGTTTTCAATAGGGTCACCATGGTAACTACCGGTTTTCATTACGGTCACCATGTTAACTACCGGTTTTCATTAGGGTCACCATGGTAACTACCGGTTTTCATTAGGGCCACCATGGTAACTAACGGTTTTCAATAGGGTCACCATGGTAACTACCGGTTTTCATTATGGTCACCATGTTAACTACCGGTTTTCAATAGGGTCACCATGGTAACTACCGGTTTTCATTACGGTCACCATGTTAACTACCGGTTTTCATTAGGGCCACCATGGTAACTACCGGTTTTCAATAGGGTCACCATGGTAACTACCGGTTTTCAATGGGGTCACCATGGTAACTACCGGTTTTCAATAGGGTCACCATGGTAACTACCGGTTTTCATTACGGTAACCATGTTAACTACCGGTTTTCAATAGGGTCACCATGGTAACTACCGGTTTTCATTACGGTCACCATGTTAACTACCGGTTTTCATTAGGGTCACCATGGTAACTACCGGTTTTCATTACGGTCACCATGTTAACTACCGGTTTTCATTAGGGCCACCATGGTAACTACCGGTTTTCATTAGGGTCACCATGGTAACTACCGGTTTTCATTACGGTCACCATGTTAACTACCGGTTTTCATTAGGGTCACCATGGTAACTACCGGTTTTCATTACGGTCACCATGTTAACTACCAGTTTTCATTAGGATCACCATGGTAACTACCAGTTTTCATTAGGGTAACTACCACTGCAGCTGAAGGCTCGATGCTAAGTGTGAATTTTTATGTCTTAACGTAGGACAAATGTCAGTCTTCCGCTTGTTTTGGGTGAACTATAATGGAAGTGGGTCAGAGGTGTGGACTCTGCACTCTGATGGGATTTGAGGGAGAAACAGATTGTTACCTGAGCTACAACTGTGTAAAAAGGGGCGGGGTTTCCCACAGTTTATACTCTGTAAATCCGGTTGTGATTCTTGAAAAAATACAATCTGATTTTAGGTAGAAGACAACGTTTTTATTGTCTGAAGACACGAGGACGGCTGCAGGGACTGAAATCACAGAAGCTGTCAATCAAATGAGCCTCTTTAAATTCATGTAGATGTTGGCAGAAGCTCTTCTGAGACAGGTGGTCCAGCTCGGCCCGGACCGGTTCACTTCCACTGACCCTTCTCATAGTCCCACTTGGCGGAGAAGCCCTGGATTGGATTGACCCTCATGTCCAACATCCTCTGCAGCTGCATGGCCTGCCACTCGGGATCAAAGGTCCTGGGGCGAGGGGGGTAGACTGGAAAAAGAAAACAAGACATCAGTGAACTCCGACAGATCTGGAGATGTTTTCACAGGTTTTACCGTAGATTCTCTGCCACCAGACCACCAGGCCAGTGAAGCCCACGAAGAAGAAAATGCCACCGATGACAGTCTTCCACTCTCCAGTCGGCTTCTTCATCTCCGCGTAGGTCTGGCAGAACGAGAGCCGATACACTGGAGGGAAAAGGGAAAAATCACTTCATTCCTCGTTTCTGAACAGAGCCCATCGTCTGTCTCCTACCTAAACCAGAACAGAACCAGGGGAAGGGTCCGAACATGGAAGTTGTTCCTTTAATGTTTTTCAGCTGGAGAAACTCACAGTTTAAGGAATGTTCAGCATTCCGAGTAATTCCAGAAGTTAGCTGAACGTTTCTGTAAAGTTTAATGATAAAAGAACCCAAAGCTGAAAAAAGACAAGAGAAACTTAAACAGTTTAAATGATTAAAGAGAAATAGTCTCTGCTGCAGACATGGTTACATAAAACCCGAGGATGTGTTTGTTTCACCAGAGCTCCTTAAATGTTAAAAGAAATAAACATTAAACAATAAAATATATGTGAGAGTCTGAAATTTTGCTCTTTTTGTCTGTTTGGTCGAAACATGGAACCGCAAACGTCATCTCTGGGATTTTATTTTGAAAAGTCTACGAGCATTTAACCCTTTAAAATAAACTTAAAGCAATAAAAATGTGGTTAAAAGCTGTATGTGTGTGTGCGCGCGCGTGCGTCTGCGTGCGTGTGTGTGCGCGCGCGCTCTGATCTTCGTCACTCACAGGCGATCTTCTCCTCTCTGCTCAGCTGGCTCCAGGGTCCTTTCTCCTTCTGTTTCAGGCTCTCCTCAGCATCCGTCAGGACATCTCTGTAAGGTTTGTCCGGCAGAGGGATGTCCAGACGGTCGCAGTACATCGGCCGAGACATGTCCACCGTGTCTGACACCTCTGCACGGACGAACAGGAGTCTGGTTCAGCGTTCCCTCATAAAGTCGACTTTTCTATATCAAATACAGGCCATTTACCATTTAAAGTCGACTTTTCTATATCAAATACAGGCCATTTACCATTTAAAGTCGACTTTTCTATATCAAATACAGGCCATTTACCATTTAAAGTCGACTTTTCTATATCAAATACAGGCCATTTACCATTTAAAGTCGACTTTTCTATATCAAATACAGGCCATTTACCATTTAAAGTCGACTTTTCTATATCAAATACAGGCCATTTACCATTTAAAGTTGACTTTTCTATATCAAATACAGGCCATTTAAAGTCGACTTTTCTATATCAAATACAGGCCATTTACCATTTAAAGTCGACTTTTCTATATCAAATACAGGCCATTTACCATTTAAAGTTGACTTTTCTATATCAAATACAGGCCATTTACCATTTAAAGTCGACTTTTCTATATCAAATACAGGCCATTTACCATTTAAAGTCGACTTTTCTATATCAAATACAGGCCATTTACCATTTAAAGTCGACTTTTCTATATCAAATACAGGCCATTTACCATTTAAAGTCGACTTTTCTATATCAAATACAGGCCATTTACCATTTAAAGTCGACTTTTCTATATCAAATACAGGCCATTTACCATTTAAAGTCGACTTTTCTATATCAAATACAGGCCATTTACCATTTAAAGTCGACTTTTCTATATCAAATACAGGCCATTTACCATTTAAAGTCGACTTTTCTATATCAAATACAGGCCATTTACCATTTAAAGTCGACTTTTCTATATCAAATACAGGCCATTTACCATTTAAAGTCGACTTTTCTATATCAAATACAGGCCATTTACCATTTAAAGTCGACTTTTCTATATCAAATACAGGCCATTTACCATTTAAAGTCGACTTTTCTATATCAAATACAGGCCATTTACCATTTAAAGTCGACTTTTCTATATCAAATACAGGCCATTTACCATTTAAAGTCGACTTTTCTATATCAAATACAGGCCATTTACGATTTAAAGTCGACTTTTCTATATCAAATACAGGCCATTTACCATTTAAAGTCGACTTTTCTATATCAAATACAGGCCATTTACCATTTAAAGTCGACTTTTCTATATCAAATACAGGCCATTTACCATTTAAAGTCGACTTTTCTATATCAAATACAGGCCATTTACCATTTAAAGTCGACTTTTCTATATCAAATACAGGCCATTTACCATTTAAAGTCGACTTTTCTATATCAAATACAGGCCATTTACCATTTAAAGTCGACTTTTCTATATCAAATACAGGCCATTTACCATTTAAAGTTGACTTTTCTATATCAAATACAGGCCATTTAAAGTCGACTTTTCTATATCAAATACAGGCCATTTACCATTTAAAGTCGACTTTTCTATATCAAATACAGGCCATTTACCATTTAAAGTCGACTTTTCTATATCAAATACAGGCCATTTACCATTTAAAGTCGACTTTTCTATATCAAATACAGGCCATTTACCATTTAAAGTCGACTTTTCTATATCAAATACAGGCCATTTACCATTTAAAGTCGACTTTTCTATATCAAATACAGGCCATTTACCATTTAAAGTCGACTTTTCTATATCAAATACAGGCCATTTACCATTTAAAGTCGACTTTTCTATATCAAATACAGGCCATTTACCATTTAAAGTCGACTTTTCTATATCAAATACAGGCCATTTACCATTTAAAGTCGACTTTTCTATATCAAATACAGGCCATTTACCATTTAAAGTCGACTTTTCTATATCAAATACAGGCCATTTACCATTTAAAGTCGACTTTTCTATATCAAATACAGGCCATTTACCATTTAAAGTCGACTTTTCTATATCAAATACAGGCCATTTACCATTTAAAGTCGACTTTTCTATATCAAATACAGGCCATTTACCATTTAAAGTCGACTTTTCTATATCAAATACAGGCCATTTACCATTTAAAGTCGACTTTTCTATATCAAATACAGGCCATTTACCATTTAAAGTCGACTTTTCTATATCAAATACAGGCCATTTACCATTTAAAGTCGACTTTTCTATATCAAATACAGGCCATTTACCATTTAAAGTCGACTTTTCTATATCAAATACAGGCCATTTACCATTTAAAGTCGACTTTTCTATATCAAATACAGGCCATTTACCATTTAAAGTCGACTTTTCTATATCAAATACAGGCCATTTACCATTTAAAGTCGACTTTTCTATATCAAATACAGGCCATTTACCATTTAAAGTCGACTTTTCTATATCAAATACAGGCCATTTACCATTTAAAGTCGACTTTTCTATATCAAATACAGGCCATTTACCATTTAAAGTCGACTTTTCTATATCAAATACAGGCCATTTACCATTTAAAGTCGACTTTTCTATATCAAATACAGGCCATTTACCATTTAAAGTCGACTTTTCTATATCAAATACAGGCCATTTACCATTTAAAGTCGACTTTTCTATATCAAATACAGGCCATTTACCATTTAAAGTCGACTTTTCTATATCAAATACAGGCCATTTACCATTTAAAGTCGACTTTTCTATATCAAATACAGGCCATTTACCATTTAAAGTCGACTTTTCTATATCAAATACAGGCCATTTACCATTTAAAGTCGACTTTTCTATATCAAATACAGGCCATTTACCATTTAAAGTCGACTTTTCTATATCAAATACAGGCCATTTACCATTTAAAGTCGACTTTTCTATATCAAATACAGGCCATTTACCATTTAAAGTCGACTTTTCTATATCAAATACAGGCCATTTACCATTTAAAGTCGACTTTTCTATATCAAATACAGGCCATTTACCATTTAAAGTCGACTTTTCTATATCAAATACAGGCCATTTACCATTTAAAGTCGACTTTTCTATATCAAATACAGGCCATTTACCATTTAAAGTCGACTTTTCTATATCAAATACAGGCCATTTACCATTTAAAGTCGACTTTTCTATATCAAATACAGGCCATTTACCATTTAAAGTCGACTTTTCTATATCAAATACAGGCCATTTACCATTTAAAGTCGACTTTTCTATATCAAATACAGGCCATTTACCATTTAAAGTCGACTTTTCTATATCAAATACAGGCCATTTACCATTTAAAGTCGACTTTTCTATATCAAATACAGGCCATTTACCATTTAAAGTCGACTTTTCTATATCAAATACAGGCCATTTACCATTTAAAGTCGACTTTTCTATATCAAATACAGGCCATTTACCATTTAAAGTCGACTTTTCTATATCAAATACAGGCCATTTACCATTTAAAGTCGACTTTTCTATATCAAATACAGGCCATTTACCATTTAAAGTCGACTTTTCTATATCAAATACAGGCCATTTACCATTTAAAGTCGACTTTTCTATATCAAATACAGGCCATTTACCATTTAAAGTCGACTTTTCTATATCAAATACAGGCCATTTACCATTTAAAGTCGACTTTTCTATATCAAATACAGGCCATTTACCATTTAAAGTCGACTTTTCTATATCAAATACAGGCCATTTACCATTTAAAGTCGACTTTTCTATATCAAATACAGGCCATTTACCATTTAAAGTCGACTTTTCTATATCAAATACAGGCCATTTACCATTTAAAGTCGACTTTTCTATATCAAATACAGGCCATTTACCATTTAAAGTCGACTTTTCTATATCAAATACAGGCCATTTACCATTTAAAGTCGACTTTTCTATATCAAATACAGGCCATTTACCATTTAAAGTCGACTTTTCTATATCAAATACAGGCCATTTACCATTTAAAGTCGACTTTTCTATATCAAATACAGGCCATTTACCATTTAAAGTCGACTTTTCTATATCAAATACAGGCCATTTACCATTTAAAGTCGACTTTTCTATATCAAATACAGGCCATTTACCATTTAAAGTCGACTTTTCTATATCAAATACAGGCCATTTACCATTTAAAGTCGACTTTTCTATATCAAATACAGGCCATTTACCATTTAAAGTCGACTTTTCTATATCAAATACAGGCCATTTACCATTTAAAGTCGACTTTTCTATATCAAATACAGGCCATTTACCATTTAAAGTCGACTTTTCTATATCAAATACAGGCCATTTACCATTTAAAGTCGACTTTTCTATATCAAATACAGGCCATTTACCATTTAAAGTCGACTTTTCTATATCAAATACAGGCCATTTACCATTTAAAGTCGACTTTTCTATATCAAATACAGGCCATTTACCATTTAAAGTCGACTTTTCTATATCAAATACAGGCCATTTACCATTTAAAGTCGACTTTTCTATATCAAATACAGGCCATTTACCATTTAAAGTCGACTTTTCTATATCAAATACAGGCCATTTACCATTTAAAGTCGACTTTTCTATATCAAATACAGGCCATTTACCATTTAAAGTCGACTTTTCTATATCAAATACAGGCCATTTACCATTTAAAGTCGACTTTTCTATATCAAATACAGGCCATTTACCATTTAAAGTCGACTTTTCTATATCAAATACAGGCCATTTACCATTTAAAGTCGACTTTTCTATATCAAATACAGGCCATTTACCATTTAAAGTCGACTTTTCTATATCAAATACAGGCCATTTACCATTTAAAGTCGACTTTTCTATATCAAATACAGGCCATTTACCATTTAAAGTCGACTTTTCTATATCAAATACAGGCCATTTACCATTTAAAGTCGACTTTTCTATATCAAATACAGGCCATTTACCATTTAAAGTCGACTTTTCTATATCAAATACAGGCCATTTACCATTTAAAGTCGACTTTTCTATATCAAATACAGGCCATTTACCATTTAAAGTCGACTTTTCTATATCAAATACAGGCCATTTACCATTTAAAGTCGACTTTTCTATATCAAATACAGGCCATTTACCATTTAAAGTCGACTTTTCTATATCAAATACAGGCCATTTACCATTTAAAGTCGACTTTTCTATATCAAATACAGGCCATTTACCATTTAAAGTCGACTTTTCTATATCAAATACAGGCCATTTACCATTTAAAGTCGACTTTTCTATATCAAATACAGGCCATTTACCATTTAAAGTCGACTTTTCTATATCAAATACAGGCCATTTACCATTTAAAGTCGACTTTTCTATATCAAATACAGGCCATTTACCATTTAAAGTCGACTTTTCTATATCAAATACAGGCCATTTACCATTTAAAGTCGACTTTTCTATATCAAATACAGGCCATTTACCATTTAAAGTCGACTTTTCTATATCAAATACAGGCCATTTACCATTTAAAGTCGACTTTTCTATATCAAATACAGGCCATTTACCATTTAAAGTCGACTTTTCTATATCAAATACAGGCCATTTACCATTTAAAGTCGACTTTTCTATATCAAATACAGGCCATTTACCATTTAAAGTCGACTTTTCTATATCAAATACAGGCCATTTACCATTTAAAGTCGACTTTTCTATATCAAATACAGGCCATTTACCATTTAAAGTCGACTTTTCTATATCAAATACAGGCCATTTACCATTTAAAGTCGACTTTTCTATATCAAATACAGGCCATTTACCATTTAAAGTCGACTTTTCTATATCAAATACAGGCCATTTACCATTTAAAGTCGACTTTTCTATATCAAATACAGGCCATTTACCATTTAAAGTCGACTTTTCTATATCAAATACAGGCCATTTACCATTTAAAGTCGACTTTTCTATATCAAATACAGGCCATTTACCATTTAAAGTCGACTTTTCTATATCAAATACAGGCCATTTACCATTTAAAGTCGACTTTTCTATATCAAATACAGGCCATTTACCATTTAAAGTCGACTTTTCTATATCAAATACAGGCCATTTACCATTTAAAGTCGACTTTTCTATATCAAATACAGGCCATTTACCATTTAAAGTCGACTTTTCTATATCAAATACAGGCCATTTACCATTTAAAGTCGACTTTTCTATATCAAATACAGGCCATTTACCATTTAAAGTCGACTTTTCTATATCAAATACAGGCCATTTACCATTTAAAGTCGACTTTTCTATATCAAATACAGGCCATTTACCATTTAAAGTCGACTTTTCTATATCAAATACAGGCCATTTACCATTTAAAGTCGACTTTTCTATATCAAATACAGGCCATTTACCATTTAAAGTCGACTTTTCTATATCAAATACAGGCCATTTACCATTTAAAGTCGACTTTTCTATATCAAATACAGGCCATTTACCATTTAAAGTCGACTTTTCTATATCAAATACAGGCCATTTACCATTTAAAGTCGACTTTTCTATATCAAATACAGGCCATTTACCATTTAAAGTCGACTTTTCTATATCAAATACAGGCCATTTACCATTTAAAGTCGACTTTTCTATATCAAATACAGGCCATTTACCATTTAAAGTCGACTTTTCTATATCAAATACAGGCCATTTACCATTTAAAGTCGACTTTTCTATATCAAATACAGGCCATTTACCATTTAAAGTCGACTTTTCTATATCAAATACAGGCCATTTACCATTTAAAGTCGACTTTTCTATATCAAATACAGGCCATTTACCATTTAAAGTCGACTTTTCTATATCAAATACAGGCCATTTACCATTTAAAGTCGACTTTTCTATATCAAATACAGGCCATTTACCATTTAAAGTCGACTTTTCTATATCAAATACAGGCCATTTACCATTTAAAGTCGACTTTTCTATATCAAATACAGGCCATTTACCATTTAAAGTCGACTTTTCTATATCAAATACAGGCCATTTACCATTTAAAGTCGACTTTTCTATATCAAATACAGGCCATTTACCATTTAAAGTCGACTTTTCTATATCAAATACAGGCCATTTACCATTTAAAGTCGACTTTTCTATATCAAATACAGGCCATTTACCATTTAAAGTCGACTTTTCTATATCAAATACAGGCCATTTACCATTTAAAGTCGACTTTTCTATATCAAATACAGGCCATTTACCATTTAAAGTCGACTTTTCTATATCAAATACAGGCCATTTACCATTTAAAGTCGACTTTTCTATATCAAATACAGGCCATTTACCATTTAAAGTCGACTTTTCTATATCAAATACAGGCCATTTACCATTTAAAGTCGACTTTTCTATATCAAATACAGGCCATTTACCATTTAAAGTCGACTTTTCTATATCAAATACAGGCCATTTACCATTTAAAGTCGACTTTTCTATATCAAATACAGGCCATTTACCATTTAAAGTCGACTTTTCTATATCAAATACAGGCCATTTACCATTTAAAGTCGACTTTTCTATATCAAATACAGGCCATTTACCATTTAAAGTCGACTTTTCTATATCAAATACAGGCCATTTACCATTTAAAGTCGACTTTTCTATATCAAATACAGGCCATTTACCATTTAAAGTCGACTTTTCTATATCAAATACAGGCCATTTACCATTTAAAGTCGACTTTTCTATATCAAATACAGGCCATTTACCATTTAAAGTCGACTTTTCTATATCAAATACAGGCCATTTACCATTTAAAGTCGACTTTTCTATATCAAATACAGGCCATTTACCATTTAAAGTCGACTTTTCTATATCAAATACAGGCCATTTACCATTTAAAGTCGACTTTTCTATATCAAATACAGGCCATTTACCATTTAAAGTCGACTTTTCTATATCAAATACAGGCCATTTACCATTTAAAGTCGACTTTTCTATATCAAATACAGGCCATTTACCATTTAAAGTCGACTTTTCTATATCAAATACAGGCCATTTACCATTTAAAGTCGACTTTTCTATATCAAATACAGGCCATTTACCATTTAAAGTCGACTTTTCTATATCAAATACAGGCCATTTACCATTTAAAGTCGACTTTTCTATATCAAATACAGGCCATTTACCATTTAAAGTCGACTTTTCTATATCAAATACAGGCCATTTACCATTTAAAGTCGACTTTTCTATATCAAATACAGGCCATTTACCATTTAAAGTCGACTTTTCTATATCAAATACAGGCCATTTACCATTTAAAGTCGACTTTTCTATATCAAATACAGGCCATTTACCATTTAAAGTCGACTTTTCTATATCAAATACAGGCCATTTACCATTTAAAGTCGACTTTTCTATATCAAATACAGGCCATTTACCATTTAAAGTCGACTTTTCTATATCAAATACAGGCCATTTACCATTTAAAGTCGACTTTTCTATATCAAATACAGGCCATTTACCATTTAAAGTCGACTTTTCTATATCAAATACAGGCCATTTACCATTTAAAGTCGACTTTTCTATATCAAATACAGGCCATTTACCATTTAAAGTCGACTTTTCTATATCAAATACAGGCCATTTACCATTTAAAGTCGACTTTTCTATATCAAATACAGGCCATTTACCATTTAAAGTCGACTTTTCTATATCAAATACAGGCCATTTACCATTTAAAGTCGACTTTTCTATATCAAATACAGGCCATTTACCATTTAAAGTCGACTTTTCTATATCAAATACAGGCCATTTACCATTTAAAGTCGACTTTTCTATATCAAATACAGGCCATTTACCATTTAAAGTCGACTTTTCTATATCAAATACAGGCCATTTACCATTTAAAGTCGACTTTTCTATATCAAATACAGGCCATTTACCATTTAAAGTCGACTTTTCTATATCAAATACAGGCCATTTACCATTTAAAGTCGACTTTTCTATATCAAATACAGGCCATTTACCATTTAAAGTCGACTTTTCTATATCAAATACAGGCCATTTACCATTTAAAGTCGACTTTTCTATATCAAATACAGGCCATTTACCATTTAAAGTCGACTTTTCTATATCAAATACAGGCCATTTACCATTTAAAGTCGACTTTTCTATATCAAATACAGGCCATTTACCATTTAAAGTCGACTTTTCTATATCAAATACAGGCCATTTACCATTTAAAGTCGACTTTTCTATATCAAATACAGGCCATTTACCATTTAAAGTCGACTTTTCTATATCAAATACAGGCCATTTACCATTTAAAGTCGACTTTTCTATATCAAATACAGGCCATTTACCATTTAAAGTCGACTTTTCTATATCAAATACAGGCCATTTACCATTTAAAGTCGACTTTTCTATATCAAATACAGGCCATTTACCATTTAAAGTCGACTTTTCTATATCAAATACAGGCCATTTACCATTTAAAGTCGACTTTTCTATATCAAATACAGGCCATTTACCATTTAAAGTCGACTTTTCTATATCAAATACAGGCCATTTACCATTTAAAGTCGACTTTTCTATATCAAATACAGGCCATTTACCATTTAAAGTCGACTTTTCTATATCAAATACAGGCCATTTACCATTTAAAGTCGACTTTTCTATATCAAATACAGGCCATTTACCATTTAAAGTCGACTTTTCTATATCAAATACAGGCCATTTACCATTTAAAGTCGACTTTTCTATATCAAATACAGGCCATTTACCATTTAAAGTCGACTTTTCTATATCAAATACAGGCCATTTACCATTTAAAGTCGACTTTTCTATATCAAATACAGGCCATTTACCATTTAAAGTCGACTTTTCTATATCAAATACAGGCCATTTACCATTTAAAGTCGACTTTTCTATATCAAATACAGGCCATTTACCATTTAAAGTCGACTTTTCTATATCAAATACAGGCCATTTACCATTTAAAGTCGACTTTTCTATATCAAATACAGGCCATTTACCATTTAAAGTCGACTTTTCTATATCAAATACAGGCCATTTACCATTTAAAGTCGACTTTTCTATATCAAATACAGGCCATTTACCATTTAAAGTCGACTTTTCTATATCAAATACAGGCCATTTACCATTTAAAGTCGACTTTTCTATATCAAATACAGGCCATTTACCATTTAAAGTCGACTTTTCTATATCAAATACAGGCCATTTACCATTTAAAGTCGACTTTTCTATATCAAATACAGGCCATTTACCATTTAAAGTCGACTTTTCTATATCAAATACAGGCCATTTACCATTTAAAGTCGACTTTTCTATATCAAATACAGGCCATTTACCATTTAAAGTCGACTTTTCTATATCAAATACAGGCCATTTACCATTTAAAGTCGACTTTTCTATATCAAATACAGGCCATTTACCATTTAAAGTCGACTTTTCTATATCAAATACAGGCCATTTACCATTTAAAGTCGACTTTTCTATATCAAATACAGGCCATTTACCATTTAAAGTCGACTTTTCTATATCAAATACAGGCCATTTACCATTTAAAGTCGACTTTTCTATATCAAATACAGGCCATTTACCATTTAAAGTCGACTTTTCTATATCAAATACAGGCCATTTACCATTTAAAGTCGACTTTTCTATATCAAATACAGGCCATTTACCATTTAAAGTCGACTTTTCTATATCAAATACAGGCCATTTACCATTTAAAGTCGACTTTTCTATATCAAATACAGGCCATTTACCATTTAAAGTCGACTTTTCTATATCAAATACAGGCCATTTACCATTTAAAGTCGACTTTTCTATATCAAATACAGGCCATTTACCATTTAAAGTCGACTTTTCTATATCAAATACAGGCCATTTACCATTTAAAGTCGACTTTTCTATATCAAATACAGGCCATTTACCATTTAAAGTCGACTTTTCTATATCAAATACAGGCCATTTACCATTTAAAGTCGACTTTTCTATATCAAATACAGGCCATTTACCATTTAAAGTCGACTTTTCTATATCAAATACAGGCCATTTACCATTTAAAGTCGACTTTTCTATATCAAATACAGGCCATTTACCATTTAAAGTCGACTTTTCTATATCAAATACAGGCCATTTACCATTTAAAGTCGACTTTTCTATATCAAATACAGGCCATTTACCATTTAAAGTCGACTTTTCTATATCAAATACAGGCCATTTACCATTTAAAGTCGACTTTTCTATATCAAATACAGGCCATTTACCATTTAAAGTCGACTTTTCTATATCAAATACAGGCCATTTACCATTTAAAGTCGACTTTTCTATATCAAATACAGGCCATTTACCATTTAAAGTCGACTTTTCTATATCAAATACAGGCCATTTACCATTTAAAGTCGACTTTTCTATATCAAATACAGGCCATTTACCATTTAAAGTCGACTTTTCTATATCAAATACAGGCCATTTACCATTTAAAGTCGACTTTTCTATATCAAATACAGGCCATTTACCATTTAAAGTCGACTTTTCTATATCAAATACAGGCCATTTACCATTTAAAGTCGACTTTTCTATATCAAATACAGGCCATTTACCATTTAAAGTCGACTTTTCTATATCAAATACAGGCCATTTACCATTTAAAGTCGACTTTTCTATATCAAATACAGGCCATTTACCATTTAAAGTCGACTTTTCTATATCAAATACAGGCCATTTACCATTTAAAGTCGACTTTTCTATATCAAATACAGGCCATTTACCATTTAAAGTCGACTTTTCTATATCAAATACAGGCCATTTACCATTTAAAGTCGACTTTTCTATATCAAATACAGGCCATTTACCATTTAAAGTCGACTTTTCTATATCAAATACAGGCCATTTACCATTTAAAGTCGACTTTTCTATATCAAATACAGGCCATTTACCATTTAAAGTCGACTTTTCTATATCAAATACAGGCCATTTACCATTTAAAGTCGACTTTTCTATATCAAATACAGGCCATTTACCATTTAAAGTCGACTTTTCTATATCAAATACAGGCCATTTACCATTTAAAGTCGACTTTTCTATATCAAATACAGGCCATTTACCATTTAAAGTCGACTTTTCTATATCAAATACAGGCCATTTACCATTTAAAGTCGACTTTTCTATATCAAATACAGGCCATTTACCATTTAAAGTCGACTTTTCTATATCAAATACAGGCCATTTACCATTTAAAGTCGACTTTTCTATATCAAATACAGGCCATTTACCATTTAAAGTCGACTTTTCTATATCAAATACAGGCCATTTACCATTTAAAGTCGACTTTTCTATATCAAATACAGGCCATTTACCATTTAAAGTCGACTTTTCTATATCAAATACAGGCCATTTACCATTTAAAGTCGACTTTTCTATATCAAATACAGGCCATTTACCATTTAAAGTCGACTTTTCTATATCAAATACAGGCCATTTACCATTTAAAGTCGACTTTTCTATATCAAATACAGGCCATTTACCATTTAAAGTCGACTTTTCTATATCAAATACAGGCCATTTACCATTTAAAGTCGACTTTTCTATATCAAATACAGGCCATTTACCATTTAAAGTCGACTTTTCTATATCAAATACAGGCCATTTACCATTTAAAGTCGACTTTTCTATATCAAATACAGGCCATTTACCATTTAAAGTCGACTTTTCTATATCAAATACAGGCCATTTACCATTTAAAGTCGACTTTTCTATATCAAATACAGGCCATTTACCATTTAAAGTCGACTTTTCTATATCAAATACAGGCCATTTACCATTTAAAGTCGACTTTTCTATATCAAATACAGGCCATTTACCATTTAAAGTCGACTTTTCTATATCAAATACAGGCCATTTACCATTTAAAGTCGACTTTTCTATATCAAATACAGGCCATTTACCATTTAAAGTCGACTTTTCTATATCAAATACAGGCCATTTACCATTTAAAGTCGACTTTTCTATATCAAATACAGGCCATTTACCATTTAAAGTCGACTTTTCTATATCAAATACAGGCCATTTACCATTTAAAGTCGACTTCTATATCAAATACAGGCCATTTACCATTTAAAGTCGACTTTTCTATATCAAATACAGGCCATTTACCATTTAAAGTCGACTTTTCTATATCAAATACAGGCCATTTACCATTTAAAGTCGACTTTTCTATATCAAATACAGGCCATTTACCATTTAAAGTCGACTTTTCTATATCAAATACAGGCCATTTACCATTTAAAGTTGACTTTTCTATATCAAATACAGGCCATTTACCATTTAAAGTTGACTTTTCTATATCAAATACAGGCCATTTACCATTTAAAGTTGACTTTTCTAAGGAATCTGTGCTCAAAATATGAGAACGATGATGCAACAGCACCATCTGGTGGTCTCCGTCATCTTCTGTTCTGAGTAAAAGGATTTGAATCAAAATGTCTCGTGAGGTTTATTTTATGCTGATCCCTGCGTTATTCCCGACGGCCTCTTTAGATTTAAATGGATTTATATTTATTATAAATGTTATTAAACGTTCTTATGGGAATCCGCAAAGACATTTTTGTTGTTGTTTGGGTCTGTTATAAGTTTATTATTTAGTCCAAAGATAAATCATTCACTGGATAAACAATTAGGTCCTGGTGTCTAGAAGCAGCTTAACGCAGAAAAGATGCATCAGAGGAACAAGAAGGTCACCATGGCTCGCCATCCTGCTGCTGCTGGCGGACATGACGCTCGTCCTCCTGGCCAGCAGACTCCCTAGACGTCCTGAGGTCAAACGCAGCATCTGGGAATAAACCAGTTAAGATGAAATGTTTGTTTGTTTGTTTGTTTGTTTGTTTGTTTGTCATTTTGCCTAAGCAGTGAGGTGAAATTCACAAATGGACCAAGAGACAAGGAGAAAAAAACATTTCAGGGTTTATTCACTCAAGTGTGTTTGGCTTTCTTTAGCCCCGCCCACCAGAGGAAATGACGAACAGAAGTAACAAAAAGGAGCCGAACAGGATAAGTGATGAGGTCGCGTGAAGGAGAGGAACCAGAACTTTGGGGATCTCCAGGCTGGTAGGGTGATGATGATGATGATGATGTGAAAGTGAGCTGCTTCTATCAGGCACCCTAAACATCAACATCTATGCTCTTGGGGGGGGGCTATTGAAAACCAGTAGTTACCATGGTGACCATATTGGTTTCAGGTGATTAACAGGCTTCTGCAGAGCCTGATGAGCTGCTGCACAGGTGATCAACCACTGAATTTGGTGCGTTGGAGTAGAGAAACACCAAAAACATGCTGGATGCTGGCTTTTTCAGGATAAAATATCACGAATAAAAACATATTTTTGCCTCAGTCGTGCCTTCCCACCAGATGCACTCATAAATCACGTCATTACGACATCTCAGGTGTGTGAGATGTGGCCAGCTAACCTGAACGTCGGCCCTGCTTCTCATTCCGTTTGCTTGCTTTATTTGGTTGGGAGAGAACGTTAAAGAACAACACACGACGTTTGTAAACACGCCGGGTTACAGTCATCGTCCGTCGTTGTGTTTCCCTTTAATAAAACACCCCCCACGGCTTGATGCGTCCCAGCATCTCATTAAGAGCTTTGAAAATGTGTCCTGGACGAATCTCAAATCCCTTCCTGTCCCGCCTGGAATCTCGTTAACGTCCAGTTAATCAAACATTTTTGAAACGTGTTTTTTTTTCTTCCCAAAACGGTTTTGCGACGCAGGAAGGAAGGAAGGACGAAGCGGAGGCTTTGAAGCCGTGGTGATGTTCACCAGGCGCTCTGCAGAGATGCAGGCTTGTTTATTCCTGCAGGCTCTTTACGAGTCAGCACAAAACGTCTCTCGGAGGACAATCTTCCCGGTGAAGCGATCGGATCACTTATGGAAGTTGATTTTGATGCATTAAGAAGTTTGTTAGATTTCTTTTGCTGCAGATCTTTTTAATGCGTTCTTGCAGAGAGAGACATGTTTACATCAGTGGCCTTCATGTTTACACAGCTGTTTAATCCGTGCTGTAAGAAAACTCAACACACCACAGCAACAGCTCCTATGACTACAACCTGTTGGTTGTTTTGCATTAGTTTACTGTTTTCCTCCCTTCAGTGCAAATTTTTGCTTCCCACTCCGGAAAAATCACCCAGCTCCATCTGTGACTCTATCTTTCCCGCACTTCCACCTTCTCTCGAGTCCATTTGGGATCCAAGAGTGTCTTTGTGGCAGGACGGGGGAGGGATCTATTCCTGGATCCATCTTCTTAAGTTTTCCTCCATCTGTTGATCCGATCAGGCAAAAAGCAGATTCTCACCTTGGCTGTTAGAGTTGCATCCGCGAAAGCTGAAATCCTGAAGGGAAACGTCTGTGTGGGCCTTCTCTCTGCTCCTGTCGCCTCCCAACACTGAGCAGGAATCAACTGGTGGGTGGCAACAAAGGCTGCATGAAAGGAAGAGGGAGGAGGGGAGAGAGGAGAGAGCTTAAGGGGGGGGCATGTGAAAGGGCTCAGAAAGGGAGAGGTCACAGAGTTTTGTGTGCAGAACGGAAATAAAGCCAGTCTGGCCCCAAAGATCTAAATGATATCAAACAGAAACTTTAGCTTTAGTTCCAGCTGGTCCAGAAAGATCCGAGTCTGCGTGTTAGACCAGAAACGCGTCACCAGAGCTCCATCCGACACCTTCAGGAGTGTCTGTTGGCACCGACTGGCTTCATCGTGTGGCTGCTTGGCAGCACAGATGCGAGAGGTTAAATAAGGACAGACTGCCAGAACACAGCTCGGATTAACCTTCAGAGCTTTCCTGAACAAACGGACACATCAGAACTCTGAAGCTGCAGGAACGTGCACACAAATGTTCTCTGATGAGTTGACTGTTTTAGTAAACCCCGTCAGATTCATCATGAGTCCCAGGCCCAGGTATCAGAACGGAGATGCTCATAAGGGCTGAATGTTGAGAGGAAAGTAAAGCAGTTAGGCCAGTAAATGTTGTGTGTACACATGTTAAAGTATCCCTTTAACCCTCCCACTTCTTCATGGGTGACCCCGAGAGGAAAGCTGACCATTGAGCAGGATTGATGGTTTATCCCTTGAGGTCCACGTGGCAGGGGTGAGGAGTGAGCACCACTTCTGCACTTTTACCTGCAAAGAAAACGTGAGAAATATTCGATTTTTGTAAGATTTACAGAAATAAATCAACAACATGAAGCCTTAAAATATTTATCCACTTCCCATTTTCTGTGACCCTTATAAAATATTCATCTGACTGTAACTTGACCCCGATTCAATTTTGATGTACAAGAAGAGACAATAGTGTACATTTCCTTTATGATCAACACAAACCAAAACATTAATGATCAAATTGATCAATAAATAAATAACTGTTGCATCCTTGATCAGTGCAGGAACGTGAGTTTAAATGAGTCATTATGTACAGTAGGCTGAGCTAATTACACGCTCACCTCTTCTGATCCATTAACAACTATGTTATAACACGAAAATACTCAAGATGGGGAATAGTTTTATGTGCATGTTTAATATGTGTCAGTGTCGTCCAAATATCTGTGAACAGCTGTAGTTGATGCTTACAGAGCCCAGCTGCAGTTGATGGTTAAGCTGCTTTAAGCAGTAATAACACTCATGTCCACTAGATGGCAGCGTGACTCAAGCAGTGCAGCCTGCGTGAACGAGGCGGGTATCGCTGCAGACCCGGAGACCGCAGATTCAGGCCGACTGCAGACTCAGGCTGACCGCAGACTCAGGCCGACCGCAGACTCAGGCTTGTACTGTTTTTGAGACAGCGCCGCCCACTGTTTGCTAAGCAGTATTTGTTTAGTTGGTAAGGAGGAAGAAAACCAAACACACAATGGACCATCCAAAGAACCAGTGATGATGCAGCTGTGTTTTAAATAAAGTTTTACTTTAATCAGTTCATCAGTGCAAAGTTCCACAGCACTCGGCATTGAATTAATGAGCGATGTGTTTTGGTCCACCAAGGTGTTACGAGGTGGTTGATCTAAGGATGTCCAGAACCAGGAGAATTGGAAAAATTATTTTTTTTTAAATTGTGTTTCGACAAACAACTTCAATTAAATAAACATGATAAAAACTTTTGTTATTAAAAGTTACTCAGAAGTTTTCACATTTGCATTCTGAGTACTTCACTGAAGCTTTAACAACGAATAAACTATTTTTAATAAGCTTCACCGACAATTACACGTTTTTATATGTAACTGTTTAACAGCAGAAGCTTGAATCTGCAGCAGGCGTGAATCTGCGGTGTCCGAGTCTGCAGCCTTGAATCTGCAGTTAATCTTTAATCTGCAGTTGTAGTTACACGTTGGTCCTTTAGAGGTCGCCGTCTCACCTACAGTACAAGCCTGAATCTGCGGTCTACGGGTCTGCAGCGATACACTATTGGCGTGAACACACACCAAGTCCAGTTTCAGCCTTGCAGGGACTGTTTACATTATTCTTCATAGGTTAAGGTTCAAATCCCTCCTGTACAGCATGCATGCATTTACTTTTAACTGTAACCTGTAACCTGCTTTCCTTCCTGGATGTGACGAAAGCAAAAGGGAATCCACTGCATGCAAACCACCCCACCTACAGCACACGTCCCTCGAGTGGTGGAATAAAACGGACTTTATGGTCCAACAGGACAGCAGCTGCTGGCACAATGCACACTCAGCAGGGCACTGGTCCCTGATTCATTTATGGAAATCAAACGAGGGCCGTGACGGTGCAGACACCCCCAGCCCGCCACCTCTCCTCTCCTCCACCGCACACACTAAATGCTTGTCCTCCTGAGGGGTCTCACCCCTCTTTGACCCCCCCAGCCACACTCCACCATCCCGTTAGAGCTGGAGGCGTGTCTCCATCTCCCTCGAGGAAACATTTGCCATCCGTCACTCCTCCACCCCACTTTTGTTTAGCTCTCACCTGTTATCCTGTTCTTTTAGCAGATATGCAGCAGAATCAGTTTGAAGTCAATCTGGAACGTTCACACCAGCCTGACGTCACATCACTCTGCAGCCCCCCTCACCGTTTGCCTTCCGACACCCCGACGGGGGACGGATTTAGCCCAAACTGCTGTCTGACAGCAGAAGTGATGACGTTTGGTGTTGAATGTAGCTGAGAGACCTTTGTGACCTTTCTTCGCCGCTGGGATGAATGCTTTAATGGATTTGGTTCCGTTTATTTGCAGAGACATGATCAGATGTTCTTCATGTCTCAACGTTACCCTTGAGCAGCATCACAGCTCTTAGGGAGCGTTAGAGCACCTTCACAACAAACTATTCATCTGTTCTAACGTCATGAATGTAGGCCACAGACAGCAGAGAGTGTGTGTGTGTGGGGGGGCAGCTAAAAGCGTGGGTAGGATTTGCCGAGCCGAGGAGGATGAGCGAGTGAAGTTTCCAGATTTGTATCTGTCAGACTTTGTCATCAGCGTCACCGAGTCAGTAGAATATCCCAGTCGTATCATCACGGAGGACATGAGAGATGAGGATGACGTGTAAAGGCGGAGCTGTATGTCACCTGCTCAGGGAAATACATTCGCTCGTAGGTTTGGGTCCGGTTCTGATCAACATAGCTTTGCTTACGGCTTATTATGCTAGGCTGCAGGTTGCCTATAATGATGATGTTTGGTACTGAGGAAGCCTAGATAGACGAGTGCAAGTGAGACTTTTGTGGTAACACTTTAGTTTAGGGAACTCATATTAACCATTAATTAACTTCCAATTAATATGCATATTAGTGGACTAGACATCAATATGTGGACTCAGAGTCCTGCATTCCTGCAGCTCGCCCCCAAAAATGGTCTGAACCACCATCTTTACCTCAAAGTGAGTCAGGAGATGAGCTCATACTCAAGTCCATTGTCCTCACTACATCTACTGCTTCTACTTTGTCAGACCTAAATCAGCACCAGACCATAAGTCTGAACTAGTCATTATTAAGCACTTATTAATGTCACGATCTGCTCCTGCCTCCCTCTGACTGTGACTCTCCCCTGCCTCCTGATTAGTTTTGTTGGTCTCACCTGCCCCTTGTTCACCTGCCCATGTGTTCCTGATTGTTCCCTGTGTGTTTATACCTCCCGTCTTGTGTGTGTCCGTGTCGGATCATTGTCTGTTTGTCGTGTTGTGACTTGTTTCCTGCCGTATCCTGTCATTAAATCCATTTTTATTTTTACCCGTGCCTGCATTCCTGCCTCCTGGTCAGCTCCGCCACACACGGTCCGCCGCCACCCACATCATGACAATTAACAGCTTATTACTAATGCCGTTATTCTAATTAAGAGTTTTATCTAAATTCATTCATAATGGTTTGTTAACTGAAAGTAAATGGTCTGTTGCTGATTAACGCACACACTAATGATCTCAAATCAATGTGTGGCTTTTAAAGAAGTAATTCAAGAGGAACACATTCTTGCCTTTAAGTGGTTAATTAATACTAAACTACTAGTAATTAGGTTTGAACAAAATGTGACTTTAGAATGGGGAACAGATTTGTGCTTACAAGTGGTTAATAGATGGTTGTTTAGGCTCTATTAACATGTGGAGTTTGGTGTTTATTTATGTAATACCAGAACATTCATAATATTTTTGGTTATTAACTATTCCTCTTGAATTAGTTCTTTAAAAGCCAAACATTGATTTGAGCTAATAGGTATGTGTTAATCAGTAACAACCCATTTTGAATGGCTTACTTAGATAAAACTGTTAATGTTAGAATTACAGCATTGGTAATAAGCACCTAATAATAGCTTAATAATGACTAATTCAGACTTAGTAGTCCTCTAATAAGCATATAAATTGGCAGCTAATTAATGGTTAATTTGTGTTCCCTAAACTGAAGTGTAACCGACATTTTATGTATAAATGTGTTTGTAGGCTGAACAAATCTAAACATGAGATTGTTTTCAATCTAACCAGTACCTGTGTCCGTGCACACGTCAGAGATGTGGAAACACTGGTTTAACTGGGTTTTCTTTATTAGATTAGGGAGTTACAATAATTTATCTTTTTTTTTCCTCGTTTCTGTTTTTCATGATTATTTGTTTCTTGTGCTTTAGTGTGTCATTGTGCTCATCCATACGATGTTCTTCTACTTCTGTGAAAAAGAGTCCGGAATAAAAATAATTGACTTGAAAAAAACAGACAGAAAACATGAAGATAGAAAGAATTTTGCCTGAGCTTTTGGCTCTGGTCGGGTCTACAGCCGACATCTGAAACAGGAGTTGTTGTAACGCCGGTACGTTAACAGCTGCTCTGCAGAAACTCATAAATCCTGCTGCAGCTGAGCCAGACTCAGATCGTCTGCCCATGAAGCCTCACGTTTATACAAAAGTCCTCTGCTTCCTGGGTATGAGGACAGTCGTTAGTAGGCTGATTCATCTCCTGCTGAGGAGTCCTCACCAAGACCACGGAGACGGTTAAACTGTTGTCCAGTTCTTATTTTAGGAATTATCTGCAGCATCTCAACTAAAACCTCTGAATTAGTCCTTTTGGTCTCCACACAGTTGTCCCAGCATAAAGTTAATCTGAGGTCTGATAAATTGTGGCACACATTGCCATCATTGGATCTTCTGTTGGACCGCTCAGCCAATGAACGACCTCCACTGTTCGCTTTTCTGATGCTGACCTGGATAAAGTGTTTAGTCAGCGGCGAGGCCTCTCCTCTTTGTTTTTCTCTAATTTTGTCTCCTCCTCCTCCTCCTCCTCCTCCTCCTCCTCCTCCTCCTCCTCCTCCTCCTCCTCCTCCTCCTCCCAGAGCCAGTTGCCAAAGTAAAGGTCTGGAGCAGCGTGATAACATTGTCTCTGTGAGCTTGACAGTGGAGTGTTTCTGCAGGGCAATGCCTTGTCACCCACAGCGTGTGCTTTTAGCATTTACTCTTATTTTTTGCAGCTAAAAACTTCATGACGCAGCATCTAAATTTGTTTATTGGTTTGATGGCTGAGGTCGTATCAGGATTTCAGCCAATCAAATGTCCTCGAGCGTTGCCAGGACCCGCCTGGCTACATCTTTTGTCTGTAATAACATTTACCTGCCAGTCACCGTGAACAGGATTTAATAGGTAAACATAAAATAAATGTTAAAATGATCTACTTATTCACCATTAAGAGATGAAAATGCTCATTTAAAGGCTAAAAGTTGAAAGATGAATATCAGTAAGCTGCTAAGTAGATAATAAATACATAGTCATTTCTGGGGTTGGCACTCTCGGGTGTTTTACAACAGGGAGCACTTACTACACTTATTACGGTAGTTTGTCTCCAGCATTAAAGGAAGTATGATTGTTTTCTCTCTTGCTGATTTGAAGGAACTAAAACTAAAGTTGACTCATTGTTCACTTCACACACACATTTCGCTGCAATATCCAGTTGTTGGTTACTCAAAAAGGAGCTTGTGATATTTTTAGAGCCAACTATTTGCACCATTAGCATTGTTAGCTCAATGTTAGCATTCGTCACCCAATATTAGAGTAAAACAAAAGGGATGTTTCGCAATGTCAAGGCACCTGGTCTTGCAAGGCGATGTCTTGCGAGGCCAGGCGCCTTGCTTACGAGGACACGGTCCTTCCTTGGTCAAAGAAAACGGTTAAATGGAACAGACTTGCATCACGTGGCCACGGCTTCCACGGCGGTCACGTAACGTCACGTGACACGGGAGATGACGTTATATTTTATACGTATTAGTTTCAATATAAATATATAACGAGCCTTTTACTTTTTAAATTGTGTATATGTTTATTAAATTAAATATGTGAGTGAGTTACTACCCGCTAGCCACTGAAGCTGCAACCACTAAGCAACTAACCAACCATAGATAACTTCTTTGGATCTAAAAATTTTATTTAAATTAGGTGACTTACTTTTAAACTTGAAAATTGTCCCCAAAGTAGCTGCCGGCTTCTGATCGTCCGTCCTTTGGAAAATACTGCGGTGTATTCTGGGTAATTTTTGACCAAGGCTAAGCTACTAAGCACCTCCCGTGTATCCTCGCCCAGCTAGCTAAATGGCTAACAGAGAACACACACCTCGGTGGAACATGAACGCTGGAACATGTCTTGGCAGCTCCTGATGACGTATCTCCTAGGCAACCGGGGTGGGGCCAAGACATCAAGGCAAGGTTCCTTGGCTTTGAGAAACACCCAAGATGTTGTGCTTCTTAGCGGTACAATAAATAACTTCGGGTTCGCTCCTGTTTACTGGCATTGATTCTTTAAAAAAATCTGGATCTTTTTGCCTGCCGGTGTCAAATTACAAATGCTGCTGCATTAGCTCATTGCAGATTTGGCAACCTCACAAACTCACAAAGCTTAAACATATTTGAGACGTTAGACTATTTAGTGATTATTTCACTGAAGAATTCTTACATAATGCTCCTTTAAAGCTCCTTCAACATGTTGCAGAGTTCTTGCTTCATATCGAACCTCCAGTGATGAAACATCAGGCTGACGGAGTGAACAAACTCGTGTCGTCCTGAGTGAGTGATCATTACGATTGCTCTGTTTGTTGACACGTGAGAACTGGATCACTTTGAAACCTGCAGAAAAACTAATTATTGCTGTCGTCAGAAATGCTGACGTTTTGCAAAACTGTAAAACTGCGTCCGTATTTTTACATATTCATGTGCAAGTACTTGAGAGTAAAATAGATCAAATCTTTACTATAAAAAAGTGGGTATAACTGATGAATACGTTCACCCAAGACTCGTGCAGTGTGGGAGTTTTCTGTTTGTCTTGACTCTGAAACAAACTTCCAGTTTATTTTTGGTCTTCATAGTTTTACTGAAATGGTAAATGGCCTGTATTTGATACAGCGCCCTCTAGAGTCCTGGGACCCCCCAAGGCGCTTTACAACACAATCAGACATTCATCCATTCACACACTGATGGGGATGAGCTATCATGTAGCCACAGCTGCCCTGGGGCACACTGACTGAGGCGAGGCTGCCGGGCACTGGCGCCACTGGTCCCTCCGACCACCACCAGCAGGCAAGGTGGGTTAAGTGTCTTGCCCAAGGACACAACGGCAGCAACAGACTGAGCGGGGCTCGAACCTGCAACCTTCCAATTACGGGGCGAGCACTTAACTCCTGTGCCGCCGTCGCTCACAAAGAGCTCACCTGAAGAGACATCTGGTCAGGACACCTCCCTGGTGAGGTTTTCCAGGCACGTCCAACCGGGAGAAGGCCTAAAAGACCCAGGACACGTTGGAGGGACCATGTCTCTCACCTGGCCATGGAACGCTTTGGGATTTCACCGGAAGAGCTGGCCCAAGTGGCTGGGCAGCGGGAAGTCTGGGCCTCTCGCAGTAGGCTACTGCCCCCGCGACCCGACTCCGGATAAGCGGGTGAAAATGGATGGATGGAGTTTTACCGAACAGATGTTTTTACTCTGTTTACATTGAGAGTAAGATGGGCCATTCCCATCTGTACCGGGTCGGCCCGGGCCGGGTAGCCCCAGTCGGCCCCAGCCTGGCCCGGTTGATTCCACACATCCTTGTCTTAAGCCCATGTGGGCTGATTCTACCCACCAATCAGAGGCTTGCTCTAATGGAAGGTGTGAATTTCTTGTCAGCAGTGGGTGTGTTGGCCCTGGTCGGCCTGAAGCAGTACCCCTCGGGAAGAGGGCCGAGAATGAGCCTTGGTTGGCCCGGGAAAATTCCAGGCCACCCAGATATGTAAACAACCTACGCTACCCGGCCCGGGCCGACCCGGTACAGGTGGGAATGGGGCTTAAGAAACAAATGGGTTCTATTCCTTTTAAAGCCTCACTTTCAGTTGTCATCTCAGACGGAAAACCATGTTATTATCAAAACCACTGAGATTCAAACATGTATACTTATCTATTGAACATAATTCATGAATTTGTTGACAAACACATCTCAAGCATCGAGTCAGATGCACCTATGGTTACACCTTCTTTAAGCAGCGATGGTCATTATGCTCGATTCATTATTCATTTTCATTCAATCCATAATTCATGCTGTGTTGGAGAACATCTACGTGCCACAGCTCGGGATCCTGGGGGTTTCCGTGCTGCAGCAGCCGTTCACGTGCAACACTCGGTGTCCTAGATTAGGAACACGGGGGGGTGATGGGATCTGGTTTGAGAAGTGTCACTTTTAGATTTTGTTTGTGTCAGTCTGATCCTGCAGAACAATAAGTTTAAATACATTTGGATCATCTTGTAGCTTAAAAAATACACTAAAATATGTTTTAGAAAATGCTTCATAATTTGTTTAGGGTTGATGATTCCTTAGTGTTCCTTACAGCTGGGAAGCAAAAATGAACTGTTAAAGACCAAGTTCATGTTCTTTTCCATCGTGTCTGCAGTGGTCTCTCTAGCATAAATGAATGAGTCAATCTCAGTGAGGAAACAAAGCTCTGGCGCTCCTGTTTCAGGAACTAGAAGTTAGCCAGTGAAGAGCGGGGGAAGAAGACAGCAGGAGTCTTATTTCCTGATATTTGGATGTCTCACTTCTGATTGGCTAACAGCATTGCGACTCCACCACTGACTCCATTTGCTTTGGAACGTTGATGTTTTATCTCCACAAACAACAGAAGCCTGAAGACTTCCTCTACAATTCACGTCTGCTTGTTGAATGCTCGCTCAATTGGAAATGAATCCCCTTCGTTGAATGATCTCTTTTTAAGGGAAAAACTGGATATTTTGTGTCTTTTGGAGATATGGCAGAGAGTGGATGAGTTTATTTATTTAAAGAGCAAGTCAGCCCCTACGAAAGTCATACTCCACTCCCACTTCCTATTTGAAAAATGCAACAAATGCTGTTGCTTAGCAGATCGAGAGGGCGGAGCCGCTAGCAAACACACACAAAGGCTCACAACAGCATTGTGACATCATATGGTACCAGCTGACGTCTTCAGGTACTTTTTAGCCGATACATGACAGATTTAAATTCAAATGTAGTGCAGAGTTTTTACCTGGAGAGAACGCAACAGTGACAGTTTTAGGCAGAGTATTTAAATTTTAACTAAGATGCACTAAAGTGCCAAATTATTGACTACACATGTGTACATCACGACTAGACACTCGTTTATATAGTTCATCAGTATAAAAAGTTGTGTTAGGGTGACTTGCTCTTTAAATCAATCAATCAATCCATCAATCAAAAAAGGAAAAAGGGCACTTCAAAGTTACCCTCCCACCAGGAGGAAAAAAACACCTCAACAAATATGCAACAGACTTCAGACAACACAACATGAGACTCCAATAGGAAGGCGGGGTGGGGGGCTGGAATCCTGTTTCCCCCAGTGAGAGCAGCCATCTACGGCACTCATCTACTGTACAGTCACAGGTGGGAGGGAGATCTTGGGAGAAGCAAAGAGTACATTGACTCCTACAGATTAATGACCTCGCCATGCTGAAGTCCCCCAATCCGGGGGGGAAGGGGGTGGGGGGTCAGGTTTTCACAGCATCTGTCTGCATTCCTTCTTGAAGGTTTTATTTACTTGCAGCTCAAGGCTACCGGGGCATCAGATTCAGATAACA
Organism: Nothobranchius furzeri; assembly: GCF_043380555.1. Taxonomy (NCBI): domain Eukaryota; kingdom Metazoa; phylum Chordata; class Actinopteri; order Cyprinodontiformes; family Nothobranchiidae; genus Nothobranchius; species Nothobranchius furzeri. The sequence continues at coordinate 47,991,387 of NC_091755.1, read as the reverse complement.
AGAGTTTGTTTGGGTCAGGCTGAGATAATTTTCCTCTCTGCCTTCAGTCTTTAAACTGATCATTTCCAGTCCTTCAGTGAAGCCAATTTTGGGTTTTTAAACTTGTCCATACCGTCCAGTGACTCTCTCCGAGATGACGTCCATTTTGCGTACTAATACCGGTATCTTAGCAAGAACATTGTCCAGCTTACGATTCACCTCGAGTAACGGCCCAGTCTGAGAAGCCTCCACACGGACGGTGCTTTTCGTGGGTGCGGGTCGCCCTCCAATCGCTCCCGTCTTCCCAAATTTCCAGAAAACCAGATATCCTCCCACTCCAATCAGGAGAAATCCAGTGATCATCAGGCTGAATATCCACATGTCTTTGATATCCTCAATGGACAGCTGGGAGAGGCATACGATCTTCCACTCCTTCCAGGAATCCAGCATATACCCCACCGGGTGTGTCCCCTGTGGACATGTGGGAGCCCCCTGCTCCGTTCTCATCGTTGAAAAAATCTTATCGATCGCAATGAATGACCAATTTATCAAATGCATGGTTAGTAAAAAATAGAGTTTTTCAGAAGAAATGCAGAGAAGCGCTCTGTGGGCAGACAGGACAAAGAGCCTTGGAAAAAAAAGATAAGGGAGCGAAAGAGAGAAGCGTCTGGATTCCTCGAGTGCCTTGAAGAAAAAAAAAGTCTCTGTCCAACTTGTTCCTCTGTTAGGAGAAGCCCCGCCCCGTCACTGTGGTGGCATTGCGCTTGTGCATAAAAATGCTTAAAAGTGCAATGTGATCCAGTCCCAAGAATTTTCTTCCTTTGAATCACTGATGGTTAAAGTGGGTTCTCCATCGCCTTCGTACTGCGTGGTGTTTTACCGATCTCCTGGCCCTGCCGCCGACTTCTCAAAGGATTTTGATGCAGTCCTGTCCTCTATTATAAAACCGGAAACATTTTAATCCTTGTGGATTTTAATCTTCGTGTCGATGACAGCTCATCTTGTCATGCATAGGAACTTTTATCATTGGCTGAAGCTTTTAACCTTGAGCAGCTTGTTTTCGATCCTACCCACCAGAAAGGCCATAGTTTCGATTTGGGCCTGGACACTTAAAATATGTCTATAAATGATGTCCATTTGCGTGATTGTAGTCTTGTCTCATTTGATCTTCACTTCAGTCCTGAACCCAAGCCTCTAGAAGTGAGGTCCATCCCAACAACGAGCCGGCTCCCGTCGTTCACTCCATAGAGCCGATTCGTTCGCGACCGACACATCACTAGTGCTGTAGATTTGCAGTTTCAAGCTAGCAACTGTAGCTGCCAGTAGTTTACCGTAATTTAACAGGGAATTTTTTAGAGTGTGATTTTTTGATATGTTTTATGATATGTTTTATTACCTTTTTTATTTATTGTTTAACATTTTTGCAACGTTGTAAAGCACTTTGTGGCTTCTGCCTGGGAAATGTGCTATACAAATGAAGATTACTTACTAATACCGGAAAAGTAAAAGTGACAGAAAAAATACGATCACCGGTAACAACAATAAAAATTACACTTGTGTTGCACGCGACACACCGATCACGTTCTCATAAACTCCTTTGAAATGAGACGAAACACGTTTTCTCTTCTCAGCACCACTTTCAGCTCATCAAATGCCGTTTCCCGAGACTGAAATCGGCTCCGGTTTTCCTACGGAGGTACTCTCCCAGAAGAAGAAGAAGAAGAAGAAGATTTGTGCAGTGATATGAAAATTTGTGAGCAGAGCGTTTTACATTTTTAGCGTTTGCTAACGGCAGCTTCCTGTCTGCTGCGTGGAGACAAAGAAAAGTCGTGTGGCCTGCTTTTCTTTAATGACGTAAAATCAGTTGAAGCAGCACTTTTCAACACAAAACTTTTAAAGAGAAGACAAAGTAGACCAGGGTCCGGTGGGTGGCTGGAGAAAGGGTCGGAAAGTGTTCATCCCCTGGTGACCTCTGACCTCTACTGTGGATTTTAACTAAACCTTTTCATAAATCAAGCCCAAGTGTGTGTGTGTGTGTGTGTGTGATGTCAACCATCATGCATGTGTTTGAGGCTCAAATAATCATTATGTGTCATGATAACATCAGCGGTCGTGGTGGAGGTGGACACGGAACAAAAGATCCCAACACATCCAGGCCTGACCTTTGACCTAAAGCGTCTAGCTGCACCCATCCTGTCCCACCCTCCATCCTGCCCCAGCCCTTCGTCCTTCTCTTCCCTTCATCCCCTCTTTTCCTCTCACGGGGGATGATCGGCACTCACTCCTGTGGAGGAGTGACACAGCAGCTGGTTCGCTGCAAAAAGGCCGAGAGGGGGAAGAAAGTGGATTTCGTCGTGAGTTTTCTTTCGTCTTTGACTCAGAATTGTTTACTTTGCTGACAGATGTGCATAATTTCACATTTGCTCAGACAAATGCCTCAGAATTATTACAAATGTTCTAAATTTTTGACTTAACGGTGCAGCACTTGTTCTTGGGAAAAGCCGTTCAAGCGAGCTTCACTTTGAAAAGATTTAGAAAAAAATATTGATTTGGTGGTGACTTGCTCTTTAAAGCTCTACCCTGTTAGAACGTCGTTCAGAAGCACCAGAAATGTTTTAAGCTAATTTGTTATCCAAATTTTCCATTTTAGCTTCTTATTTATTCTTTATTTAACCAGGAAGGTCCCATTGAGATTAAAAATCTCATTTTCAAGGGAGTCCTGGCCAAGAGGCAGCAAAAGTTACAGTTACATTTTTCAGTTACTCAGACGTGTTATGTACTAAATTACAGAAGGCAGTTACAACATGGGGAATCTGTCTCAAGGGCTCTCAGTCTGGTTTTGAATGTATTCAAGGAGTCCCAGCAGTTATTTAGCACAGGAGCTAAGAGCTTGCCCCGTAATCGGAAGGTTGCAGGTTCGAGCCCTGCTCAGTTTGTTGATGCCGTTGTGTCCTTGGGCAAGACGCTTAACCCACGTTGCCTGCTGGTGGTGGTCGGAGGGACCGGTGGCGCCTGTGCTCGGCAGCCTCGCCTCTGTCAGTGCGCCCCAGGGCAGCTGTAGCTACATCGTAGCTCATCCCCACCAGTGTGTGAATGTGTGTGTGAATGGGTGAATGACTGATTGTGTTGTAAAGCGCCTTGGGGGGTTCCAGGACTCTAGAAGGCCATTTACCATTTCTTTACTCATAATAAACACTAAGGGGAACTATTCTACGTGTTCTAGATGTGGTCCTCACCGCACCTGATTCAGCTGAGCTCCTGCAGAACTTGACAAACGGACCCCCAGAATCAGGTGTGTTGGAACACAAAAACATAAAACTTGCAGGTGAATTTAAAAACTATAAGTCCTAAAGAGGGATCAATAATTGCTCAGATGTTTATTTTCAAATCCGCATAAACAGTTCTGATGTTACATTTTGATTTAATTTAGCAAAAAAATAAATAAAAAATAGAGAAAAAGCTTTCACCGACAGAGCTTTTCTCCATTTTCAACGTCTCTGTGCCAGAAAAGCCCGCCGGTGTCCGAGACGTCCCAGAGGGAGCGAGCTGCCTTCTAAGTCACCATCTGTCTCAGCGCCGACGCCACCTGACCTGAAACCGTCGCTGTGACCTTTACCCTTTCGCTCTCGCACGTGCCTGTTGACCTCCTAACATGCTGAACCAAAACAAAGAGGCCTGACAACAAATCGCTTTCCTCAGCTCCACATTTAAGTTGTTGTCGCTAAAAGCTGCGTGCATCGTTTTCCTCTCCAGCAGAGCCGGTTCCGTCAAAGCTGCAGAAAACGTGGTTTTACTGAAACATTTAGGAGCGTTTCTCATTGTATTTAATGCTGTCCACATAATTTATGTTTAAATCTTCTTGGTTGTTGTGATTAGCAGACATTTTGTTATTAACAAGTAGGGTTTTTTACAGGGTGAAGCACAAGGAAAGCCCAGCCTGACTCAGCACCAGCGTATCATCTGTCACATGCTGCTGCAAGCAGAGCAAAGAATTTTCACAACAGTGATGTTGTGAAAACTGTAATCATGGTGAAGACATTGTTATTTAGTTTAAAGGTTAATCGTATCAGGACAAACTTGTACAGCACCAAAAATGACTTTTATCATTGCTTTAATATGCTTAAATATTTCTTCTGTTGGCACTCGAGGAGTCCAGACGCTTCTCTCTTTCGCTCCCTTATCTTTTTTTTTCCAAGGCTCTTTGTCCTGTCTGCCCACAGAGCGCTTCTCTGCATTTCTTCTGAAAAACTCTATTTTTTACTAACCATGGATTTGAAAAATTGGTCATTCAATGCGATCGATAAGATTTTTTCAACAATGAGAACGGAGCAGGGGGCTCCCACATGTCCACAGGGGACACACCTGGTGGGATATATGCTGGATTCCTGGAAGGAGTGGAAGATCATATGCCTCAGCCAGCTGTCCATTGAGGATATCGAAGACATGTGGATATTCGGCCTGATGATCACTGGATTTCTCCTGATTGGAGTGGGAGGATATCTGGTTTTCTGGAAATTTGGGAAGACGGGAGCGATTGGAGGGCGACCCGCACCCACGGAAAGCATCGTCCGTGTGGAGACCTCACAGACTGGGACGTTACTCGAGGTGAATCGTAAGCTGGACAATGTTCTAGCTTCGATACCGGTATTAGTGCGCAAAATGGATGTCATCTCGGAGAGAGTCACCGGACGGTATGGACAAGTTTAAAACCCAAAATTGGCTTCACTGAAGGACTGGAATGATCAGTTTAAAGACTGAAGGCAGAGAGGAAAATTATCTCAGCCTGACCCAAACAAATTGTTGTTATCCGAATCTGACGCCCTGGTAGCCTTGAGCTGCAAGTCACTAAAACCCCCATGAAGGAATGCAGACAGATGCTGTGAAAACCCGACCCCCCCCCCCCCACACACACACCTTCAGATTGGTAGACGTCAGCCTGGCGAGGTCATCAACCTGCAGGAGTCAATGTGCTCCTCGCTTCTCCCAAGCTCTCCCTCCCACCTGTGACTGTACAGCAGATGAGCACCGTAGATGGCTGCTTTCACTGGGGGAAACAGGATCCCAGCCCCCCCCCCCCCCCCCCCCCCCGACTTCCTATTGGAGTCTCATGCCTGAAGTGTCTGAAGTGCCTTTTTTTCCCTCCACCTGAACCAATCCTCATGTAACCCTCTTATCTCTATTAAGCACGACTCGGGTTGCAAATGACCACAGTCACCAATTCTTGTCATGTCTCTAATTTCCCTCTGGGATTAATAAAGTATTGATTGATTGATTGATTGATTGATTGACATTTTATGACTTGTTTTCTTTGGTTGATACAGAAAAATGTTCATGAAGACCTTTGCACAAAACCTCTCACACACAAAGCAATTTCAACAGTTTTATTCCCAACATTTTCAGTACCTTCGAGAGCAAGGCTTCAAGAAAAAAAAAAGCTGGTGGCCAAGCCCACCCATCACCTTCTCAGGTTGCTATAAGCTGAGAAGCTCCAATGTTCAGGAGGGGCTCAGAGTAGAGCCGCTGCTCCTCCAGCAGCTCACTTCTCCTGCAATTGATATTCCCCGTCTGTGACATCACAAATGGGGACTTTTTGAAATAGCTTGTTTCAGGCACATAATTCCTATAACTGACAGAAAATAGATGGATGAGTTTCTTTTATGTTTGTAGTGTTTATAGAAGCAGTCGAGACCCACACGACGGCACAAAAAGATGTAAAAGATGAGTTTTGCACAATGTTCCTTTAATTGTCCACAGATTAATATTTGAATGAACTGCGATGAAATCATTTTGGATGTCAAAACCACTTTGTAGCTGGCCTCACTCCGACTAGACTTTAGCTTGTTGGTCTGGCTCAAATGATTCTGCGTCTCCAAACTCGACAGATAAAGTTTTCATTTTTTGGCCTCTCAGGAAAATGTGTCAGAGTAGAAGTTGCCTCGGTGATGAAATCCAAGAGTCCAACATGGAGTCTTCGTGTTATCATCCCATTTGGACTGAGACAGAATGTGTTTGTAGGTTTCCTGCCTTCAAGCTGATAATTACAGCCCACAAAAAGACACATGAGAGCCAATAAAAACCAAAACTATCTGCATGAAAAACACCACAAGTGGCGAATCGAATGCTTTAGCCACATGCTGGTGATTCAGTGCTTTCTTCTTCAGCAAAAACTGTTCAGAAATACTAAAGTGTGTGTTTTAGAATAGATTCAAAAGCAGACACAACGTAAATCATTCATTTGTCTTTAATTGTTGTCTGAAATGTTCTGTTGCAGTAAATAGTAATGTGAGCATGCCGAAGTCCCAGTGCTTGATGCCACATCTGTGCAGAAGTTTGTAAACTGTTCTACAAGCTCTCAGCAGCTCCGATCGTAGAAGGAAAACAGCTTTTTTATTTGCATTTGCCAGTTTTTCCATTTTTCTCACATTCCTGCAAGTGAAGGTAACGCTGCCATTATAAAACCCAGAGGAACGCTGCGGTCGGCGCCGCTGGAAGCCTCGTCTGCTGCCGGGGATGCTGCTCTGTCCGCAGCTCACGCTTTAACGGGCCAAGCAGAACCGGGCCAGTTCTGCTTTTTCAGCATTTACATCTTTCACTTAACATTGAAACAGCACTTGGGTTGAAGTCGAGCAGCAGCCCCTCTCAGCTGAGATAATTCTGGATCAGTGATGAACAAGACGAATAGACCAGATTAGAGCCTGAAATCTGAACACAATCTGAAGCTTCAGACGTGTTGCATCAGTTTCAGTGAAGTGAAAAGTGTTCTTGTTGGATATCTGCTTCCTAAGAAGTTTTCAGTGGGAAGATGAGGGACGTGGATGAATCTAACAAACGTGAAACCGTGAACTTGTTTCCCAGCCAGGCCTTTCTGCAGCAGCTCCACAGCCTCTGAATAGAAGGAAACCACAAGTATAAATACGCTCTTACGCCTGATGGAGAGAGCTGATAAAAGCCTCACAAAGCAGCTTTTATGGTCCAGGTGATTGGAAAAGGACACAAAACACGATTTAAAAAAATAACACCTTTACTTTGCAAAGTTTCTACAGCAAGTCTTAAGTTTTTCCACATTTTAGTTTCTACAACAGAAGAAATGAATGGTCATCTTTGATTTCCAGGTGAAAACACAAGTTCTGTTTGAGACAGACTCTCGTGGGCCTTTAAATAAGACATGCCGTTTGTGCTGATGCTTGCAAAAAGATTAAAACTTCCCAAACCTTTGTCCGACTTCCAAGGAACTCCGTGTGCAGACACCATGTCGTAACCATGCCACCTTCCTGAGACAGACCAAATACCAGCTTTATAATTTGGAAACTAAAAGGTTGTGGAGATTACCGCAGAAACGTGGATTACATCTTTTAGGCAAAAACATCAATTACAAAATGTCTGCTGAAAACAAACGGGGAAGGGGGTGCTTCCGTGTTTAATACCAGCCGTTATCCACGGCTGAAAAGGATTGTGTTCAAAGAGCAAGTCACCGCCTACCAGAGTATTACTCCACTCCCACTTCCTGTCTGAAAAATGCAACAAATGCTGTTGCCTAGCAGACCGAGAGGGCGGAGCCGGTAACAAATACACACACACAGGCTCACAACGACATTGTGACATCATAATGTACCAACAAACGTTCTAGGGTACCTCTTAGCCAATAGCGATGGCAGATTTAAATTCAAATGCAGTGCAGAGTTTTTACCTGACGACGACACAACACTGACAGTTTTAGGCAGAAAATTAAAATTTTAACTAAAATGCACTAAAGTACAAAACTATTGACGACACAATTCAATTCAATTCAGAAATACTTTATTAATCCCAGAGGGAAATTGATTGCTGTAGTAGCTCAGAATAATAATAATAATCAAGTCATCAAAGAGTTATTGTATATTACAATGGCTGTTGGCAGGAAGGATCTCCAGTAGCGGTCAGTGTTGCAGCCAAACTGAAGAAGCCTCTGACTGAAGACACTCTTCCGTTGTCGGACAGTCTTGTGAAGAGAACGCTCAGGGTTGTCCATTTTCTTGATTCTCTGGAGAATCCTTCTAGGCATCATCTCCTCCAGCGGTTCCGAAACTGCTGAAACTCTGGCTGAGTCCTTGAAAGGGCTTGGAGTTCCTCCATCTTGTTGGCCAGTGATCTCACATTGCCCGTTATGATTGATAGAAGAGATGGTTTGAATTTCCTCTTTCTCTGTCTCCGTCCCGCTCTGCACCCACGCTTCTTGCGTTTTAGCTCTTTTGGGATTTGTGGCTTCAGTTGAGGTATTATTTCAGCCTTTCCAATGTTAATCAGCTGCTCCCGATTGTAAACCAGCTTGTTGCCATGGTTACGCATCATAACAAATGCTCAAAAAGTGAAAAAAGCTAAAAAATAGCAGTAAAAATCCTCCAAGCTTCACAGCACCAGAAACAGAAAAGTAAAGTGTCCAAAAAATACAGTTTTTCTTGAGAAACTAGAAGAAAAAATGCCCAAGAAAAGTCAAAACTTACATATAGTCAACAGAGCTACTCCAACATGCAGCCGCCCAGAGCAGCGCAGTTCCACGTGTCTGCAGCACGATTAGACACACATTTATATAGTTTATCAGAAAAAAGGTTGATTTGGGTGTGACTTGCCCTTTAAAGAGTTTTATAAATGTTCTATTTGAAATCCATCTGCCATAAAATCTTGTTTTTGGTGGTTCTTTCTGCTGCAGCCTCGCAGGTTGCAACCCCCCCCCCCCCAAAAATAGCCTTTGAATCAGTTGAATTTTGTATTTTATTCATTTTTTAAAAGTCTAAACTGAAACATTACCAGAATGGAAAACCTTGCATGACGTTCCACTTCATTATTTGGATGTAAATGTTTCTGTTGAGGCATTTTGCAGTCACTTATATAAAGCGGCTGACAGGAAACCGGAGAAATCCCACTCGTGCTTGGGGTGAGTGTGTTAAAACTGCAGCTGGGATTCAAACCTGTGACCTGTGACCACCATGCAGCTATAAAAGTTCATTTGGCGAATGCTTTGGTGTTTGTTGTGCAGGATTTCGGTCAAATCTAGTTGCTTTAATGTAATTTACAATTGACTGGATTAAAATCTGAGGTTTCCAGAGGGCCACTACTTGACATGTTTTAGTTGTTTTCATGCTCCAACACACCTGATTCTATGGCTGACACCTGTTCAGCATCATCTGCTGGTTAAAATCAGGTGTGCTTCAGCAGATAAACTTCTAAAAGAAACAGGATGGTGGCCCTGGAGGGCCAGAAATGTTTATGTTTATTTATGTTTATTTATTTGGCAGGCGCTTTTTTCCAAAGCAACGTACAATTTTTAACTTGTAGGGCATGTTGTGATCTGTGCAACTCCACGCAGAAAGGCCACAGCCGAGTTTCGAACCTGCAACCTTCGTGCTGCGAGGCAACAGTGCTAACAACTGCGCCACCATGCTGCCATGAAATGGACACCACAGATTTACCCAGACGATAATAATTTTGACTGTGTGCCCTAAAAGTATCACTAAATATGCATCCACAGCTGTTTACCCTTTAAAGAGCAAGTCACCCCCACATCTACTATTTTGTTCTGATAAACCATGTAAATGCGTGTCTAATCGTGCTGCAGACACGTGTCGTCAATAGTTTTGCACTTTAGTGCATTTTAGTTAAAATTTTAATTTTCTGCCTAAAACTGTCAGTGTTGTGCCGTCGTCAGGTAAAAACTCTGCACTGCATTTGAATTTAAAGCTGCCATCGCTATTGGCTAAGAGGTACCCTAGAACGTTAGCTGTACCATATGATGTCACAATGTCGTTGTGAGCCTGTGTGTGTGTGTATTTGTCAGCGGCTCCGCCCTCTCGGTCTGCTAGGCGACAGTATTTGTTGCATTTTTCAAACAGGAAGTGGGAGTGGAGGAATACTCTGGTAGGGGGTGACTTGCTCTTTAAAAATCACATGCAGCGGCAATCAGTTTGTTTTGCAGAAACATTTACTGAAGTAGGATCTTAGAGTCACCCTCCCACACACACACACACACACATTTTGTACAAATAGCAAATGGTCTGTATTTGATATAGCGCCCTCTAGAGTCCCAGAACCCCCCAAAGTGCTTTACAACACAATCAGTCATTCACCCATTCACACACACATGCCCTCCGTAGTGGTGATGAGATCCAGTCTAGCCACAGCTGCCCTGGGGCGCACTGACAGAGGCGGGGCTGCCAAGCACAGGCGCCATCAGACTCTTCCACCGCCGCAAGGCGAGTGAAGTGTCTTGCCCAAGGACACAACAGCAGCATTCGCAGTCAGGAGCCGGCATCGATCCTGCCAGTCTCAACTAACCGAACAACCTGCTCTATAGGCTACTGCTGCCCCGCTAAGGTTTGGCACCAACTGTTGGTGTCGAACTTGTTATTCTCTCTTTGAATTTCTCATGAACATGAATGGATGAAACTCCTAGAAGAATGGCCTGAAACAGTCGTCTGACTATCTTTTGGAGTCAGTCACGTTGAAGCTGGTCACCACAGCTGATTGAACTCAACCAACACAAAAATGACTCGGAGACTTCTACAGATATTTAGCTCAAATCTCATGTAGCTGAGAGTCTTTCCTCTGAATGCTACCGGGTTGTGTGAGATCTTGTTTTACTAAGAGTTTTACCAAGACAGCTTCAATTCCATAAGTTCACAGTTTAAAACTCTGAAAGACCTTGATTTTATTCTGAAATGAACATAATGTATTTAATTAGTGAGAGATGGACTAGGCGGAGGAATATCGAATGGCTGGATGTCACGCCAGTACGCAGCTGCTGCTGAGAATTTGCCAAAAAGGGTTTATGTCTAAAAGGTGAAAGAAGCTGCTCTGCTGTGACGTTTAATCACCAACCAAACATGGCACCAGGTGCTGTAAAAGCTTCCTTTTTGTTTTACTGTACGTGTGACTAAAACTCGCCACGACAGCTGATGATGTAACATCTTCCAGGGCCCCTGAATGACTTCCTTCTCTCTGAAGTGAAGCGGATTTACTGGTGATCAGAGTCTACGGCCTCCTCTGCTTCCTCCTGTCTGACTGGAAGAGACAGAAAACAAAACTACAGTTAAACAACAGCTGGCCTGCTGTTTCATTGACTCCTGAATACATGCTGGTCTTATTTTGGCGGGGGCAGCAAACAGGAAGCAACATTCAGATGTAAACATGGTTTATTAAGAAGCTGTTTCAACTTGTTTGTGTGTGTGTGTGTGTGTGTGTGTGTGTGTGTGTGTGTGTGTGTGTGTGTGTGTGTGTGTGTGTGTGTGTGTGTGTGTTTATATAACCAGGAAAACGAGGAACTGCCAAGTTTCATAGCGCTGAAGGAAGGGCACACCTCTGCCTGAAAATGTTCTAACAAAAGGCACGACCACGCAGCTTTTGTCTGTGACAAAAATAGACTTAAAGACCTTTTTCATATGAATTAAAGATTGATCTCGGCACAAATCTTCTGTCGTTTCTTCAGAAGAATCAAACATGAATTTCACACAAAATACATTTCCGCCAACGTGTGGGTTAGTTCAAATTCAATTCAGTTCTATTCAAAAATACTTAATTAATCCCAGAGGGAAATTGATTAGAAGAGATGGTTTGAATTTCCTCTTTCTCTGTCTCCGTTTTGCTCCCGCTCTGCACCCACGCTTCTTGCGTTTTAGCTCATTTGGGATTTGTGGCTTCAGTTGAGGTATTATTTCAGCCTTTCCAATGTTAATCAGCTGCTCCCGATTGTAAACCAGCTTGTTGCCATGGTTACACATCATAACAAATGCTCAAAAAGTGAAAAAAGCTAAAGAATAGCAGTAAAAATCCTCCAAGCTTCACAGCACCAGAAACAGAAAAGTAAAATGTCCAAAAAAATACTGTTTTTTTTTTGAGAAACTAGAAGAAAAAATGTCCAAGAAAAGGCAAAACTTGCATATAGTCAACAGAGCTACTCCAACATGCAGCCACCCAGAGCAGCGCAGTTCCAGAAACAGTTGGAGGCATCTGCAGATGAGAAAATAATTTTCTCTGCAATAAAGTAAGGTGCTGTGACTAATGTCTAACTATCCCTTCACTGTTATTGTCTGGTATAGTTTCATATCCTCGTGACAGATAAGTCCCCGTTTTCTGAAATTAACAGGAAAAAGATTTTTCCAATGTACGTGTAGAGCTACACTTTGTGTTAAATTGCCTGACGAGCTGCCCTTGGCTCCACTTTGATGTGTGGAAAGAGTGCTCATTGCATCAGTCTCTTTCTTATCGACACTTATCCAGACTTTTAGCCTCTTTTTAACTCAAACGAGAGAGCTGGGAGGAATAACATTTGGGTTTCTGAGGAGAAGAAAACAACAGTTGCCCTCATGGGAACCAGTGCGGTAAAGGTTGCATCCTCCTCTGCACGCATGTGGAGTAAAGAAGAAAAACACTCCCCCACCACCAAAAGCCCAGGCTATCCTGAATTAGTTAATTAAAACCATTTGCTGCCAAAACATTAGATCATTCCCCAGCTTGTTTTGTCATTAGCTGAACTTGAGCCCCCGTGCTGGCCTCTCCAGGAGAGAGAAACTAAAGGACACACACCGTGCCTCTTTAACTGAATAAATGTGAGGACAGACCTCAGAAACTTTCTTGCAACACACGATTCACGGTTTTGTGTTCCAAAATGGTTTTAAATGTGAGTTTTAACTAATAAAGGGCATTATGGTCTTGTAAAGTGGCTTTAGTCCTCGCAGATGTTGGATTAAGCAAATATTCCAGGATTCTGCTTCACGTTTTCTTCTATTTTTCAAATAAACTTGATATTTAGTTTTCATCTAAGAACAGTTTTCTGTTTGATGGTTCGTGACTTTGAGAAGTTTTCTCGTAATCTCGCGAGAATACGTGGTTACCACGGTAACGCACACGTTCTCAAAGTTGGGAAATTGGGACCGTACCAATACAGAGATCATTTTAGGGGTGCAATCGGGTGCAATACACCACCGGGCCCCCGAAATAAACTTTGTTACGATAAAGTATCACATTTTCACATCACGACTTAGAAATGTATTGAGTAAATGGTAATTATCATAATCTTTGTGACTTTTTACGTGTTTAATCCGAGTTGGTTAATGGTATCACCCGCGCCAACATTGAAAGTCTGTGAAAGTGAATGCCAGGCGTCGCGACCGTTGGCGCATCCTCCATCCCACCGTTTTGAAAACTCAACTCGTTTGACTTGGAGAAGCTACTAGCCAACAGAATGGTGAGTGGTTTATATTGTTTTAAATGAAAATACTGAGCGGTGTGCACGCGAGTAAATAACTGGCGTTTAAAATGTGCAGGAGGAAGTGTTTCACCCAAAAGTAAATAAATAAATAAATAAGGGACTGAATTAGGTCAGTTTTACTTCTGGTGTCGGTCAAAAACACACCTATAAGTGCTTTAACGTCATTCTGACGAAGCCTCGGTGCAATTTATGTCAGTTAGCTCGGCTTTAAATGCTAGTAATTGTTCCGGTGTCATGTCGAGATGTGTTTCCCTGTCGAAAACTTGTTTCCACATCAGTTGCTGTTTTCTCCTTAACCTTTGTTGCTGTTAATTATCTTCTATAAAAAATGTAAAATTATCACTTTTTTTTATTACTAACAGCTTGGGAAACACTTGTTTTCCCTCATGTCGTCACACATTTGTTACAACTGAGTCATAAAGATCACATCCTTCGACTTTTATACTGCTGTGCCCAAAATATGTACAGGGAGGGGAAACTCCTCTGTGATTGGAAATCGAGCTTTCTTTCATGGTGACACATCTCAACACAACACCTGTTAGCAGGGAAGTAAACAAATCTGGGTTTTTGCTGAACTCTGTGGTTTCCAGACTGATGTGTGCTTATAGGCTGCATAAGAAGAGAGGAAGTCCAGTTGCATTAGAGGATGTGAGTCTGGTTTAAAGGCCAGACTGACATTCACCCTTTGAGTTGATGATGTATTCAATCCCATTGCAGGGGAGGGAAACTGTTCCTTTTTTCTTGTTCAGAGGAGGAAGTTCAGGCCTGAAATGCTGCTGTTAGATGAATGCCTCTTCCTGGACTGACCCAGGCTGTTCTCTCTCAGCAGACTGAGTCAAAAAAGTGATCACATTGTTGCAGATGACACCAGCAGGAGTTGTTTGGTAAGTCATGAAAAACAGTCTTTTCTCATTTTTGACAAAATGGATCAGCAGTGCAAAAGAACGACTGAACTGCAGTCCTACATAGGTAAAACATAGGTGTAACACTTTATTTGGCCCATGCTTCCTGAGTAGTGTGAATGACTTACAGACTTTGTCTCCTTGGGCCACTTCAACAAACACACCACCTTGTTTGCTTCATTCTTAATCATTTCCAGGTCAGGAATGCATATCCTGCAGCACAGAAAAGTCTGTTTATTGTCAGCGTGGAGTTTGTTTTATGGGCTTCCTAATGAGCAAATATACATCCTGGAAAATCAAGACGCTGATGTTGCTGGAACTCTCTGATGAACATCTTACATCTTACATTTTTTTCTTTAACATGTTTAACTTTTCATACATCAATAGTGGTTTATGAGGGAGTCTATCCTGGTGGTGGAAATGCGACCGCGTTTTGATTGCAGAAGAATATGTACAGACTTTGTGTTTTCCATTCAGACAAGGATAAAGACTTGAGTTATATGAGTCGGTGGTGTCTGGAAAGAAGCTTAAGGCAGAGGTTCACCACAACCCACCAGTGTCCTGTTCATGGGGTGTACTTTCAGTGGTATTGAAGCAGGAAATGGGAACTTACTCACTTTGTGCTCTTGGAACATGCTGTCATGTTGAATGATTATATTTTACTGGCACTGCAGCCTTTTGTTTTTAAATGCTGCCTATGTTGGAAGTAGACTTTTTATTTTTGGACCGGTTTGATATTCCCTCACAGAGTGGCGCTCATGGAAATACATTTGTACAGTGATGCATTTCTCACAATTAGCACTTGACTTCTTTCCTGTTTATTTCCACCTCTTTAGACAAGTTGGCTTGCACAGCTTTGAATCCACATTGTCTAGAAAGTCTCAAGCTGATTATAATCTGTATGATCAAATGTATCATGTTCACTTTGAGCATGATGGCACTCTGTCAGAGAAATCAGAACATTAAACCACATGTTTTCAAATAATCAGTCAGTGTGTTTACATGCGCAGCAGAAAACGGAAGTACTGCCCTAAAAAGACTCACATTGTTATTTTAAATGCATGTAAACGCGTTAGTCTGGCTGACAGCGGACTGGTTCTAATTGCCTGAGCTGAAGCACCCAGATAATGCGTTAGCAATCCGAATGCATTCTGCATGTAAACGGGTTAGCCGAACTGAACTGGTTGGACGCTTGCTGGAGGCGGTCTTCTGACAAGACCTTCGTCACAAAGCAACATGTGTCACTTCATAAAACAGGACAGAACATCATAAATAAGCTGTGCTGCAGCGTTGTTATACATTCCTTCAGCCGTTGTGCATATCCTGTTTCTGTTCCATCTGCTTCACTCCTGCCAACCTCTGTTTACTGCTTGTGTTGCTCATCGACATATACACTGGACAATGTGTTTCCATAGGCTCCTATTATCAGTTTTTGAGCCAAAATGGGAGGTGGCCACCACCGCCATTTTGACCGTGCCACAGGTTTCGTCAAGCCCAGACAATTCCATAAAAGGGAAAAGAGGTGGAGCTGAGGGTGGGGCTGTAAGGCTGGGATCAAATGACGACACCCGTCGAACTGAAGCGATGTAGCTACAAGCTAACTCAAAGCTAACATGGAGGTGGGAGCTAAGCTAACGGAGGTAGCTACCTAGCTATAACCAGAGTTAACTGTGCACAACACCAGAGCTTCTGAGTCAGAGATAGGCCGGGCTGACCGCCGGGTAAAACCGGGTGGAACACAGAGGTCTCCCGAGAGCTCCACAAGCCGGCAGCCGCACAGCAGACAGGCGCCGCTGCGATTTGAGATGCGCCGAGCTGCCGCTGAGGGGAGGGGACCATACCGATAGTCGGAACCCAGCTCCACCAACATGTTATATTTCAACCCATTTTCAAAAGTGCAGCGTCATGTTAAATGCACTGGGTTTTACCCTATTACATTTAAATTTCATGGTTAAACCGTACATGTTAAAATCTAAGCTCAGCTCAGCAGTGACCTAAAATACATAAATATAATTTTACTTACAGGAAAAAATGAAGTGGAGACTCCTTGGACGCTCTATTAGTGCAATTAATGCCACAGCAAGTCATTTTGTCCAACAATTGCACAAAAAATATCTAAAAAGAACGCACAAATGCTACAACTAATGGTCTAAGTTGAGAGACTGAAAATGGCAGAACAGTTTTCAGGCGAGGCCGAGGCTCTACTGAGGCCTCTCCCCAGAGCTAGCTGTGTGGTCACGTGGGTCTGACGCTCATTAATTATACAGAATTTTAGGCTTTTAATACACTTAAACAGAAGAGTGAGAAAAAAATTCACCCCCCTCAGAGTTGTCATGAGTGTAAACTAGATCATTTAAACCTAAAACATGTTCTGGTACCAGGCTGTAAACATGTTTATTTCTGCTGTGAAATTGGTATTTTTAACATGGGAGTCAATGAGGATTTGCTCGCTTCTGACACCAGCCCCTAGTGGATGAGGGTGGAACTGCAATTTATTTCACTTCCGCGTTGGACTCACTTTCATACCCGAATTATGGGGGTTTGGTGTTGCTGTGAGCTAACCAGAAGAATGCTGACATGAACAGGGGCATGTCGCCACCTACTGTACTGGAGTGGAATTAAATTTATTTGAGAGTCTTGTTTTCTAATGTGCATGTAAAGTAGCTTATTACAATAAAATCAACCTGGATCAACTTAGATGTCGGTCAGTGCGCATGTGACCGCACTGACTGCTGAAAAGAAGGTCTTTTTGGCTCATTTTTCAGCTGATCTCCAAAACCAACAGTCATCGGGAAAGTGGTGGGGGACATTTGGACAGGTCCCCAATCCATGACAGGGACCAACAGCCACTCAGACACTCACATCTAGGGACAATTGGTCTTCAATTAACCTGACATGCCTGTTTCTGGTCTGTGGGAGGAAACCTGAGCACCCGGAGAATTCCATGCATGCTCGAAGAGAACATGCAGAAGGGCTGCAGCTAGGATTTCAACCTGCAACCTTCACGCTGAAACAAGAGTGCTACTAATTGCAAACTGCAAAATATGTTGTTTTGTCATTGTTTCTGATTAGAGGCACTGAAAACACTTTAAGATTTGTGTGAAAGATTCTGCAGCTTTTATAAAAGTTTTCCAAACTAGACATTTTTACAGTTTGTGTGTAAACAAGAGAGAGAAGCACAGGGAAAACGCTCAGGTTTTAACAAGACCCAGAGTCGTCTACATTTGACTTTGGTTCTGGAAGTTTTTGCTAATTAAACGATGAACAAGGATTCCCTTCACGTCGTGTTACGGACTCAGCAGCTTTTCTTCAGCCACCATGTCTGAGGTTTGGTTTGTGAGGGTTTTTTTCTGAACATATATTTTCTGTCCACGTCTGTTTACTTTTTAGTATTTCGGCCCTTGTGGTGGTGCCATGTTGTGTGTTTAGCTTGTCTGGGGAAAAGTAGGGGATCCTTTCTAATTTTGGTTTATGTAAGCCCTGGCATATTACAGTTTGCACCCAGTTACCACAGAAGCACGCTGGAACACATGAGCGATGACACGATCCTGCTGAGATACATGTGTGATGCTGTTAGAATAAGAACTACCTTCTGTAACTAAAGGTGTGGGATCTCCTTCTACTCTCTGCTCATTAAGACAGAAAATGTTCAGATGAAAAGGAAATATTTTTTTCCATGAAACCCGTGTATCACAATGAGTAGCTAGCTAACAACAGGGCTCCAGTATTACAGCTGCAGAGCTACGTAGCAGAACGTCCATGCACACACGTGAGAACACAGTACAGTGGTCGCCAAGTGGGTAGTCTTGTTAAATTTAGCAGGAGGAAGAAGAATCACAGTTTCTGCACCAGCTGGACTGAAATAACTCCGTATGTTACAGGGACTGAGCTGCGTTGACCTTCTCAGAGCCCTTCTCGTTTGTCTTCTGGCTTCCTTTGATTTTTTTTGTCCATAGCACCATTTGTTTGGCTTTTTTCGTTCATCAAAGTTGATCAATAAAAAAAGTCTTTTTACAAAAGTAAATACTGACCAGTTGAGCTTAATAAAGCAACTTCAAAGGTTAAACTTTTGAGTAAATACTTCAGACCTCACGTGTTATCCCGATGTGAAAATCCAGCACAGTCTAAACCCGTTTGGCCCAATTTTCCTGGAGTGTTAAGAGTCATGTGGCTGGAGTTCCTTTCAGTCTGTGGCCTGTGGGTGCTTCCAGTTTCCCCCCAAAGAATGAGGTCAGTGCGGCTTGTCCTGGCGTCTCAGATCCTGGTTCTTCTGTTGCTCAGGAGCCCTCACATGTGAAGATCTGATCTTGTGACTGAACAGTAAGCTGGAGCCAAACCCGGATGTGCCCAAGACGGGTGGCCCTTGTCCTACCAAAACACCATCACCATCTTTGTTTGGTTGCTGCCTCAGCATGAAGGAGTCGTGTATTTAGCTTAACTTGGACATTGATCCGTTTTTTACTCTACCAAACGAGGGAGTGGATTTGTGTTTACTGATGTGTAACTGCTCAGGCTGAGTCATTACGTAGAAGTGGGTCAGGAACCAGGCGTTTAAGAATCGAACAGCAGCGACTGCTCTTATTAGGCGTGTGCTTTTGTGATGCATAATGTGTTCATGTTGAACTAGTAGGTGTGCTTGCTGATGCATTAAACGAGGCTCACCTTCGACGTCCAAGTGTTCCTCCCTTCAGAGGCAAAAAGCAACAGTTTGGATGCCAAACACCTTCCCATCATTCCGTCTTCATTTAATTCCCATAAGGCCATGCTTCACTGCTCAGAGAGACTCGGTCCTTCGCTTGTTGTCGTTGGTGCCTCTGGCAGTTTCGAGGTCATTATTTAGAGACGTGGTTAACCGTTATCTCCCCCATCCCCCCTCACTGAACCTACTGACCTACTAACTAGAGCGCTAAAGTGAGCAGCCTTCAGCATGTCTGTGTGTCATAGATCCATTGCTGCACCATGTTTACGTCAGCGTTATAGCTGCACAGGACCTGACGGGTTTAATGAAGACCAAACCCATCATATCTCATAATCTCATGTTAGATGCACAGTGAGTGTGTGTGTGTGTGTGTGTGCATGATTGTTTGTCCTGTGTGTCTCTGTGTTGCCCTGTGATGGACTGGCAACCTGTCCAGGGTGTACCGCTGGAGATAGGCACCAGCCCCCCCCCCTGCGTGGACAAAGCGGGTTCAGAAGATGGATGGATGGACAATAGGTTCTGCCCCACGACTGAGATCTGTCTATGGGTCGTGGGGATGGCTCGCCAGGCTAGTAGCAATCTTTAGTGCAGGGATCTAAGTTTAGTCCGCTGAGATCTATAATCACTATAACTTGGTCTGTAAGTTTGTTTTTTCTTGTGTACAATAAATACTTATCAGGAAGTGGAACAAGTCATTTTTTAGAACATTTCATTCAAACCTGTTGTAATTATTTGTTTTGGCGAAAGATCAACATATGCTGAGAAGCATTTGTTAAACGAGCTAAAACAAGTCCTTCAGGAAAACTGAACTTCAGCTGTCATCTGTTATCATTCCTGAAGTCATTCCAGGTTCATGACCAAAGGCCGCGTCAGTGTTGGAACCACAGGCCTCTAAATGCTCCTGCTCGTATTTGGCTTCGTTACGGTGGCGTTTCAGAAGTAAAATGTTCTCTGCTAGCCGGCTCGTCTCACTGTGACGTGTTCCAGGACATTTCCTTTCTGTTGTGGTTTGGTATTTCTGTCATGCTGGGTGTCGCAGACGCAGCCTGCTTGGGCATGCTGGTGTGCAACGTGAGCAGTAACGTTAGATGGCCCTGCATTAGAGTGGTGTGTGTGTGTGCGTGTGTGTGTGTGTGTGTGTGTGTGTGTGTGTGTTTTGTAAACATCCCCTGGAGTGTCAATATTGACTCATTATTGTGTGGGTAAGTGAGGGCATGTGTGTGCGTCATAAATCAGGGAGTATTGCGCTGAATGAGAAGGCACAACACACTTGCACTAATACTTGTAATCCACCTGCCTCCGCCGTGTCTCCGAGTGAAGGTTTGCGTTCTCATGGAGCTACATTACTGCTGCCGGGGGACTCGAAACAGTATTATGCCAGAAATATTCCCCTTGGGCTCGGAGATCACGTAGCTTCCATCAGATATAAGGAGGCAGGAAGATGATAAGAGCGAGGCAAAAGTGGGTGCAGGTGTTTTGTAGACAGGATGCAGGTTGGGAAGGGGATGGGGGATAGTGGTGGTTTTTTGTTTCTGTTCATGTTTTAGGTATATTTGGGTGGAAGGGAGGGAGGTGTGCCGGATTGGTGGAGAAGGCTGTTGGGGTTTTTGACCTAGCTGAAATCTTTATTGTGCCTTTCATCTGCTTCTGTTGAGTTTTACAGCAGAGTTAGTCTGCTCTGTCTCTGGGTGACTGACCGCCGTGTTTTACTGCCGCTAGGATTTCCTGAATCTCTGTGTGTGTGTGTGTGTGTGTGTGTGTGTGTGTGTACCCCACCCTGCTGACTCCTTTAAATAAGCACCACTGTGTGTTTGAACTGCGAGGAGGGATGGCTGTCCACTAATGCTGTGCAGGAAATACATTACAGCTGATGAAGAAGAACACAACTGACACATGTAAGCTTTTTACCTAATGACTATAAATCTTTACTTTCAGATTTAAAATATTACTTCTGAGGTGAGTTACTTTACTCATCGTAGTTCAGCAGCATGGCTGCAGGAGATAACCTCCTCTTAAGCGTCTACGCTGCTGCAGATGTTAAATAAGGAAAGAGCTAACGATGTATAAAAATAGTTTAGATATTCAGTAGAAAAGACCAATTATGAAGGCAGGAGAGTAAAAATCACACACAAACTACAAAGAGATGAAAGACACTCCAGTGGAGTATTTTTGTCCTCCAATTAAGCAGAGTCTACGTTAAACTAAACAAGCTGCTCACAGTATTTTTCTGACCCTGTTCCCGACTCAAAAGGTTTGTTCGTCAGACTCAATCCGAGCTCCTGGTAGTGCAAACCAACGAGGTGGTGCTTATCAGACCCAGCGCACACAAGAGGAGGGGAGTTCCCTACGGTTTGGCCTGTCGTTCACACAACAGCAAAAATAAACCGCCGCAAAAACCCGACCAAAGTGGCGATTTGGAAGTTCTCTGTTGTCAGCATTTGCTTGTAGACATAAATAACTGGGATTTGTTGCTTCGCAGCGACACTGTCTGCGACAACAATGCTGTCACACGTGCGACGTTTGTTTTAGCAAGCTTAAAGAGCAAGTCGCCT
Source organism: Nothobranchius furzeri (assembly GCF_043380555.1). Classification (NCBI taxonomy): domain Eukaryota; kingdom Metazoa; phylum Chordata; class Actinopteri; order Cyprinodontiformes; family Nothobranchiidae; genus Nothobranchius; species Nothobranchius furzeri. The sequence goes on along the minus strand of NC_091755.1, from coordinate 47,970,015 downwards.
CCAAATCAACTTTTTTTCTGATAAACTATATAAACGCGTGTGTAATCGTGCCGCAGACACGTGTAGTCAGTAGTTTGGCACTTTAGTGCATTTTAGTTAAAATTAAAAATTTTTACCTAAAACTGTCAGTGTTGTGCCGTTGTCAGGTAAAAACTCTGCACTGCATGTGAATTTAAATCTGCCACCGCTATTGGCTAAGAGGTACCCTAGAATGTTAGCTGGTACCATATGATGTCACAATGTCGTTGTGAGCCTGTGTGTGTGTGTGTGTGTGTATTTGTTAGCAGCTCCGCCCTTCGGTCTGCTAGGCAACAGCATTTGTTGCATTTTTCAAACAGAAATTGGGAGTGGAGTAAGAATCTGGTAGGGGGGTGACTTGCTCTTTAATTACTGATCTGTGTAAAAGACCACGGACAAAGGACGATGTTAAGGAAGGTTATCTCCTGCCGGCTAGTAATTCTACGTCCAATGAATGTTTTTTAGCAAAGGCTCAGACGATTTGGGGAACCACTGCCACCTACAGGCTGTAGCACAACCACGAATGTGCTTCACAGTGAGCTGGATTCATTAGCTGAAAATAAGGTGGGGTGGACAGATGGGTGGGATAGGATGTTTGGTTTTACAAAAACCAGCTACGTGTGTACTTGGCCTCAGTTTCTGTGGGACCCCATGTGGGTAAGTAGAGTGCTTCTTGCACCATCGCTGTTTCACACGTATGTCCGTCGTCCTTACTGAACACAGCTCACCTCCACATGGTGTGGATTTTTTTCATTACAACAGAGAAACGGCTCCAGTGGGTGTCCTTGTCACGGTGGGCAGGCATCCGTTAGCTTGAGGTGATCTGTAGGTCATACAATAACAACACAGCACAGCAATGGTGGACAGGGTGGTGATGTTCTGCATTGGTGTTACACTGAAATGAACTTTAAACATCATTATAATAAGATAAAGATCTATAAGTAGGATGTTTAAGCAAAAAACTACTCTGTTACAATGGTGGCCATCTAATGTAGGCATGCACCGATACGACAACGGTATCGGCACCAATACCAGTATCGTATCGGTATCGGTAAAAGTTAACCGATACCAGGAACCGATACGAATGCAGTTGCTTGAAAATGGCTTCCCTGTAACTTGTCATTTCTGTTCACCTAATATTTTAGTTTTGTGATGATTTCTATTCATATATTTAACTTTTTATCTACCTCACAGTCTTTTCCTGTTGAAAGCAGAGAAGAAAATAAAATCTGTATTCCAAATCATTGCATTTGTTTGTGTGGTAGAAGTATCGGTATTGATAATCGGTATCGGTGAGTACTCAGATCCAAGTATCGGTATCGTATCGGTTTGGAAAAAAGTGGTATCGCTGCATCCCTAATTTAATCAGTTTTCTATTATGTTGCCAGTAATTTTTATTATACAGTAAAAGAGAAACAAAGTAGGTGCGAAACAAAAATGTCAGAGAACGGCAGTTTAGTAGGAAACTTTGTATATAGTCCCTCAACCAGGTCAGCCAGTACCCTGGAGCAGCCTGCCACAGGAAACGGTGTGTGTGTGTGTGTGTTGGTGTGTGTGTGTGTGTGTGTGTGTGTGTGTGTGTTGGTGGTGGTTGGGGGGGGGGGGGGGGGGGGGGGTGCAGTCACGGAAAAAGCAGAAACAGCCAAGAATTCATATGAGAAGCAAAACAAGAACATTTGAAGCTGTATTCAACATCTTTCCAACGATAACTACACTTGTCTTCATCTTTTTACACATTTTGAAACAAAATGTGAGACTGGATGAAACGAAAGACCTAATAATGTGCATAGAAGTAGAAGGCAGGATCATCAAACTGGTGTTGGGACAACTGTTTGGCTTCTAGGTGAAGCTGGTGCTTCCTGCTCTTCCAACTCCCTTCCCGTCTGTAGGCGGAGTTGTCCTCGGTAAAAGTCGGAGATGACTGGTGTGTAAGGAGCAGAGAGGAGAGACTCTCCAGGTTCGTCTTTCGTCTCCGAGCACAAAGCTGCTGCAGCTCTTTACCCACTTTAGGATCTTATTTACTTGTGTAAGTAAACTTTTCTCCTCTCCAACTTTAGGTCTTGTGTTTGTGTTTATAACAAGGTTATAACAAGGTTTATAACAAGGTCTTGTTGCTCTCTACCAACTCATTCTTCACCTTATAAATGGTGTTTTATGTGTTTGTGTGTCCATGTTTAGTTCTGCTGATAAAACTCCGTGTTGTCATGAAAAGCTGCTGCTTTCCTTTTGGCTGTTCATCAGAATCAACAACACATCTAAAAATACTTTATTATGTATGCTGTGGTCGTACCTTTGCCCGGAGACTTTGATTTTCTCTGCTGTAACGGTGTGAGGCACAGCGCAGAAGCCTGACAGAGTTAATTTACAGAACTTTGAACAACTTTGATGTTGACGTCTCGTTGCAGACGGACAGGGACAGTTTCTCTGGGTGCTATCGCACCTGAGGTGCCTCGGTTTATCTCACACAGATATGTGGTTTCATGTCTTACTTTAGAAATGAGACGTCGAGGAGTCACTCAAACCGACACTCGCTCTAAGACCTCGTTCATCTTTCAGCATCTCTGTCAGGAGTTGGCTAATTAGGGAAGATAAAGGTTTAACAGCTGAATGAGTCCTGTGTGTGAGCAATACACTCCCATCCATAGTGAAGTGTGTGTGTGTGTGTGTGTGTGTGTGTGTGTGTGCGTGTGCGTGTGTGTGTGTGACTCACAGCAGCAGTATGTGTGTTTCTGGAATGTTTATGACCACGTTGAAGGGAGATTTTTTTCCTCTCCGTGTGTTTTTTGAGCTCCTTCAGGCTCCGTGCCTCTGCAGTATAAAAGCGTCGATGATGTTGTCGAAGCAAACCCAAAGGTGCCTCCTTTATGAAAGCGATGCTCTTGATCCGATGTCAACCCACCTAAAGAAGAAGTAAAAAATAGCTCAAGTTGCGTTCTCTAGCTTTGTGTCACGTTCCGTTCGGGTGGTTTCAAACACAGACGGCAAATGTTTGGGAAGACGGATGAAATCTGTGTGTTTATCTCGTGAACGAATGTGTGAAAGTCGCCAGAGGTTAGGGGTTTTAGAAGGGGCCTGATGGATGGAGATCAGGTATGTTTCAGACAAAGATGTTATGATAACTAACTTACGCCCCAGTGGTTATAACGGTTGCGTAACTCTCCAGTCGAGGCATGGTAGTCGCGCGTGTCGATCGCTGTTTTCAGCTGGCCCATCAGAAGTTTTCTGTAGGAAATCAGCAGAGCTGATGTTGTGTGTTGGCTCCCGGGACAATAAAGCGTGGTGCTCCGCCGTCTGTCGCTACGAGCCGTCCCTAAACGAGCCCTCGAGCGAGAGGCTCGTGAGCTCTTTGCTTCAGATCTTTATTGACTTGGTGAAGTGAAAGAACAGTGAAGTCAAAGTGTCCCAGTGGGATTTTGGGTAGGGCTAATACCATGATCAGTGTGTAACCACACACCTTTCCTATTAGATACCTTCATCCAGAGGACACTACAGTAAGATCAAAGACGACCCTACACAGTCAAACATAAGGGTACAATGTTGTGCCCCAAGGGACAAAAATGACATTAACACAGTCTGAGGATTAATATTGAACCTCAGGGTATCTATCTATACTTCTTTGTTGTCTAAAAGGTACGTACGGTATTTTCACGACCATAAGGCAAACCTAAAAGTCTCAAATTTTCTCCAAAATGTACGCCGCTCCCTACGGTGCGGTGCGCCTGTTGTGTTGTTGTGAGACGCGATCGTAGCAGAAGACAAGGGGCGTGGTGTGAACGTGTGGGCGTGAGCAAAGACAGACCCTGAATAGTTCAAAAGGGCAGGTATGCGCGGTATGCTGAACCTTGTTCTGACAACCCTGAGAATGGCACCTGCTAAGAGACACGCCTATGAAGCACAGTTTAAACTGCAAGCGACCAGCTACGCGGAGAAACACGAGACTAGAGCAGCGGCGAGAGAATTCAGCATCAGTGAGTCCATGGTTCGCAAGTGGAGGAAGTTGGAAAACGAACTCCGACAAGTAAAGAAGACGCAGCGTTGTTTCCGCGGGCACAAAGCCAGGTGGCCTGAGCTGGAAGACCGCCTCGAGCAATGGGTTAACGAGCAGAGGACAGCTGGGAGAAGCGTCTCTACCGTCACCGTTCGTCTGAGAGCAGTAACGCAATGACGAAGTGCACGTGCGCTCTAAACCAGGACTAGACCAGTAAAGTCAAACATGCTTTTGGCTGTTTATAATTTTCACAATGTCTGGTTTGCACTGATATGTTCCGAGTCCCGAGCCCGCACAGATGTTTTACCGCTAGGGCTGTAGCGAAGCCTCGACGAAGTCGACGGCTCGATTCTAAAAATTTGTCGACGTCAGATCCGGAAGTCGACACACCGCGCCCACTTGTTGCATCCCCAGGAGTTTGTAAATAGAGGAGGAATCTGCCCGTTTTTCCTCAAGTTCGCCCTCTTCTCCGCCTTCACTAAAATCTCCGCCAAATACCGAAGACCCGGAACAACGTCCGTCCACTACTAGATTATTTTCCTGTTTTGCCCCTTCGTCTCCCGGCAACGGACAACAACTTCCGGGGTCAGATGCGCTGCTTCGTGTTTATCGCAGATGTAGAAAATCACCGGGAGCACTTCTCCCTTCATTAAGGAGCTTCTTTCAGACATGAGGAGAGCTGTTTTGGTGGTAGCAGTCTCTCCTCCGTGCTGGTCTGTTTGCTGCTGGGTGTTTTTGGTTTATTTAAACTTGGTAACTTGAACTTAACGTTGGTAAAGCTACTGTTAGCATCTTCGCTAACAGCTTCTTGCGTTGGGATAAGCTGTTACGTTTTGGTTTAGAGTTCATCTTTTTTGTGGTGTAGATCTCCCTTTTATTACATTTAGAGTGTTGTGGGTTTTCGGTTTAGTGTAAAATATCACCTGAGTTTGGTTTAACCCGTAAGACCACTCGCCTCACGCACATAAGTGACCAAAACAAAGCAGCATGGAGACACTCCATCTTCTACCACCTCTCAGGCAGCAGCCTGCACTCCCAAGTTCTACACGTCACCAGAACATAACCAACCGCAACACAATAAACGCAGTGTTATACAAAATGGAAGGCCTGTAGTGTTTATTCTTTTACAGTAAGAATTTATCAATTTTTTTGAGGAATTTATTTGAGATTTTCTGGTTTTTGTTAATTGTGCAATAGAAAAATAATCATTAGAGTAATTTTTTAAATAGTCATTAGAATAGTCGACTATTCGATAAAATAATCGTCAGAATAATCGTTTTAAAAATAATCGTTTACCCCCAGCCCTATTTACCGCGCCCGCGCCCTATAACCCGGTGCGCCTTTTGTATGTGTTAAATACCAAAAAGACACCCGTAACTGAAGCTGCGCCCTACGGTCGTGAAAATATGGTATATGTTCCTTAGTAGTACAGGTGCACATTTGTACCAAGTCTTTCAAAAGGAACATTTTCTGGTTATGATCTCTTTTACTAAAAAAAAAAAACATCCATTAGCAAAGCTATACTTCTCAAAACAGATTTCATAGTTTCACTGTTCACCATTTTAAGCACTGAAATATAGTTTTAAAATAATTTGTTGGATTTTAAAAAATGAACAATAATTACTAATTCATTATTTTTGAAAAGAGAGTGTGACTGAATTTAGTTTTGAAAGCATTAATATTGGGATAACAAACGTCATTCTAATAGCATTTGATAGCTTTCGACAAGGACTATTGATAAGTTTAGCAGGTCTGCGTTGTATTTGAAAAGTAAATAATTGTAGCAAGTACTTTTGAATCTGTATCTGTATGTTTGTCATCTTGAAATAAAAACACCCACACACCGTTCCACAGTGGGGTTGTGGTTAGTGCAGTTCCCTTAGCCGGGCGTACACTGTGCGACTTTTCCACTCGTAGCGCTCAGCTTCAGCTCAAACTGTACGACTTCCTCGCAGAGCAGATCTCACGAGTCATGTGCTCACACTGTACGTCTGGTAGCAACACGTCGGACCTAAAAATATGCTAAAAATAGCAGTTTTTACACAACACGTCAGACTTTTTTGTCTTGTTTTGCCTGTTGTCCTTCGGGAGTGCTGCAGGAGGACACAGGGATTTATGGGGGTTGGATGAGGAAAACGAAATAAAGAAAGTAAATCTGTGTTTTGTGATCAGTTTAATTTGACATGAACACGACAAACACGCTTTCTTGACAATATTTGTGAGTAAAAAAACGTGTAGAAATAAAAACGAACAGCGTGTGTTATTAGGGAAAGCTGCCATCGGATGCATAAGCAGCACGTAACTTAGGCGACGCGTTTTCCATTCCAGCAGAGACGTTCCAGACGTGCATCGGCAGCAGCAGCGTTCGACGTAGCTGCCCCAGCAAGATCCCAAAGTCATTTCCTGTCCGGCCCAATCTGAATAGCTGAGCGTGACGTGTTATTGAAGCGTCACGCTTAAAGGAAAACAGACCTGGTATGTTCATTTAGCGATGTGCCGCTTCCAGGACGCATCAATGTGCCACTGCGTTCCTGGTGGAAACATACGTATCCATCGACTACGACGTGCTTCTTACGCCACCAGGGTCAGGTTCCTTTTTCTAAAACAAGACTTGACTCAAATCTTTTCCAGTTTGAATAATAAGATAATAAAAGAGAAAATACACTGACAGCTTGTTTTATAGTACGTTGTCCTTTAGGTTGACCTCTGACCTCATTATTATAATAATTTTTTATCTGACGCTCAGAACGTTCGTTTAAACCTGCGGTGCTCGTTTTGTCCAGTAGAAGTTCCATTCTTCTTCCTTGTCGGTCTTCATTTAAACTGGTTTTCCAGAGTGTTGCTGCGAAGCTTCACTGGAAAGAGATAAACGTCCCAAAATAGACGAGATGAGCGGAGATAGAAACAGGGTCGACCCGCTGGACACGTGTCCCTTTGTCTTAGCCGTGTTGTTGTGAAACGCGCCGCCACTTCCTGCTCGTCTTTCCTTCCAAGGAAAACCCTCAAAAGTCACCATGAACTCAAAATGGACACTTGTTTTTTAAGTGGCTCTTTTTTTGTTCGTGCTTTAAACCTCTGCGCTGTCGGTTGGTAATTAATGTTTTAGTTATCAGACGCAAACACACTTCCTTTGGGACCGTTTACGTCGGATTAGAGGACATTTAAGTTACTCTTGTTTTCTAAACTCGGGTCAGTGTCTCCTCGAACCGAGGCCGCGCTGATATGACAGTCAAGCTGGCGTCAGAGGGCGCGCACACACACACACACACACACACACACGTTTCTACTGAATCTGATGTCTGGTAGTTCTGATTCTTGTGTGCTTTTGGCCTTCACGCTCTGTTTTTATTACTACTTTTTACCGTTTTATATTTACTATGTTGTGCAGCACCCTGTGGCTTTTGCCTGTGAAAGGTGCGATAGAGATAAAGATGACTTACTGGCTTTAACCGGGCTTTCGGACCCGAGACTTCGCCCCAGAGTCACAGCCTCTCACACACGGAGCAGACATCCTAGACCACATCA